>NC_086444.1:351695608-352069358 GCF_028390025.1 Pseudophryne corroboree
TTGTCTTAGAACTTTCAGTCACTATATCTAAAGACATAATGACATCACTTGAGAAGGTCATTTGTCTGCTCTCATTCATCACCATAGTGAAACATCACCTTCTAGTTCTGCCATTAACATCTTTCCATGACATTTTTTCTTTTGGTTGCTGTCACTGTGTTAATGCTTCAGCACGTACAGCCAAGTGCTAAGGTTAGACAACCAGGAATAAAAATGTAAAGGTCTCAGACAATTAAAATATGAAATGCTGCACATGAAGTTCTTGTCAGAGTGACATGCTGTGCCTTTCTTGCTCCACAGCGTTAGTGTGAACCGACAATGCATCTGGCACTAATCACAACTGTTGACGCAAGTAGCTTTGCCCTTAATTCACATGTGGTGTTGCTGGAAATGTGATAATTAAAGCAAAAAGGCTATTACAAATGCAAGAAATGTATTTCCCGCACAGCTATATCCAGTGTCTCTTTTGCCTTACATCTACCTTTTGATATTTACCTTCCCACTATGGTGTGGAATATGTGACTTCTTTTAACATCTCAAAAGAGCAAGCTGTAGCTCCGAATAACATAATTAGAATACGCTTCTCCCTTCCCTTAAATGCTCCTCTGTGCATTCCAATATAAATCCACAAAGTATTACAGTTCAGCAAATCACAAACCTTAACCTCCCACTGAAAAAGTTGTTCCTTCAGACTTCTCATCACAGTAGGAATGCATCATTAAAAGAAAAGTGCAACTAAAATGAAACTTTGACACTTTATGAAATGTAACGCAAGAACAAAATATATGCACTTATTCTATATAGGTCTGTGTTGGCACTGTTTGTATTCCAGATGTGGATGCATGAAAAATACCTTACTTATACATACTTGCAGAGTGTGATTTGGTAATAACACATAAAAATAAACTGATTGCTGAGCATCCACTTCCATCTCTAATTTGGCCATGTAGACAGATTTGACTGTTAGATGCGCCCATATCCCATCAGGCCCCATTACTTTAGTCAGGTAATGACCTCACACGCATAACAAAAGCTGTCACCAGTGGAATACTTTTTCACCCAGGAGTGATTGAAATCCGGACAGATTTACATTTTTCTCCTCCTCTTCAGTGCGCTATAGAGCCATACCTTTGAGATGGCTAAATTAGCATTATTCCACAACAAGCTTTTAATATGTGTGGCCCACTATAAACGATTATGTCATTGGGGTATTATTGGTGAACGATGCGCGCTGCTGCACGGCGTTCAGTGATCACCAATATTGAGCTGACATGTATCTCAACAAGTCAATGTCAGGCTTAGCTGCATGTCTGGGAATGCCGGCAGTGACGTCACTGATCGTTATTGTTAAACGATAACGTTCAGTGTGTACACTCTATATTGTTGAACGCTGTATCCTTCAACGATTATTGTCTTTCATCGCCGGCATTTCGGCATCGCCTAGTGTCTACCCGGCTTAAGTTACATTTTGTACTAGAAGACTGTCAATCTTTCATTTGTATGTGTAAAGTATAAAACACTCTAAAGGCTACATGTTGACCTTCAGTGATACTTGCACAAATAAACCATTTTATCTGCTTTGCATGTTGTATACTTTAGAACAGGGATGGGGAACCTTTGGCCCTCCAGCTGTTGTTGAACTACACATCCAAGCATGCCCTGCAACAGTTTTAGCATGGCCGAATGGCAAAACTGTAGCAGGGAACAGCTGGAGGGCCAACGGTTCCCCATCTCTGATTTAGAATGATGTGCTGCATGTCACATTTCCGTAGGGTAAGTGCTACAAGCTCATCATTGTAATGAGCGAGAGTCATGTGTTTTCACATGTTCTGTACATATGTATACATATGTTGAGCATGCAGGACAGTTTTTTTTTTCTCTCTACTATGCTGTAACTATGGTATAGTATGGAACAGAAATCAAACTCTCCTTATCTTCGTGCGTTACTGCTAACACAGTACTTTGATTATCCTCTATCTCTGCAATTGTTTCCCATGTACTGCAAGCATTGACTGATCCACAATAAATATGACTGGACCTGATTTTGACTTATGTAGTACATGATAATAATTTAGCCTTGTTTTATATTGATGAGCATGTTTTAATTGGTAAATCGTCAAGGCTTATAGTTCCGATAGCCTTTTGAAAAGGAGAAACAACCTATATCAATCTTGTTGGTACTATTTGGGTGGATAGCTTTCCATTCATGGCTCTGGTTTTCTTCCACTATCCAGCCCTGGTAGGGTAGGTTAGTGAGAATCTGGATTGGTCTGAGCGTGTGAGCTTGTGGTAGGGAAATGTTCATTGATTGGTGCAATTGTTACTGAAACTTTCACAACAACTTAAAGCTTTGAATAATCCACATTTTCTATTAAAGTTTAACTGTAAAGGGGGGTACTCACGGAGCGATCGCTGCTTAAAATCTAAGCAATCTGACTAGATTGCTTAGATTTTAAGCCTGATCGCTCCGTGTGTACCCCCTACAGTGATATTGATGTGCAGCCCCGCGCATCGCTATCGCTGGTGCTAGATTGGCCTGCCGTGCAGGCCAATCTAGCGGGTCGCTCATTTCACCCGCTGGGTGAAATGAGCGCCCCCCCCCCATCCCCGTCTTCCCCCGCACGCTCAGCACACATCGCACTGTGCTGAGCAGCGGGAGAGATGTGTTCGCGGTTCGCTCAGCACACATCTCTCCCGCATTGGCCAGTAAGTACTGGCCTTACCTAAATTTCCCCTTTTATTATGTTTCATGTTGCATTATTTTGTGCATGTTAGAAATGATTATGAATTTCGATGAGCTTGGATATGGTGCCTGGACCCTTTTGAGATCTATTAGTGCTCCAGACCTAAAAGGGTTGTCCACTGTGCTAACATTACACAAATGGCCTTCCTTTCCCAGTGAATTGTACATTGTAGTAAGTCCACGCTATACAGCAGTGTGTCAGCCATCACATAGGGATGCAGTCAATTTACCTCCAATCAAAATCCCGAAATGGACAAAATACCGACATTTAAAATACCGACAAGGTCAAAATGGCGACTGGTCAAAATGCCGACATGAGTTTTTCATGATTTTTCCATTGAAACCGACTTGTTCATACTTTACCATCCCAGTGGATCTGGAGGGGGAATATAATAGTGTGCCGAGCGCAGCGAGGGGACGCAGTACACTTGTATGGTGTCCATGTCGAGCTATGTTGACATACACACAAAAACAATGAAAAAACACATGTCGGTATTTTGACCTGTCGGCATTTTACATGTCTGTATTTTGACCTAGTCTGTATTTTAAATGTCGGTATTTTGTCCATGTCGGGATTTTGACCTTGTTGGGATTTTGACCATCGGTCAATTGCTGTTGGGATTTTGAACGTCGGGATTTTGATTGGAGGTATTTCATACCGATCCCCTCACATATGACCCAGGCCTCTCTCATTATTTTCAACACTACTTGGGTTTTTAAGTAGCAGTGACTGTACAACCCGGGAGCTGTAAGGCTTCCAATGGAATGTACAGTTATTGGGAAAGTATATGGTTTAGTACCGGGATGGGGATGCATTCACTGTTTTATAACACTGTAAATCCATAGCAATAACAAGAGGCAATGCCATAGACCAACACCAGTTCCTGTAAGACATGATTTGCTAGAGAAGATACAGTGCCTTGCTAAAGTATTCACCCCCCTTGGCTTTTTACCTATTTTGTTACATTACAAACTGTAATTTGATTTTTTTATTAATCTGAATTTTATGTGATGGATATCTACTAAATAGTCTAAGTTGGTGAAGTGGAATGAGAAACATTTATATAAAAAATTATTTTAATAAATAAAAATGTGAAAATTGGCATGTGCATATGTATTCACCCCCTTGCTATGAAGCCCCTCAAAAGTTCTGGTGCAACCAATTACCTTCAGAAGTCACATAATTAGTGAAATGAAGTCCACCTGTGTGCAATCTAAGTGTCACATGATCTGTCAGTGTAAACACACCTTGATGCAACACCACTAAGCAATAGGCATAACACCATGAAGACCAAGGAGCTCTCCAAACAGGTCTGGGACAAAGTTGTTGAGAAGTACAAGTCAGGGTTGGGTTATAAAAAAAATATCCAAATCTTTGATGATCCCCCAGAGCACCATCAAATCCATCATCTTCAAATGGAAAGAACATGGTACCACAACAAACCTGCCAAGAGAGGGCAGGCCACCAAACTCACAGACCAGGCAAGGAGGGCATTAATCAGAGAGGCAGCACAGAGACCAAAGGTAACCCTGAAGGAGCTGCCGAGTTCCACAGCAGAGACTGGTGTATCTGCGCATGTGACCACAATAAGCCGTACACTCCATAGAGCTGGGCTTTATGGAAGAGTGGCCAGAAAAAAGCCATTAATTAGTGTTAAAAATAAGAAGGCACGTTTTGAGTTTGCCAAAAGGCACGTGGACGAGTCCCCAAATGTATGGAGTAAGGTGCTCTGGTCAGATGAAACTAAAATTTAACTTTTCAGCCACCAAGGAAAACACTGTCTGGTGCAAACCCAACACATCCCATTACCCTAAGAACACCATCCCCACAGTGAAACATTGTGGCAGCAGCATCATGCTGTGGGGATGTTGTTCAGCAGCAAGGACTGGGAAACTGTTTTGAGTTGAAGAAAAGATGGATGGTGCTAAATACAGGGATATTCTTGAGGTTCACTTTCCAGCAGGACAATAACCCGAAGCATACTGCTAAAGCAACACTCAAGTGGTTTAAGGGGAAACCTTTAAATGTGTTGGAATGGCTTAGTCAAAGCCCAGATCTCAATCCAATTGAGAATCTGTGGTCAGACTTGAAGATTGCTGTTCACAAGCGGAAACCATCCAACATGAAGGAGCTGGGGCAGTTTTGACTTGAGGAATGGGCAAAAATCCCCGTGGCAAGATGTGGAAAGCTCATAGAGACTTATCCAAAGCGACTTGCAGCTGTAATTGCCGTAAAAGGTGGCTCTACAAAGTACTGACTTTAGGGGGGTGAATAGTTATGCACGCTGAAGTTTTCTGTTATTTTGTCCTATTTGTTTGCTTCACAATTAAAAAAAAAAAAAACATGTTCAAAGTTGTAGCCATGTTCTGTGAATGAAATCATATCAATCAAACGATCCATTTTAATTCCAGATTGTGAGGCAAAACATGAAAACATGAAACATGCAAAGGGGGGTGAATATTTTAGCAAGGCATTGTATCTGGGAAGTAAAAGGTTAAAATGTGGGAGTTGATGTGCAAAATAGCATAATCTTTACCTTTCAAATGTAGTTGGAAAGGGCAGCCGTAAGCAGTGCTCCTGAAGGTTAGTAGACTTAATACTTGCAAAAGATAAAATATGGGGTTCTGTATAGCTGTGTCTAGAGGAAAATTGTAATGGTTATTTACCATTCTGCAGGGGTTTGTTACCATTGGTCTGGACAGTATTTGTGTGATATTCCTGGTTTGCATGTCACAGAATGAAAACCATGGGATGGCAGGTTGGGAATATGTTCTGAATGTTAACAGGAATATGAGGTTGACATTGAACATGCTGAAATCCACAGTGTCGACAGAACTCAATGTTGACAATGTGAATGTAGACTGACCATGCCGACTAAGGTAAGGCTGCGGTTAGGGTTAATTAACATCCCTTGGGAAACGGCATAGCCGACTTGTCAATGTCCAAATTGTAATTGTCGACATGAGTTGTTGACATTCAGACCAGGGGCCGGATGTAATGATGCCCAAGATCGCTGGAGGTATGAGATGCTGGGAGACGTGGTTTTTTTTTTTTTTTTAAAGGGGTGATCACTTACAAGGAATGGTTTTGTAATTACGTCCAGCCCCTTGTCAACATTCTGATGTTGACCTCTATACCACGCCTTCAGGCTGTGCAGTTTCTACCTCCATAAAATGTTTTTGCACAGTAGACGCACATACATCTTGTATACAACAGCACAATGACCAGGTCACTTTTCTGTTTCTCTTATGTAATACCACTTTCAGACATATATGACCTGGGAATTTCCCTACGCAGATCTGGGATTTTCACTTCTCAAAAATCCTGGGTATTTGCTCCAGACCCCCTTTCATACTATACCTGAGACATGGCAAATTCCCGGGTCGTCCCCTTTCAGAGATAAGCCTGGTCTGCCCTGGCATTCTACAAGCTAGGGCTGCCAGGCTTATGTCATACACACAGTTTGTTTCCCCCAGCACCCTGAATGATAGCAGTAACCAGATATAAATTCCATACAATATCTTAGAATTCAGAGATGTCGGTTACATATATCTGCGCAAATGTATGTGTAAGCCCCCCAAAAAATCAGCATAAGCCAGACAGCCCAGGGCAGCATAACTGCAAAAAAAACTATAATGTTAATAGATTAGTGTTTAAGAAGCCGAAACTATAGAGAAAGTGATACAAAAATCACCGGTATGCTGCCCTGGGCTGTCTGGCTTATGCTGATTTTTTTGGGGTGCCATGCCCTGCACCTAGATATAGCGCTAGGAACCCCCAATATATATACAGAGAGGCCTTGACGAGTCTTGGTGGCTTACACATACATTTGCGCAGATATATGTAACCGAGATCTCTGAATTCTAAAATATTGTATGGGATTTATGTCTGATTACTCTTATCATTCAGGGTGCTGGGGATAACTGTGTTTTGTTTTTTTTCTTGCTTAGAAATACCCCTCCCTTTCACACACCTGAATGATATCTCTAAGCTAATTGAGCATCCACCACTATATTTGCTTATGTCATACACAGACATGTCACACACACACACACACACACACACACACACACACACACACACACACACACACACGTTGCACTCAAGTAATCACACACCACTTCTAAAACCAGCTGTTTTTCATGGCAGCACGGAGCGCAGCCCTGCCCCCCAGGAAGCCCCAAATAGCCTATCAGAGGCTTCTAAGTGCGACCCAGGAGTAAAATCCTGTCTCGCGCTATTCACACTTAACCTGGGTTGTTTACTCAGGACGAAAGTATATTGGAAAAACCCTGGTCAGTAGCTGGGGCGCAGACTCTGAAACACAAAAACCCGGGATTTTAGAGTATGTCTGAAAGGAGTATTAGTGACCATCCTGACTTTTAGCCACATCAGGCTGTATGTTTCTTATCTCTAAATTTGCAAGGATAACAGTCACATTTAAAGTTGTTACCCTCTGTTTGAGACCTCAATGATCCACATAACTATTTGTAATAAAGAAATTTCCATAACTTGTAATCTATCATTTTCTAAAGAAGACTGAGAAATTGTGGTTTTGGGGGAAAAAAGACATAATTCTAAGCTTTTACTGTTGCTAAACCTCATATTCCAGAAATAGACATTAACCTCATGCCACTTCTCCCTATCTTTATACATGCTGTTCATCTATGCTGCTTACAGACAAGAATGATGTATTGTCAGTTTCTTGAGTGCAGAAAAGGCTTTAATTTGAAGTTTATGGGTCAGTGTTTGCAAACTAAACACTGTTATTCAGAATGTGCAGAGAAAATGTCATGCTGCATTGGAGAGCGGGCTGAAAGTTTTATATGCACTGAAAGTGAGCAGATGAGGGTCCTTGTTAAATTTCTCTATACAAATTGCTTTCTGCCAGCAGCGTGAGAACTATCCTAACATGTTGATCGACCACTTTAGCAGCAAACAAATAATTTTCTCTTTCTGCCCTTGCTCAGGTTCAGGCACTTTTCCTTTCACACATGACAAAGTATTGGCAAATCAAACAAATCTGTCTCTTTCTATAAGGAGACTATGCAACATACTAAGTGAAATGACTGCTCCAACTTAAAAAAAAAAATATATATCAGTTTTTATATGGAATCTCCAAGAGCCAGGAAATTATGAGGTGCATAGGAAACTTGTTTCCTCCTGATTATTTCAACATCATGGGGGGACGACACAATTGTTTGTTTATTTTTGCGCCCAAAGCTCTGGGCTAAAGTGTCAGGCGATATTTAATTGATTGTACCACTGGGCTGAGTTAATTTGCACCCATTACTTATCACACATGTGGCACTCGAATGCACTGGGTTTAGTAGCATGAAGCGGCTAAACTTGTGCAAACTACTGGCCACAGTGTTTGGGCGCCCAAATGCCTGACTTGGGGCACATTTTTGCTCCCCACCTCAGGAGGCTGTGAGCATAATTAATGGGAGCTCGGTACAGACAATTAAATAGTGTTTCGGGGGCTGCTGATGCGATAAAACAATTTAATTCCCACCTATGTCTCCATTTGTTAAACCCTTTGCTCCTCCTATTTATTTTTGTGCATATACATTTTTAGGTCTGGTATAATAAACCTTTATGGATTCATCCCGCTCTGCTAAATGAATTATTTTTTCCACGTGTATGTGTTTTGTGGTGGACAGGGTTCTAAAGCATGACAGACAAGGGAAAGCATGTGTATTAAAATTTAATGTGTCTTAAAGTATACTATAAGTAACATTACATCTATGTCTGCATCCCTGCGTCAGCATTATCATGTCGGCAGACTCATTGTGAACATACTGGGGGAGATTCCATTGTTTGAAAAGTCAGTTGGGTGTCTGTTTTTTCCTATCTCATAGACAGGAAAAAACACCCAACCGACTTTTCAAACATTTGAATTCCCCCCATTGAGTATTGATCTCCTGACCGCATCCCCTATAAACCCTTAGGGTGGTGACATACAGGCACTTTTCACTTCTCACATTACATTCTAATCAACTTCTAATTGCTCAGTAAATACACTTCTAGGGTTATTAATATGGGGAAGATGTCACATGAACAGTTAGAAACTATAGAATGGAAAGGGCAGCACCTTTCCACCTGCAGTGAAATATTAAGGGGTCAGTTCAGTTAGGGGTGAGTTGCCATTGCAAGTGTGTGGAGATACCGACAATGGCAGCAGAACTCGCCCCCTCATGGCCTGATCTCGCCACGCACTTGCAGGTTTTTGTACAGAGTCCTATGAGGCTGTAAACAAAAGTGTAAGTGAGTCCAGAGCTACCGTTAGCTGCACTTACTTGTGGGTTCTAGCCTAATTGACTTGAGCCCAGTTAAACATGTGCACTCCTGCATCTGACAAACTTATACTGGGAGGAAAAGACAAAATACATATTTTTAGCAGAAATGCACAGTATTGTCCTGGCTTTTCCTGCAGTGTCAGCACCCTGTTTATTCCTGTGAAACGCTGTACTAATATAATTTCTATTGCTTGCAGATGTAAGAGTAGCTTTGTCTTCTATAGAATTTTTATTTTTTTGTTTTAGATTACTGGGCAATACTCAACATAAACAACTTTTTAACCTTTAATGAAAATATTCCTTTTCTGGGAAACATTTGCTTACTTGGAATTTCGTGTCTCAAGGGAGAGAATGGAATTTCTAGGAACTGGTGATCTCCGCTAGACCTGAAGATTGTGTTACCCTGAACATATGTGTCGGTCTGTTGCCAGTTATCAGTGGGGTAGTAGTAATACTACGTAGAATGTTCCTGCAGCTTCCTGAACTCTTACTCATTACTAGCCTGTATTCCATAGTGGTTACAAATGTGACTCTCTTGCTATTTTCTAGACACTCCTCTAACTATAAAGCACCATAAATCCCAAATAAAAAGTATTCCAAAATGAACCATTAGCTTGACATTACACTCCAGCTATATGGAAGAGTCTCCACATTCCCTTGCTGAGATCTGAAGCTCCTCCCAAATACTTAGCATAGCAACCTAATGGGGTAGGATTCCGGCCAGGAAGGGGAAAATGCAGTCATTCCATTTGTACCACATGAAGACATACACAAATCCTTTTTGTTAGTGTGTTTAACTTGCGTTGTGCATTTATTTGAATCGTCCTTGTTCAGTGTGTCACTTAGATTCATCCCAATGGAAGCACATTTTAAATGGAGAAAGATGCAGTTAAGTAGCACTTATGTATGCAGTATTTTCACATGCATTTGACTTCAGCAAGATAACTTCCTATTTTTGTCTCAAATTTCTTATTAATAATGCTCATTTAATACACTTGCAAACCCAATACTAATGAATTTGAAATGAACACATAAATGTATTGTGGTTACCGTTTAGCATACTAAGGTCAGTATGTACTTAGCCTATGGCATTATTATTTTATTATCATTATTATCCTTTATATGCCGCCACAAGGGATCCGCAGCGCCCATTACACAGTACATAGTCAAATGAGCAAACAAGAAAATAGCACTTACAGTTCAAGACAATATAGGGCAGGCATAGAAAGCCAGGGGTCAGGTGACATCAAATGGAGTATAAGCAGGGGCGTATCTAGCCATTGGCCAGGATGGCACTCGCCAGGGGCGCCAGCTGAGGAGGGGCGCCGCCTGGTTGTGCCACCCGTGGCCAAGGGGCAGATTCACTATGCCCCTGTGTCCCCCACCTGCAGGGATGCCCGGCAAAGACCACAGAAGGCAGCAGCGGCAGACACTGTTCTTCTCGCCAGGGTCCGGCACCGCTCCGCAGTCCATGCTACAATCAAGTAACTCTTTAAAACTACAGCTCCCAGCAGCCATTGCTGCTGTGAGCTCCCGGCAGCAATGGCTGCTGGGAGCTGTAGTTTTGCAGAGTTACTTGATTGTAGCATGGACTGCGGAGCGGTGCCGGACTCTGGCGAGAAGAACAGTGTCTGCCGCTGCTGCCTTCTGTGATTTTTGTCGGGCATCGGACGACGACAACACAGGTCAGCAGCGGCGGATTGGGATGCCCCCCTCCCCTCCCGTTGACTTCAGTGGCCGTGCTCCGCCCCACTTTGGCCGATTCCTATATCCGCGGCTGCGGCGATATGAGCTTCTGCGCATGCGCAGAACAGAAGCTCATTCAAACTGGAGCCGCGGCAGTGAAGCTAGTGTGTGCTGCTGAGGCAAGTGACCAGGGACAGCGAGCGCACAGAGGGGCCAGGCAAACAGTGTAATAGCAGGGGGTGCCCTGGAGCCATACAACCCTTGGTCCCTAGGACCCAGCAGCCTGCAGCAACTGGAATCGAGACCTTGTCCTCAGACGGAAGCATGTGCAGGTTAGTGATGCCCCCCCAACTCCCACCTGGCGGCTGTGGCTTGCGCTGTATCCTCCCCCTCCCACTTGGCAGCTGCATGCGGGGAGGCAAGGGACACACATCATGGGAAGGTGAAATAGCTTGTGTGTCAGTATCTGTTTGTGTGTCAGCGTCTGTCAGTGTCAGTTTCTGTATGTCAGTAAGTCAGGGTCTGTGTTAACACCTGTCAGTGTGTCAGCATCTATCAGTGTATCAGCATCTGTCTGTGTCAGCATCAGTGTGTCAGCATGTTTCTGTGTGTCAGTGTCAGCATCTGTCTGTGTGTCAGTGTCTGTCTGTGTGTCTGTGTCAGCATAAGTGTGCCAGCATCTGTCTGTGTGTCAGTGTGTCATTGTCTGTTTGCATGTCAGGGTCTGTGTGTCAACATCTGTGTCAGTGTGTAAGCCTCAGCGTGTCAGCATCTTTCTGTGTGTCTCTGTCAGCATCAGTGTGTCAGCATCTGTTTGTGTCTCAGTGTGTCAGCTGTGTGCGTCAGCCCCCTAGACAGAGTACCCCCCCCCCACCCCCCCGAATGCAAGAACATACACAGTCCACCCCATTTTTTATTTATTTTTGTAGGCCAATGTGTTTTAATATTTTAAATGTGGGAGCCAATTTTTTTTTTTTTTCTGTGGGGGATAATTTATTTTATTTTTCCTGTTTGGGGTCATTGTGTTTTTTTCCTGTGGGGGCCAATGTGTTTGATTGTTTTTTTGTAGAGGCCAATGTGTGGGTTTGTTTTCTGTGGGTGCCAATATATGGTTTTTTTAATGTGGGGGCCAATGTGTTTATTTTTTCTGTGGATGCCAATATGTTTTTTTTATGTTGGGGCCAATGTGTTTTTTATAAATTCCTACGGGGGTCAGTATGTTCATTTTTTTTCATGTCGGTGGTCAATTTGTTTGTTTTCTTGTGAAAGCCAGTGTGTTTTTATTTTATTTTTTCTGTGTTGTTTAATATGTTTTCTTTTCTGTAGGGCCAATGGTGTGTGTGTGTGTGTGTGTGTTTTTTTTTTTCTGTGGGGGTCAAATATGTATTTTCTTTGGAGGCATAGCATAATGTGAATAACGGACATTATTGTGCGTCTTAATGTGAGTAAGGGACACTACTGTGTGGTGTAATATGAAATAAGGGTACAATTGTGTGGCCATGCCCCTTTTTTAACACACGCGACTTCCATATTTTAACTATGAGGGAGGGGGGGGGGGGCGCCATTCCCTTACTTTGCCAGGGGTGCTCGGACCCCTAGATACACCCCTGAGTATAAGATAGGCACACTGGGAATAAAGGGGGTCACACACTGAGAGATCCATGCTTAAATTCTAAGTAATCTGACAAGATTGCTTAGAAATTAAGGACGGATCTCTGAGTGTATGTCCATAGCGATAGGGATGCGTGGCCCTGCGTGTCGCTACCGCTGACTCGAGATTTGGCATGCATGCATACAAAATCTAGTGGATTGCTCATTTCACTACTGTGAAGCGAGCGGCCCCCAGTCCGTCCGTCCCACGGTCCCCCCCCCCCCCCCCCCCTCCGGCTCTGCACACATCGCGCTGATTGGTTTGTGCCAGATCGCCAAGCACACATCTCCCCCGTGTGAACGGGGCTTAAGACCCTGCTCTTGCGAGTTTACAATCTAAAAGGTGAAGGGCTGACAGACCGGGGTGAGTCTCCTGCTGAGTACATGCCTGCTATCATTATGAAGCCAAAACACAATGATGTCCCCCACAATATGTACTGAAAACGCAGCGCAGGGCCTTGGTGGAAGATTTATTAATAATCACCATTTTTTTTTTTACTGTGGAATTTATAAACCTTTGTCCCACTGAATTCTGAAAAATATAATAATAATAATTATTATTATTATTATTATTATCTGTGGTGTAAGTATTTCTTCCATCTGCTCTCTCAGAATTTGGAGGTCAGAGAGAAAATGTACCGTTTTAGATTCCTATGTCTGCTGATAGGAGGACACCAATGTGTATTAGGAAAGCAAAGAACCTTCTATCTTCTGATCTTAGGCGTGAAAATTGAGGTGGGAATTTATTGGTGCTAATCAGTAAAAGCAGCCTGGCCTGTAAATCAGCTCTGCTATGTCTGAATAAATGACTATTGAATATGGAGTGCAATGAATTTCAAATGCATAAATATTACAATCAGGATGCATAGTGGTAAGTGCTCATCAGATTTAAATGTGAGAAATATTCTCTCTTCCCGTACCCAGCAATAAATACCAATTTCACAGTGTAAGTACGTAGAAGTGATTTTTCTGCTAAAGCTACTTAGTCGGTGCCGCAAGCCTGATACTTTCTGAGTTGTTAAAGGTCAATAAGCCCTTCAGCTGCCCAACACTTGACATGTTGTATTACTAGTGAGGGAACTGGTACTTAAGATTATGCCAGTACAGGTAAAAACGTGGAGCCCCAGTGGGCCCATCTGCCACCAAACCGTCAGCCACCATCCTTTTTCTAAATCAATTTTTCCTGCATTAATATGACAGACTTCTTGCCATCGCAGGACGGAGCGGGCCAGGACTTGGATAATGGCAGTATGGCCCTGTATGACTCAAACAGGGGTGGCGTCAATGACGTGCGGTGGGGTGAGGCAGAGCCTTTCCTGTTATATTAACATTTGTGCCAGAGTTTTGACTGTAAAGTATATGAAAAATTCAAATAATATGTTAGAAATATCTTCTTTGCATTATTATAATCATTTTTATAGCCAAAACTCTGGAGTAATGTCACAACTGAGGGCCTGAGCTGACGGGAGGCAGCCTCAGTTGTAGGGGCTGAGATGTACCGGAACCTGGGAGGTTGTATCAGACCCCTGGACATGTAAGTAACATGAATAATAACTGCCCGAAGGCGTGACCACGACAACTTGGATAAAAGTCAATGATGTTTATTATGACAACTCCGCAACACAGCAGCAGTAAAAGAAAACGTAAAAGTCAGCAAAGAATAAATACAGTTCCTGGGTACTACAGGATGGCAGGAGCCACAGGGCACTGGTAGTGTGAGATAGTTCTTATGATCTTCTAGATGGAAAGTCCTTACCAGGCCCGACTGTAGCAATGGAGATAACCCAGGATTGTGCCAGCTGGTGTTCCAGGAAAAGCTGGGTTGCTGAAGATAAAACAGCTGCTGTGGATACTGGCTGGAACCAGACTGTTGTTAGCACGGAGTGGATACTGGCTGGAACCAGTTAAATAATAAATGAACTTGGGAGCGATGAAATATGAACTGAAATGTAGAACTTGAGAGCGGAGAAATAATAATACCGGTGGAGAGTGGTAAAGTGTAGAAAGGACACCGGCCCTTTAAGGGAAGCTGTACTCTGCTGGAAGCTGAGCTGGAAGCAGGTAATGTTGTAGCTGGAAACAGATGAATCCACAATGGATTGGAGAGTCAGGCTACACCGCAGGTGGAATGCTGGTGCGGGTCTCTATGGTGGAAGTCTTGAGACAGGAGCTGGAACCTGGAAGACAATCACAGGAGAGAGACAAACAGGAACTAGGTTTGACAACCAAAGCACTGACGCCTTCCTTGCTCAGGCACAGTGTATTTATACCTGCAGCAAGGAAGGGATTGGCTAGGCAATTATGCAGATTATCAATACTGAGAACAGATTGGTGGAAATGATCAGCTGACAGAATCCAAGATGGCTGCGCCCATGCAGACACTTGGAGGGAAGTTTGGTTTGTAATCCATGTGGTAATGAAAACAGTAATGGCGGCGCCGGCCACCGGAGACAGGAGGCGCCAGGCTGACAGATGCACATCCAACCACGCGGACACAGCGGAGGCCGCGGCTGACGTAATCGCCACTCAGACACTCTGCATGCAGAAGTTCAGGGACGGCGGCGGAGGCCGCGGGAGACGCCATGCCAGGTGTAATATGGCGTTTACTGTGACAGCGTCCCAGAGTGACAGGAGAGGATACAGGAATGTACACATCAGGATAACAGATGGAATCCGGTCCTGGAGCGCTGAGCCAGCCTTAGGAGGCATCTGATGGGTAAGAAATGGCGTCCAGATACCCGGATCGTGACAGCACCCCCCCCCTTTAGGAGTGGCCCTAGGACACTTCTTTGGCTTTTGAGGAAACTTGGAATGGAATCTCCGGACCAAGGCAGGAGCATGGACATCAGAAGCATTGGTCCATGAACGTTCCTCAGGACCATAACCTTTCCAGTCAATAAGATATTGTAGTTGACCGTAACGGTGACGTGAGTCCAGGATCTTGGCCACTTCATACTCAACGCCTCGTTGAGTTTGGACTTTCGGAGTTGGAGGAAGTAAGGAATGAAACCGATTCAAGATCAGCGGTTTCAACAGGGAAACATGGAATGTCCTGGGTATTTTTAAGAAGGGAGGCAACTGGAGTCTGTAAGCAACAGGATTGATGACTTGTTCAATCTTGAAAGGACCGATATAGCGAGGTGCAAACTTCATACTGGGAACTCTTAACCTCATATTCTTCGTGGATAACCATACCCGATCACCCACCTTGAGAGCAGGAACTGCTCGACGCTTCTTATCCGCAAACTTCTTGTACCTGAACGATGCCTTGAGCAGAGCTGATCGTACGCTCTTCCAGATATTGGCAAACTGATGCAAGGTGATATCCACTGCGGGGACAGAAGTTGCTGGAAGCGGTTGGAACTCAGGGACTTTAGGGTGGAATCCAAAGTTAGTGAAGAATGGTGTTGAAGCAGATGAAGAATGATACTGGTTGTTATGACAGAACTCGGCCCAGGGAAGTAATTGAACCCAGTCATCTTGAGAGGAGGACACATAGATGCGGAGGAAGGCCTCCAAGTCCTGATTCACCCTCTCGGTTTGACCATTGGTCTGAGGATGGTAAGCCGTGGAAAACTTTAGCTTGACTTGGAGGACTTGACATAAACTTCGCCAGAATTTGGCTGTGAATTGAACTCCTCGATCTGAGATCATTTCTTCAGGAAGACCGTGGAGTCGGAAGATCTCTTGTATGAATACTTGAGCCAACTTGGAAGCTGACGGAAGACCGGTGAGAGGAATGAAGTGTGCCATCTTGGTGAACCGGTCAACTACCACCCAGATGGTATTGAACTTATTGCACATGGGTAAGTCTGTAATGAAATCCATCGACAAGTGGGTCCATGGTCGACGGGGAACGGATAGTGGAACCAGTTGCCCCGCAGGCGACTGGCGGGATACTTTATGTTGGGCACACTTTGGGCAAGATGCAATAAAAACTCCAAGACGTCCTTTTTCAGAGTTGGCCACCAATAGGACCTAGAGATAAACTCCAGGGTTTTTTGGATACCTGTATGTCCGGCAAAACGGGAAGCATGGGCCCAATGCATGAGCTTCTTCCTTAGCATCGGCTTCACAAAACTTTTCCCTGATGGGGGCGTAGAGTCCATCCCTACCGTGGAGAATGCCAACGGATTTATAATAGGATGCTTGTCTGAAGACTCTGACTCATTTTCTTGCTCCCATGAGCGGGAAAGGGCATCGGCCTTGCGATTCTGAGAGCCCGGACAGAACTGGAGTTTAAAGTCGAACCTGGAAAAGAAAAGTGCCCATCTGGCCTGACGAGGGTTGAGACATTGTGCGCCCTTCAGGTATAAAAGGTTCTTGTGGTCTGTAAGTATGGTGATTGAATGAGAAGCTCCCTCCAACAGATACCTCCACTCTTCTAGAGCGAGCTTGATGGCTAGCAACTCCTGGTCGCCAATGGCATAGTTGCGCTCAGCTGGGGAGAACTTCCGGGAGAAGAAACTGCAGGGGTGTAAATGGCCATCTTTAGCCCTCTGAGATAACACCGCTCCTACTCCAACGGAGGAGGCATCCACCTCTAAGATGAAAGGAGAGTCGATGTCAGGCTGTTTCAGAACAGGCGCAGAGATGAACCTTTGTTTTAAAAGATGAAATGCTTGCATGGCTTCTTCAGACCACTTGGACGGGTTAGCACCCTTCTTAGTGAAAGCAGTAATAGGCGCCACAATGGTGGAAAAGTCTCGTATAAACTTTCGGTAATAGTTGGCGAACCCTAAGAACCTCTGGACCCCTTTGAGGGTTAAGGGTACCGGCCAATTTTGGATTGCTTGTAGTTTCTCAGGATCCATCTCTAGTCCGGAACCGGACACAATGTACCCTAGAAACGGAATGGACTTGACTTCAAAGACGCATTTTTCTAATTTGCAATAGAGATGATTGACACGGAGACGGGACAGAACCTCTTTAACCCAAAAACGATGTTCCTCTAAATCGTTGGCAAAAATGAGGATATCGTCTAGATAGACCACGACATGACGGTATAGAATGTCTCTGAAGATCTCATTGACAAAATGCTGGAAGACAGCTGGAGCATTGCTCAATCCGAAGGGCATGACGAGGTACTCATAATGTCCGTCACGGGTGTTAAAGGCGGTTTTCCACTCGTCACCCTCACGGATCCGGATGAGATTGTATGCACCTCGCAAGTCCAGCTTTGTAAAGATGGTAGCTCCGCTAACTCTGTCAAAGAGCTCAGTAATCAGGGGTAAAGGATAACGGTTCTTGATGGTAATGTCGTTCAAACCTCTGTAGTCGATGCACGGCCGCAGACCCCCATCTTTCTTTTTTACAAAAAAGAAGCCTGCGCCGGCTGGAGAAGAAGAAGGTCGAATGAACCCCTTTGCTAGGTTCTCTTTAATATATTCCTCCATAGAATGCGTCTCAGGCAGAGACAACGGATAAGTTCGGCCTCGAGGTGGAACCTTCCCTGGAACGAGATCAATCGGACAGTCCCATTCTCTATGAGGAGGAAGGATATCAGCAGAAGCTTTACTGAACACATCCGTGAAATCTTGATATGGAGGAGGTGGAACATCAGACGACCTGGGGGAGGAAGAACAGACGGGCAATACTTTAAACAAACATGTCTCAGCACAGGAGGAACCCCATGCCAGGATTTGCGTAGTCGGATTGTGAAGACGGAGCCATGGAAGGCCCAGGACCACAGGATGTGTGGCTCTTGGAATCACTAAAAAAGAAATAAGTTCGGAATGAAGAACTCCCACTCTCAGACGAACTGGTAGAGTCCTTAAAGAAATAACTGCATCAAAAATTTTGCTGCCATCCACGGCAGTTAAAGAAATGGACGAAGGAAGTCTCTCGGTGGGTAGGGACCACCGTTTAACATAGGCTTCGGTAATAAAGTTCCCAGCTGCTCCGGAATCAAGGAGGGCAATGACGTTCCGATAACGTTGAGCAACTTGAAGCGAGACTGGGAGATTACAATCTTGAGGAGATGGAGAGGAGATCATTACTCCTAGCCGGCCCTCTCCTTGGCGAGCTAGGATTTGGAGTTTCCCGGACGTTTGGGACAGGCATTAATGGTGTGAGACGGAGCTGCACAATAGAGACAGAGAAACTCGGAGAGACGTCTTCGGCGCTCAGCAGGAGTTAAACGGGAACGGCCAAGTTGCATGGGCTCATCTTTAGATGGTGACAGTTGACGAGGAGGAGGAGCAGAAGATTTTGGAGCAGATGATCTTCCACGCTCAGTTGCTCTCTCTCTGAAACGTAAATCAACTTTCGTGCAGAGTGAGATTAGCTCATCTAACTTAGAAGGTAAGTCTCTGGTAGCTAACTCATCTTTAATACGCTCAGATAAGCCATGCCAGAATGCAGCATACAGGGCCTCGTCGTTCCATGCCAGTTCGGATGCCAGGATCTGGAACTGTATCAGATATTGTCCTACAGTACGTGACCCCTGGTGTAAACGGAGAATCTCGGATGAAGCTGAGGTTACCCGGCCTGGCTCGTCGAAGATGCGCCTGAATGTTGACACGAAGGCAGTGTAGGAAGATAGCAGGGTGTCGGACCTCTCCCATAACGGTGATGCCCAATCAAGGGCTGAGCCACTGAGAAGAGAAATAATGTAGGCAATTTTTGTACGGTCACTGGGAAAATTGCCAGGTTGTAGCTCAAACTGAATCTCACACTGGTTGAGAAATCCCCTGCAGAATCTTGGAGATCCGTCAAATTTTGCTGGCGTTGGAAGATGAAGACGTGGAGCAGAAATGGGTAAGGTAGGTGTGGTTATAGCTGGAGTCACTGTGGTTGACGCACCAGACGCGCCTGATCCACGGAGAGTTGTCTGAATCCCATCCAGCCGAGTAGAGAGATCCTGGAGACAGCGGATGATGTGGCCCTGTGCAGCCTCCTGATGTTCTAGTCGGGCTGCCAGTTCTTGCATCGGCCTGGCCGCTTGATCCTGGTCTCCGGCTGGATTCATTAGGTCAGTGCTTACTGTCACAACTGAGGGCCTGAGCTGACGGGAGGCAGCCTCAGTTGTAGGGGCTGAGATGTACCGGAACCTGGGAGGTTGTATCAGACCCCTGGACATGTAAGTAACATGAATAATAACTGCCCGAAGGCGTGACCACGACAACTTGGATAAAAGTCAATGATGTTTATTATGACAACTCCGCAACACAGCAGCAGTAAAAGAAAACGTAAAAGTCAGCAAAGAATAAATACAGTTCCTGGGTACTACAGGATGGCAGGAGCCACAGGGCACTGGTAGTGTGAGATAGTTCTTATGATCTTCTAGATGGAAAGTCCTTACCAGGCCCGACTGTAGCAATGGAGATAACCCAGGATTGTGCCAGCTGGTGTTCCAGGAAAAGCTGGGTTGCTGAAGATAAAACAGCTGCTGTGGATACTGGCTGGAACCAGACTGTTGTTAGCACGGAGTGGATACTGGCTGGAACCAGTTAAATAATAAATGAACTTGGGAGCGATGAAATATGAACTGAAATGTAGAACTTGAGAGCGGAGAAATAATAATACCGGTGGAGAGTGGTAAAGTGTAGAAAGGACACCGGCCCTTTAAGGGAAGCTGTACTCTGCTGGAAGCTGAGCTGGAAGCAGGTAATGTTGTAGCTGGAAACAGATGAATCCACAATGGATTGGAGAGTCAGGCTACACCGCAGGTGGAATGCTGGTGCGGGTCTCTATGGTGGAAGTCTTGAGACAGGAGCTGGAACCTGGAAGACAATCACAGGAGAGAGACAAACAGGAACTAGGTTTGACAACCAAAGCACTGACGCCTTCCTTGCTCAGGCACAGTGTATTTATACCTGCAGCAAGGAAGGGATTGGCTAGGCAATTATGCAGATTATCAATACTGAGAACAGATTGGTGGAAATGATCAGCTGACAGAATCCAAGATGGCTGCGCCCATGCAGACACTTGGAGGGAAGTTTGGTTTGTAATCCATGTGGTAATGAAAACAGTAATGGCGGCGCCGGCCACCGGAGACAGGAGGCGCCAGGCTGACAGATGCACATCCAACCACGCGGACACAGCGGAGGCCGCGGCTGACGTAATCGCCACTCAGACACTCTGCATGCAGAAGTTCAGGGACGGCGGCGGAGGCCGCGGGAGACGCCATGCCAGGTGTAATATGGCGTTTACTGTGACAGCGTCCCAGAGTGACAGGAGAGGATACAGGAATGTACACATCAGGATAACAGATGGAATCCGGTCCTGGAGCGCTGAGCCAGCCTTAGGAGGCATCTGATGGGTAAGAAATGGCGTCCAGATACCCGGATCGTGACAAGTAAAAAGTCTATGGCACATGAGGCAGTGCCTCACCTACCTATCTTTTCCGCACATCTCTGATCAAAACTGTGTATAATCCCCCACATGCACCCTTTGGCTCATATATTGGTGGACATTTGTCTCTGATTCTAGCCAGTGCCTCCTGAGCCATTTAGCTCACCGCACGTCCCTGGGTGGGGCAAAGGCCGTGGGATTCTTAGGATATAAAACGCATTGTTGGGCTCAGAGGATGCCAGGACTCTGGACGGTAATGTACATTGCCGCCCTGCGCCACAATGCTGATCGCATATGTACTAACATATGCGATCAGCATTGCGGAGGACAGCTCTTCCGATAAGAGCTGTCCTCCGCGATGCGCAGCGGCAGACTGACTTCTGGGATTCGGCCCCAGGAGTCAGTCTGCGCATGCGCGAGGTGACGGGGGCGGCCGCAGGGCATGCTGGGAGGGATCCAATCGGATCCCTCGCACAGCGCCGCGGAGAGAAGCCCATAGGCTTCTATGGACTATCGCCAGCTAAAGCTGGCGTACCCCGCCGCGGCGCTGTCCTGCCGGCCGGCGGTTAGTACATCAGGAAAATGCGGTAAACAGGGAGTTTACTGCATTTTCCGCTTAGTACATCCCGCCCTCTGAGAGGACAGTATGTGTTGTGGGACAGAGAGGGTGACAGGACTCGGAGGGGATAGGATGCATTGTGGGGCACGGGGGAGGATCTCACCAGGATACAGGACTCTTACAGCATTGAATTTGCCAAGACAGAATAGACAAAACCTGTCCGTGATTTAACCAATTTGTATAAACAACAGGTTTTGTCCAACTTCCAGTGTTTGGGAGCAAATGGTCGATTATCAATTGCTTTCATCCATTACCAGGTTTTCTTTCCAACCACAGATTATCTGACAGATAATTGTATAATAAATGCCCATCTTAAGGTTTGTTGTGCACAGTGAAACAGCTGTCGGTAATGGTGAGGTGTGGCGGGATGACAGGCTTATTGGATAAGTACTTCATTTACTGCTGTTTTAAACGGTATGCTGCTCAAAGATTATGCTGCTATTGATCTGCCTGCTATGAACAGTTTTTGTATTATGCACATATTTTGCACTGTATAAAGTTTTTTTTGCACTATTAATTGGATGTTGTTCGTTCCTAACTAGTGACTGGAGTTACATTTTTTTATTTATTTATTTTTTAATCCCGACACCCGTTGGAACACCGATGTTGGAATCCCAACACCCGGCATCCCGACCATAGCAACACGCACGGCGGGTTAGGTTTTCGGGAAAAGAGGATGTGGGGGGGAGGGGGGGGGGTGTTAGGTCTAACCCCCACCCGGGTGGTTAGGGTTAGGCTGGGGGGGGGGGGGGGGGGGGGGAGCGGCACTCGGAGTCTGACAGAAATTTTATGTATTGTATAAAATATACAAAAGGTGTCCGACGTTTTAGGGCACACCCACCCCGTTTTTAAGGTTTACAAACTATGAACAACATGTGCTTAACTTAAATAGAGGCGAGTAAAGCACGCCATGTGTGACACTGTGTGGAGGAAGGGTTATGGCTAAAACCAAGTTGGGGAAAGGACCTATTCTGTCAGCAGGGGGAGGAGCAAGGCCCAAACAGAGTACCCAAAATGTGCATCGCGGTCTTGATTCGCTCGCTGCGCTTCTGGCTCGATCCGCTCGCCACCGGATTACTAGCGGTAGCAGTTGGTTGTGTGGATAGTGAAAGTACTATCCTGCCGGCCTAGCTCCTCCCCCTGACATCAGAGGACCTTTAGCCCACTTGGTTCAAGCATCTACCGTAGGGGAAGGCCATCCCGTCCATGGCTACAGCCGTCCTTGCCTGATGACGGCACCACGCTGCCGCCGGCCCTTTGTTTAGCAGCCACGCACATCATGCAGCTGCTGTTCCGTCAAGCCCTTTGTTTGACAGTTTAAAGGGCCCCATACACTTCTGCGACATGTTGCAGGCGATCACCCCGGCAGCCTCCCAGGGGCAGGATCGCCCAAGATACATCGTATGCTGTCTTGGGCGATCCCAGCCATGCCTGCGGGGTTGGACGTGATTGAATGTGCTGCATATTCAATCTGGAGGATCCGATCCGATGCCCACGGGAACGCGCATCGGATCGGAAGCCCCTCCAAAATGCCCGAAATCAAATTAAATCGGGCATTATCGTCCTAGTGTATGGGGCCCTTTAGTCCGCACACCAAACACTAAGTGATACTGTAAGAATAAGGAGAACAGAGTAACTAATTTAAAAAAAAGTGTGAAAAAAAAAGAGAAATCCCAGCGATAAAGCCGACATGGATATGAGGAAAACGAAGGGGGAACATTAGTTGTAAAGTATTACAAGACTGATTCGAACCTAAAGAGGATGAAGAGCAGATCGCAGCTATATGTGGCCCAAGTTACGTGAGCTATAAGCAAAAACTGAAACAGTGAAAACAAATAAATACATTCAATGAAAATTTCTCGTTTAGTCCAGAGGGTGTGACACTGTTTAAACAATAGATCCATCTGGATTCCAGTTGCAGTAGTCTGCCAGCTCTGTCACCTCCCCTGATAGAATCAGGTATCTGGTCTATGGCCAAATGCCTGAACTGCGAGAGAAAATGCTTTTTTTCAAAGAAATGCCTGGACACAGGTTGATCAGAGGCTCTGCCTGTGATGGCTGCTTTAATTGCAGAACGGTGCAGCGCCATCCTGTCTCATCGTTCTGGTGGTTTTACCCACATAGTACAGCCCACATGTCCAAACTATTAGGTACACAATGGGGGAGATTCAAATGTTTGAAAAGTCAGTTGGGAGTCTGTTTTTTCCTATCTAATAGGAAAAAACAGACACCCAACCGACTTTTCAAACATTTGAATCTCCCCCAATGAATGCAGAAGTGCACGTCAGGATAGGGATGCCATTGACCATCGATTAATAATTTGAAATCATCGATGGTCTATGACCGATGTTGAAATGTACTTCTCACAGGAGATATATATATATATATATATATATTTATTTCTCTTACGTCCTAGAGGATGCTGGGGACTCCGTAAGGACCATGGGGAATAGACGGGCTCCGCAGGAGACATGGGCACTAAAAAGAACTTTAGATATGGGTGTGCACTGGCTCCTCCCTCTACTCCCTCTATGCCCCTCCTCCAGACCTCAGTTTGATACTGTGCCCAGAGGAGACTGGGTGCATTACAGGGAGCTCTCCTGAGTTTCCTGAAAGAAATAATTTTTGTTAGGTTTTTTTATTTTCAGGGAGCCTGCTGGCAACAGGCTCCCTGCAGCGAGGGACTGAGGAGAGAGAAGCAGACCTTCTTAAATGCTAGGCTCTGCTTCTTAGGCTACTGGACACCATTAGCTCCAGAGGGAGTCGGAACGCAGGTCCTCCTAGCTGTTCGTCCCGGAGCCGCGCCGCCGTCCTCCTCACAGAGCCGGAAGATAGAAGGCGGGTGAGTATGAGAAGATGGAAGACTTCAGAGGTGGCAGAAGACTTCAGATCTTCACTGAGGTAACGCGCAGCGGTAACGCTGCGCGCCATTGCTCCCACACAAGACACACACGGCAGGCACTGTAGGGTGCAGGGCGCAGGGAGGGCGCCCTGGGCAGCAATTTAAACCTCTGGGACTGGCAAAAAGAGTATATATTCAGCCTCTGCACTGTATATTAGAGATCCCCCGCCAGTTTTTAAACGGAATCGAGTGGGACCGAAGCCCGCCGCTGGGGGGCGGAGCTTGATCCCTCAGCATTCACCAGAGCTATTTTCTCCACAGCACACCGCTGAGAAGCTGGCTCCCCGGACTCTCCCCTGCTGAACACAGTGACAGAGGGTTTTAAAGAAGGGGGGGGGGGGGGGGGGCACATAATTTGGCGCAATGAGTATAATATAATAAAAGCGCTATCTGGGTATATTTTCCAGGGTCATTGGAGCTGGGTGTGTGCTGGCATACTCTCTCTCTGTCTCTCCTAAGGGCCTTGTGGGGGAACTGTCTCCAGATAGAGAATTCCCTGAGTGTGTGGGGTGTCGGTACGCGTATGTCGGCATGTCTGAAGCGGAAGGCTCTTCTAGGGAGGAGGTGGAGCAAATGAGTGTAGTGTCTCCGTCGGCAACGCCGACACCTGACTGGTTGGATATGTGGAATGTTTTAAGTGCAAATGTGAATTTATTACACAAAAGGTTGGACAAAGCAGAGTCCAGGGAATGTACAGGGAGTCAAACCCTGCCTTTCACTATGTCGCAGGGACCTTCTGGGTCTCAAAAGCGCCCACTATCCCAAATAGTAGACACTGATATCGACACGGATTCTGACTCCAGTGTCTACTACGATGATGCAAAGTTGCCGCCAAAATTGGCTAAAAGTATTCATTATATGATTATTGCAATAAAAGATGTGTTGCATATCACAGATGACCCCTCTGTCCCTGACACGAGGGTGCGCATGTATAAGGAAAAGAAACCTGAGGTAACCTTTCCCCCATCTCATGAGCTGAACGAGCTATTTGAAAAGGCTTGGGAATCTCCAGACAAGAAACTGCAGATTCCCAAAAGGATTCTTATGGCGTATCCTTTCCCGGCTAAGGACAGGATACGGTGGGAATCCTCCCCAAGGGTGGACAAAGCGTTGACACGCTTATCCAAAAAGGTAGCGCTGCCATCTCAAGACACAGCAACCCTCAAGGATCCTGCTGATCGCAGGCAGGAGACTACCTTGAAGTCAATTTACACACATACGGGTACCTTACTCAGACCGGCGATAGCGTCGGCTTGGGTTTGTAGCGCTGTAGCAGCGTGGACAGATACCTTATTGGCTGATATAGATACGCTGGATAAGGAAACCATTTTATTGACCCTGGGTCATATTAAAGATGCTGTCCTCTATATGAGAGATGCTCAGAGGGACGTTGGCCTACTGGGTTCCAGAGCCAACGCTTTGGCGATTTCTGCTAGACGAGCCCTATGGACCCGACAATGGACGGGTGATGCCGACTCGAAGAGGCATATGGAGGTTTTACCTTACAAGGGTGAGGAATTGTTTGGGGAAGGTCTCACGGACCTAGTTTCCACAGCTACGGCAGGTAAATCAACTTTTTTGCCTTTTTCGCCACATTATCAGATGCAGTCCTTTCAGTCGCATAAACCCAATAGAGTACGGGGATCTTCCTTTCTTGCCAGAGGTAAGGGCAGGGGGAAAAGCTGCCAACCACAGCTAGTTCCCAGGAGCAGAAGTCCTCCCCGGCCTCTACAAAATCCACCGCATGACGCTGGGGCTCCGCTGAGGGAGTCCGCCCCAGTGGGGGCACGTCTTCGACTTTTCAGCCACGTCTGGGTTCACTCACAGGTGGATCCCTGGGCAATAGAAATTGTTTCCCAGGGTTACAAGCTGGAATTCGAAGAGGTGCCTCCTCGACGATTTTTCAAATCGGCCCTACCGGCTTCTCCCCCAGAGAGGGAGATAGTTTTAAATGCAATTCAAATATTGTGTCTTCAACAAGTGGTGGTCAGAGTTCCCCTGCTTCAGCAGGGGATGGGGTATTACTCAACCCTGTTTGTAGTCCCGAAACCGGACGGTTCGGTCAGACCCATTTTAAATTTAAAATCCTTAAACCTTTACTTAAAAAGGTTCAAGTTCAAGATGAAATCGCTCAGAGCGGTCATCGCCAGCCTGGAAGGGGGGGATTATATGGTGTCCCTGGACATAAAGAATGCATACCTTCATGTTCCCATATATCCACCTCATCAGGCGTTCCTGAGATTTGCTGTACAGGATTGTCATTACCAATTTCAGACGTTGCCGTTTGGGCTTTCCACGGCCCCGAGGATTTTCACCAAGGTAATGGCGGAAACGATGGTACTCCTTTGCAAGCAGGGTGTCACAATTAATCCCGTACTTGGACGATCTCCTAATAAAAGCGAGATCAAGAGAGCAGTTGCTGAACAGAGTATCACTTTCCCTGAAGGTGTTGCAACAGCACGGCTGGATTCTCAATATCCCGAAGTCACAGTTGGTTCCCACGACTCGTTTGCCTTTCTTAGGCATGATTCTGGATACAGACCAGAAAAGGGTTTATCTTCCGATGGAAAAGGCCCAAGAACTCATGAATTTGGTCAGGGACCTGTTGAAGCCAAAAAGGGTGTTGGTGCATCACTGCACTCGAGTTCTGGGGAAGATGGTGGCGACTTACGAGGCCATTCCATTCGGCAGGTTCCATGCGAGGACTTTCCAACGGGACCTTCTGGACAAGTGGTCCGGGTCACATCTACAACTTCATCAGATGATCACCCTGTCCCCCAGGGCCAGGGTATCTCTCCTGTGGTGGTTGCAGAGTGCTCACCTTCTAGAGGGTCGCAGGTTTGGCATTCAGGACTGGGTTCTGGTAACCACGGACGCGAGCCTCCGAGGTTGGGGAGCAGTCACACAGGGAAGAAACTTCCAAGGTCTCTGGTCAAGCCAGGAGGCTTGTCTTCACATCAACGTCCTGGAGTTAAGGGCCATATACAATGCCCTTCGTCAAGCGGAGCAGTTGCTTCGCGACCTCCCGGTTCTGATTCAGTCAGACAACATCACCGCAGTGGCTCATGTAAACCGCCAAGGCGGAACAAAGAGCAGAGCGGCAATGGCAGAAGCCACCAGGATTCTTCGCTGGGCGGAAAATCATGTAAGCGCTCTGACAGCAGTCTTCATTCAGGGAGTGGACAACTGGGAAGCAGACTTCCTCAGCAGACACGATCTACATCCAGGAGAGTGGGGACTTCATCAGGAAGTCTTCGCAGAGATTGCAAGTCAGTGGGGACTGCCTCAAATAGACATGATGGCGTCACGCCTCAACAAGAAACTACCGAGGTATTGCGCCAGGTCAAGGGACCCTCAGGCGGTGGCGGTAGACGCCCTGGTGACACCGTGGGTGTTCCAGTCGGTCTACGTGTTTCCTCCTCTTCCTCTCATCTCCAAGATATTGAGAATCATAAGACGAAGAGGAGTACGGACAATTCTCATTGTTCCAGATTGGCCGCGAAGGGCCTGGTATTCGGATCTGCAGGAAATGCTCACAGAAGATCCGTGGCCTCTTCCTCTCAGAGAGGACTTATTACAACAGGGGCCCTGTCTGTTCCAAGACTTACCGCGGCTGCGTTTGACGGCATGGCGGTTGAACGCCGAATCCTAGCGGAAAACGGCATTCCGGATGAGGTCATTCCTACTCTGATAAAGGCTAGGAAGGACGTGACAGCAAAACATTATCACCGTATATGGCGGAAGTATGTATCTTGGTGTGAGTCCAGGAGTGCTCCCCTGGAAGAATTCTATCTGGGCCGTTTCCTTCACTTCCTACAGACTGGAGTGGATATGGGCCTAAAGTTAGGCTCCATTAAGGTTCTGATTTCGGCCCTATCAATTTTCTTTCAGAAGGAATTGGCTTCTCTCCCAGAAGTACAGACTTTTGTGAAGGGAGTGCTGCATATCCAGCCTCCTTTTGTGCCTCCAGTGGCACCCTGGGACCTTAACGTGGTGTTGCGGTTCCTTAAGTCTCACTGGTTTGAACCACTTAAAACGGTGGAATTAAAGTATCTCACTTGGAAAGTGGTCATGTTGTTGGCCTTGGCATCGGCTAGGCGAGTGTCGGAGTTGGCGGCTTTATCTCACAAAAGCCCCTATCTGATTTTCTATGTGGATAGAGCGGAATTGCGGACTCGTCCTCAATTTTTGCCCAAGGTGGTTTCATCTTTTCATATGAACCAGCCTATTGTGGTGCCTGTGGCTACGCGGGACTGGGAGGATTCAGAGTCCCTTGATGTGGTCAGGGCGTTGAAAATTTATGTGGCCAGAACGGCTCAGGTTAGGAAAACAGAGGCACTGTTTGTCCTGTACGCGGCCGACAAGGTTGGCGCTCCTGCTTCGAAGCAGACTATTGCTCGCTGGATCTGTAACACGATTCAGCAGGCTCATTCTACCGCTGGATTGCCGTTACCAAATTCTGAAAGGCCCATTCCACTAGGAAGGTGGGCTCTTCTTGAGCGGCTGCCCGAGGTGTCTCTGCATTACAGCTATGCCGAACTGCTACTTGGTCGGGTTCAAACACGTTTGCTAAGTTTGATACCCTGGCTGACGAGGACCTCATGTTTGCTCAATCGGTGCTGCAGAGTCATCCGCACTCTCCCGCCCGTTTTGGAGCTTTGGTGTAATCCCCATGGTCCTTACGGAGTCCCCAGCATCCTCTAGGACGTAAGAGAAAATAAGATTTTAAGCCTACCGGTAAATCTTTTTCTCCTAGTTCGTAGAGGATGCTGGACGCCCGTCCCAGTGCGGACTATCTTCTGCAAGACTTGTATATAGTTTTTGCTTACATAAGGGTTATGTTACAGTTATGATTAGTCGTTGTCTGATGCTGTTTTGTTTCATACTGTTAACTGGTTCGTATATTCCAGGTTATACGGTGTGGATGGTGTGGGCTGGTATGAATCTTGCCCTTAGATTAACAAAAATCCTTTCCTCGTACTGTCCGTCTCCTCTGGGCACAGTTTCTCTAACTGAGGTCTGGAAGAAGGGCATAGAGGGAGGAGCCAGTGCACACCCATATCTAAAGTTCTTTTTAGTGCCCATGTCTCCTGCGGAGCCCATCTATTCCCCATGGTCCTTACGGAGTCCCCAGCATCCTCTACGGACTAGGAGAAAAAGATTTACCGGTAGGTTTAAAATCTTATTTTACCATCGATGGTGAGAACCTGATGGTTTCCCGCCAACTTAAAGAGTTATCAATTTATTTATTTTTATCTTTAAAGCTCTGCCCCAAACTCCCATGAAGCCACACCCCCAGGCCCTGATTGGCCCACGACTAACTCAATATTAAAGTAAGGGTGGCCATCGATGATCAGAACCATTGATGGTTCCCTTACAGATGGTTTCCCACCATCGAGGTTATCAATTGATGGTACCATTGATAGTAACCATCGATGATAACCCACCAGTGGCCATCCTATGTCAGGATATTCCTGATGGAATACATACGTCCAGAATGTGGATGCTACGATAAACCTGGGATCATGTCTTGACGAGTAATGCACTTAAGGCACCTGCAGCATCCTGGTTTTCTTGTGAGGAAGGTAGCGGAAGATCCTGTTTTGGTTAAGTTGGTAATGTCCATGTGAACTATGTAGTCTTAAATATTTCTCCCCCGAGTAAAGCAAGCCATGGGTCTCTTTATCCTTAAATACCTTAAGATCCTTATCAGCTGAGATTATCGGGCACAGGGCCCTGGATGCTCTCGGTACCACAGGGCTTGATGTGTTGTACTTGGTCTTCCAAGGTATGGTGCCCGTAGAAACCCTATTGCTGGAACGAAGAAGTTCTCTGGGTATGGATAACACTATATGTACACCTACATAAACATCTTTTCTCCATATTCTTACTGCTCTCTGGTAGTTTTGTTTTAATCATACATTCTTTTTCGTATCATCTCACAATTGTTATGGACCGAGTAAAACTACCCTGAGCCCATGACTGACACCATGGCCAATCCTTCATTTTTTTAAAATATGTATTCTGAAATCTCTTGACTTTTATTCATCATAAGAACACACAACAAGCAGAGCAATAATATTTAGGAGGAATTAGCCGCAGCAATTTACCGCCGGTGAAAAAGGGTGGTAGCCTTAGGCTTTAACACCTTGGGCTATTCAATAACAGGCTCTTATTTTTTCTTTTCTTGGCCGATAAATTACCCTGTTAACATGCATTAACTAATGGGGTGAGATTTAATGTTGGTCAAGCCGGCGGCCACTAGATGGCGCCAGACGGAGCTATTCAATTTTAGCTCCGTTCAGGCACAATGACTGCCGGCAGTGACCCCTCAGCTTGCAGCTCGGGGTGGTGGTGAGCTGAAATGTAGGAAAATGTACCTGTTTGGGCGCCAAAACTGCACTTTTCCCGATCACGCATTAAGGGATATCAACTGAATACCGCCCCTGCGATCTCCCGTCACTTAAGAAGGGTGATAGGGTGGCGATAACAATTAAATTCCCCCATAGAATCCAGGATAAGTTCCCAGACCTTTTGTGTTAATATGTTTGCGGCATCCGCAAATGGACCATTTACTGCAGATTTATTTTAGAGCCTCGTTAAATGCAGCCTGTGGAGTGCCTTCAGCTCTAATTGAATAGACCTGAAGCCTCAATAGCCAGAGGAACATTGCTGCAAGTTTGCATAATCTCATGTCCTAGTGGCACCATTGAGTTGCATATGACCTGGACCCTTTTTGGGTAAATGAGACAGTAATCCGATATCTTCTCTTTACATAATAACCCTGATCATGTATTAGCAAAGCCTGACTTTCAATAAACCAAATTCTATATGTATATTGGGGGTAATTCCAAGTTGATCGCAGCAGGAAATTTTTTAGCAGTTGGGAAAAACCATGTGCACTGCAGGGGGGGCAGATATAACATTTGCAGAGAGAGTTAGATTTGAGTGGGTTATATTGTTTCTGTGCAGGGTAAATACTGGCTGCTTTATTTTTACACTGCAATTTAGATTGCAGATTGAACTCACCACACCCAAATCTAACTCTCTCTGCAAAAGTTATATCTGCCCCCCCTGCAGTGCACATGGTTTTGCCCAACTGCTAAAAAATTTCCTGCTGCAATCAACTTGGAATTACCCCCATTGTGAATATATAGCCTTAAATTATATAAAGCCTAATGACAATTTGACTCTGTCTGAATAGTCATTGATCCTATTTTGATGCATTTAATATTTTATAGTGTATCTTTATTGCTTTTACTAAAGCTAAAGACTTAGGGTGTGTACACACGGTGAGATACCTGCTATGTTCGATTTTGACTGCAATTTCCCTTGAACTCCCCCAGAGCCCAGATAGTCAAAATCTGTACAATCTGTACAATCTGTGCTATCTGTGCTTGAGATTTTGTCTATGTACGATTTAGACTAAATGCCAATTTTTGACTATACTTTGTACTAGATTGTACACTAGATAGTCAAGATTGACTTGCCTGCACAGTCTATCTAGCCTTACGATACCGACCCCACGGGAGCGCGCATCGGGATCGAATCTTTATCGCAAGCTGCCTAGCACCATGAGATATGCACTAACTTTTCATAAGATTTTGACTATATAGTCAAAATCTCACAGATTTATCTTACCACCGTGTACACACCCTTAGATAGAGACAACATATAGACTTACCTATATACCACAGAATAAAACCCCAAACAGTTAAGCACTATCATTGCCTTGGGGATGGGATCATCATTGCTCTCTGCATAGCGAACACCATGTTGCCCTTGAATGTTCATTTGTGTTTTCTAATGCATAAATGGGTACGTTATTTTCATTTATCTTGTGCAAATGTTTATTTCTCAAAGGAAAACACTCAGATCGTTACTCTGGCAATTTACATCTATGCTGAATTGCTATTTATACTCCATGTTTAAATAATCCTCTGCGCTTGATTGCTTGCATAATGATCACATTTTTCCTGCATCATATACTTTCTTTTAATAAAAAATAAGAGAAAAAAGTTTTTGTTTTCCCAATAACCTATATATTGTCTTCTCTACAGGAGCAAAGTCCCAGTAACCAGACGTCCATTGCCATGATGCAGGAACCTCCAGAGATGCTGGAAGAGACGGTCACTGTAGAAGAAGATCCTGGAACTCCCACCTCCCATGTGTCTATTGTCACGTCAGAGGACGGAACCACAAGGAGGACAGAGACCAAGGTAATCTGTCAGCTCAGTCATTTACTCTGAGGCCTGAACAAGTCAATATATTTTTATCACTGAGCCCAAAAGTTTAGGCTTAATCTCTTTATCACTTTGGACACGCATCCGTTGTCTCCTCAGGGGAAGATAATTATTCATTGAAGTGATTGGTCTCTGCAATCTTTTACTCTTCTGTGCTGGAAATGAAGCTGCATTCAGCAAGCTCTCATAGCTTTGTCTTCAACCTAGTAATTTTAAATCTGCAGATGGAGCACGAAAGTGCCTCTCATGTATTCCAAGCACAAAGGGGAGTTCAGCCTTTCCGTGTATTCTCATGCGGTTTTGATGCTGGGAATAGATAGTTTTGCATGTTAAACTAGTGAAGGGCACCTTGCTGATGTTTCTGATGCACATCTTCTAAATCTTAAACGAATATATCTTCTTCTACAAATTTCCTTAGATCATGTTCTGTTTTTAGTTTTCAGGTATTGACTTTCTTTCCTGCTTCAAGCATTTAGCAAAATCATTTGTTAAAGGTGCATTATACCAAAAGTGTTTTGTAAAATCGTATAGATTACTTTTACTACTAAAGTAAGCAATTCTCAGGGATAAAGGTCTACCGTTTTCTAGACCTAAATGGTGCATAGCACAGGTAGGTAGGCAGGTAGACCATAGTAAGCCTTGATTGTATAACACAAATGTAATTACTAAACAGAGTACACCATTTCCATGCCCACCACTGTCCCATGCTCAGTATGCACAGCCCTATTCCCAGTATAAGGGGTGGTATTCATGTGACCGGCGGTCTGCTGACCGACAGTCACATGATCTCCTCCACCATCCCGCCGGCTCAGTATCCCGATGGTCGGCATGCCGACCAACAGGGACTATTTCCACTCGTGGGTGTCCACGACACCCATAGAGTGGGCATAGAACCCGTGGCGACCGCAGGTCGCCACCGAGCCCGCAGCGTGGCGAGCGCAGCGTGGCAAGCGTAGCGAGCCCGCAAGGGGCTTGCTGCACTCGCCCCTCCCCGCCGGGATCCCGGCGTCGGTATGCTGCCGGGATCCCGGCGTCGGTAAGCTGACCGGCGGTCAGGAGACCGCTGGTCAGCCATACTACACCCAGTATAAGTACCGTGCTCCTCTGCCCCATGCGTACAGTCTAGACATCTGTACTCATAAGAGCCTAATGCACAACATTTACTGCTTGTGCGGCGAATAAAAGCTCAGTGCCAGTCAGTCTCGTGCCCAGGCATGCCAAAGGAATGGCAATTCAGCAATTTTGCTTCCATTTGATAAAGATCACAGTTGATTCCAGTTAAACCGCTGAAGATTCTGCAGTCTCGGATAGAAACATACAGCTTCTATTGGTTACACAGCAGCCCCGGTTCCAGCTAGTGAAGGGGTGAAGGGGCTTCACCCCTGGCCCTTGGGTGGCTGGGGGGGGGGACCCCTTGATTGAAGGGGTCCCCACTCCCCCAGGGTACCCCGGCCAGGGGTGACTAGTTGGATTTTTGATGCCACGGCCGCAGGGCACTATATAAAAGTGACCCCCGGCTGTGGCATTATCTGTCCAGCTAGTGGAGCCCGGTGCTGGTTTTAAAAATACGGGGGACCCCTACTCTTTTTGTCCCCCGTATTTTTGGAACCAGGACCAGGCGCAGAGCCCGATGCTGGTTGCTTAAATATGGGGGAACCCCTGTCAATTTTTCCCCCATATTTCTGCAACCAGGGTCGGCTCAAAGAGCCCGAGGCTGGTTATGCTTAGGAGGGGGGACCCCACGCAATTTTTTTTAAGAAAATAACCACTTTCCCACCCCTTCCCACTGATATACATGCACGGATCTCATGGATCCCTGCATGCCTATACAATCACGGATTAAAAAAGCAGGTCTGTTTTTTTTTAGCACTTTTTTACGAGTTGTAATTTTTCACGGCAGTGTTTTTTTTTTTTTTGCTTTGCACTTCTTAGTAAATTACCGAGATTCATACTTAAACAGCCGCGTTTTGACCGATGGTGTATTCATTCGTATTTTTTTTGTTGGACTTCCAAAAAATTACGAATGCCCTCATCACTGCCGTGATTATTGCTTAGTAAATTACCGAGATGACACTTTGATGAAAAAACGGCATCTCGGTCAAAATCGGGACCTTAGTAAATATACCCCAGTATGTCTTTGTGGGCTCCTAAAGTAAAAATTAGTATGTAAAAAGAACTTAAAATTTTCAATTGTGATTGAAATTTATGGTACAATTAATATTACTTTTTTTTTAAAAATAGAATATATTATCCTGCTTTATGCTAGCTTATTACACCAGTCCGTACAATGAAAGGAACAATGATGCAAATAAATAACATACAATGAATGAACATGAGGTAAAGATTGGAAGGCATATGTATAAACATTTCTATATCTTGGAAAAAATGTTAGACGTTAGAAGTTGCATGTACTCTACTTAGCCCGCTGGGGAACATAACAAGATTTCTGGTTGATTTACAGCAGTGCACTGACATGTCTGGTTCCACGTGAGTGAACATAGTGTTTATTTTGAACTATATGGGCATGCTTCTTTAGACAATATCGGAGTGCAGGGGAAAAGGCATTCATAGTAGGTCAGTATCCTCGCTCAAACGTCTAGGAAAGTTACCGCACAAAAATAAAAATACAAACAGTTCAAACGTTTTGGCCAATATTCAATTGTTTATTGCTCCTGATCCCCTGTGTAAAGTAACGGTAGATTGGGGGGGATATTCATTTGTGCTCATTTGTCGTGCTTATCAGCAGAGAGGTTGGGTTTAGTCGCAAAAAGCACCTAAACCACGACCAAACTAATGAGTGCGACACGAAAAGTCCTGTTTGAGCGCTCAGATTGGTAACTTTTCGCTCATTTCAGCTCACCTGGGGGGTGCGAGCTGAAATGCACGCGCCATCAGCTAATCGTGGCTGAATGGAGCAACAGTTGAATAGCTGGATGCCGGCGAGAAAACAATTGAATCTCGCCTTTTGTGTGCTTTGAACGACTTTCCCCCTGATAATTCCGCTCTGTACAGATATTTATTTCTCGGACGTCCTAGTGGATGCTGGGTACTCCGTAAGGACCATGGGGAATAGACGGGCTCCGCGGGAGACTGGGCACTCTAAAAGAAAGATTAGGTACTATCTGGTGTGCACTGGCTCCTCCCTCTATGCCCCTCCCCCAGACCTCAGAATCTGTGCCCGGCTCGAGCTGGTTGCACACTAGGGGCTATCCTGAGCTTCTAGTAAAGAATTTGTTAGGTTTTTTATTTTCAGTGAGATCTGCTGGCAACAGACTCACTGCTACGAGGGACTAAGGGGAGAGAAGCGAACCTACCTGCTTGCAGCTAGCTTGGGCTTCTTAGGCTACTGGACACCATTAGCTCCAGAGGGATCGAACACAGGCCCAGCCTCGGTCGTCTGGTCCCGGAGCCGCGCCGCCGTCCCCCTTGCAGAGCCAGAAGCAAGAAGAACATCCTGAAAATCGGCGGCTGAAGATTCCGGTCTTCATTAAGGTAGCGCACAGCACTGCAGCTGTGCGCCATTGCTCCCTATGCACACCACATACTTCGGTCACTGATGGGTGCAGGGCGCTGGGGGGGGGGGGGGGCGCCCTGGGCTGCAATTAGAGTACCTTACATTGGCAAACAGCACATAATATAGTCTAAAAAACTATATATGTGCAAAAATCCCCCGCCATAAGACAGCTCCCCAGGCTCTCCCCTGCAGTTTCCAGGCTCAAAGGGTAACAAAGAGAGGGGGGGCACTAAATTTAGGCGCAAACTGTATATGTAAAGCAGCTATAGGGAAAAATCACTTTGTGTTAGTGAAAATCCCTGATTAAATAGCGCTGTGGTGTGTGCTGGCATACTCTCTCTCTGTCTCCCCAAAGGACTTTGTGGGGTCCTGTCCTCAGAGCATTCCCTGTGTGTGTGCGGTGTGTCGCTACGGCTGTGTCGACATGTTTGATGAGGAGGCTTATGTGGAGGCGGAGCAGGTGCCGATAAGTGTGATGTCACCCCCTGCGGGGCCGACACCAGAGTGGGTGGATATGTGGAAGGTATTAACCGACAGTGTCAACTCCTTACATAAAAGGCTGGATGACGTAACAGCCGTGGGACAGCCGGCTTCTCAGCCCGTGCCTGCCCAGGCATCTCAAAGACCATCAGGGGCTCACAAACGCCCGCTACCTCAGATGGCAGACACAGATGTCGACACAGAGTCTAACTCCAGTGTCGACGAGGATGAGACATATACACAATCCACAAGGGGCATCCGTTGCATGATTACGACAATGAAAAATGTGTTACACATTTCTGACATTAACCCAGGTACCACTAAAAAGGGTATTATGTTTGGGGAGAAAAAGCAGCCAGTGTGTTTCCCCCCATCAGATGAGTTGAATGAAGTGTGTGAAGAAGCGTGGCGTTCCCCCGATAAGAAACTGGTAATTTCTAAAAAGTTACTGATGGCGTACCCTTTCCCGCTAGAGGATAGGTCACGTTGGGAGATATCTTTTAGGGTGGATAAGGCGCTCACACGCTTGTCAAAAAAGGTGGCACTGCCGTCTCAGGATACGGCCGCCTTGAAGGAGCCTGCTGATAGAAAGCAGGAGGCTATCCTGAAGTCTGTATATACACACTCAGGTACTATACTGAGACCTGCAATTGCTTCAGCATGGATCTGTAGTGCTGCTGCAGCGTGGTCTGATACCCTGTCAGATAATATTGATACCCTCGACAGGGATACTATTTTGCTAACCATAGAGCATATTAAAGACGTCGTCTTATATATGAGGGATGCACAGAGGGATATTTGCCGGCTGGCATCTAGAATTAATGCAATGTCCATTTCTGCCAGGAGGGTATTATGGACCCGGCAGTGGACAGGTGATGCTGATTCTAAAAGGCACATGGAGGTTTTGCCTTATAAGGGTGAGGAATTGTTTGGGGATGGTCTCTCGGACCTCGTATCCACAGCAACAGCTGGGAAATCGACATTTTTACCTCAGGCTCCCTCACAACCTAAGAAAGCACCGTACTATCAGGTACAGTCCTTTCGGCCTCAGAAAGGCAAGCGGATCAAAGGTGCTTCCTTTCTGCCCAGAGGCAGGGGGAGAGGGAAAAAGCTGCACCAGACAGCCAGTTCCCAGGAACAAAAATCCTCCCCTGCTTCTACTAAGTCCACCGTATGACGCTGGGGCTCCACAGACGGAGCCAGGTGCGGTGGGGGCGCGTCTCCGGAACTTCAGTGTCCAGTGGGTTCGCTCACAGGTGGATCTCTGGGTTCTACAAGTGGTATCTCAGGGATACAAGCTGGAATTCGAGGCGTCTCCCCCTCGCCGTTACCTCAAATCAGCCTTGCCAGCTACTCCCCAGGACAGGGAGGTAGTACTGGCGGCAATTCACAAGCTGTACCTCCAGCAGGTGATAATAAAAGTTCCCCTCCTTCAACAGGGACGGGGTTACTATTCCACAATGTTTGTGGTACCGAAACCAGACGGTTCGGTGAGACCCATTCTAAATTTGAAATCCTTGAACACTTATATAAGGAAGTTCAAGTTCAAAATGGAATCGCTCAGGGCGGTTATTGCAAGCCTGGAAGAGGGGGATTACATGGTATCACTGGACATCATGGATGCTTACCTACATGTCCCCATTTACCCACCTCACCAGGAGTACCTCAAGGTTGTGGTACAGAACTGCCATTACCAATTCCAGACGTTGCCGTTTGGTCTGTCCACGGCACCGAGAGTGTGTTCCAAGGTAATGGCCAAAATGATGATACTCCTTCGGAAGAAGGGAGTTATAATTATCCCGTAGTTGGACGATCTCCTGATAAAGGCGAGGTCCAAGGAGCAGTCGTTGATCGGAGTAGCACTATCTCAGGAAGTGCTACAACAGCACGGCTGGATTCTGAATATCCCAAAGTCGCAGCTGGTTCCTACGACGGGTCTGCTGATATTGGGCATGTTTCTGGACACAGAACAGAAGAAGGTGTTTCTCCCGGAGGAGAAGGCCAAGGAGTTGTCATCTCTGGTCAGAGACCTCCTGAAACCAAAACAGGTGTCGGTGCATCATTGCACGCGAGTCCTGGAAAAGATGGTAGCTTCTTACGAAGCAATTCCCTTCGGCAGGTTCCATGCAAGGAACTTTCAGTGGGACCTGTTAGACAAGTGAGGATCGCATCTTCAGATGCATCGGCTGATCACCCTGTCCCCGAGGGCCAGGGTGTCTCTGCTGTGGTGGCTGCAGAGTGCTCATCTTCTCGAGGGCCGCAGATTCGGCATTCAGGACTGGGTCCTGGTGACCACGGATGCAAGCCTCCGAGGTTGGGGAGCAGTCACTCAGGGAAGAAATTTCCAAGGACAATGGTCGAGTCAGGAGACTTCCCTACACATAAATATTCTGGACCTAAGGGCCATTTACAATGCCCTAAGGCAAGCAGAACCCCTGCTTCAAAACCAGCCGGTGCTGATTCAGTCAGACAACATCACGGCTGTCGCCCATGTAAACCGACAAGGCGGCACTAGAAGCAGGATGGCGTTGGCAGAAGCCACAAGGATTCTCCGATGGGCGGAGTATCACGTGCTAACACTGTCAGCAGTGTTCATTCCGGGTGTGGAAAACTAGGAAGCAGACTTCCTCAGCAGGCACGACCTCCACCCGGGAGAGTGGGGACTTCATCCAGAAGTCTTCACGCAGATTGTGAACCGTTGGGAACGGCCACAGGTGGACATGATGGCGTCTCGCCTCAACAAACAGCTAAAAAAGTATTGCGCCAGGTCAAGAGACCCTCAGGCGATAGCTGTGGACGCACTAGTGACACCGTGGGTGTACCAGTCGGTTGATGTGTTCCCTCCTCTTCCTCTCATACCCAAGGTACTGAGGATAGTACGTAAAAGAGGAGTAAGAACTATACTCGTAGGTCCGGATTGGCCAAGAAGAACTTGGTACCCAGAACTACAAGAAATGATCTCGGAGGACCCATGGCCTCTGTCTCTCAGACAGGACCTGTTACTGCAGGGGCCCTGTCTGTTCCAAGACTTACCGCGGCTGCGTTGGAAGGCTTGGCGGTTGAACGCCGGATCCTAACGGAAAAGGGCGTTCCAGATGAAGTGATTCCTACGCTGTTAAAGGCTAGGAAAGACGCTGCCTGAAGTTCAGACTTTGTTAAGGGAGTGCTGCATATTCAGCCCCCTTTTGTGCCTCCAGTGGCACCTTGGGATCTCAACGTAGTGTTGGATTTCCTAAAATCACATTGTTTGTGCCACTTCAGAACGTGGAGTTGAAGTATCTCACGTGGAAAGTGGTCATATATATATTTGGCCTTGGCTTCGGCTAGGCGTGTGTCAGAATTGGCGGCTTTGTCATGTGAAAGCCCTTATCTGATCTTCCATAGGGACAGGGCAGAATTGATGATTCGTCCCCAATTTCTCCCTAAGGTGGTATCAGCGTTTCATTTGAACCAACCTATTGTGGTGCCTGCGGCTACTCGGGACTTGGAGGCCTCCAAGTTGCTGGACGTAGTCCGGGCCCTGATAATCTATGTTTCCAGGACGGCTAGAGTCAGAAATACTGACTCGCTGTTATCCTGCATGCACCCAACAAGCTGGGTGCTCCTGCTTCTAAGCAGACTATTGCTCGCTGGATCTGTAGCACGATTCAACTTGCACATTCTGCGGCTGGACTGCCGCATCCTAAATCAGTAAAAGCCCAATCCACGAGGAAGGGGGCTCTTCTTGGGCGGCTGCCCAAGGGGTCTCGGCATTACAACTTTGCCGAGCTGCTACCTGGTCGGGGTGAAACACGTTTGCAAAATTCTACAAGTTTGATACCCTGGCTGAGGAGGACCTTGAGTTTGCTCATGCGGTGCTGCAGAGTCATCCGCACTCTCCCGCCCGTTTGGGAGCTTTGGTATAATCCCCATGGTCCTTACGGAGTACCCAGCATCCACTAGGACGTCAGAGAAAATAAGAATTTACTCACCGGTAATTCTATTTCTCGTAGTCCGTAGTGGATGCTGGGAGCCCGTCCCAAGTGCGGACTCTCTGCAATACGTGTATGTAGTTATTGCTTAACTAAAGGGTTTTGTTATGAGCCATCTGTTAATGAGGCTCATTTGTTGTTCAAACTGTTAACTGGGTATAGTTATCACAAGTTGTACGGTGTGATTGGTGTGGCTGGTATGAGTCTTACCCTGGATTCCAAATCCTTTCCTTGTAGTGTCAGCTCTTCCGGGCACAGTTTCCCTAACTGAGGTCTGGAGGAGGGGCATAGAGGGAGGAGCCAGTGCACACCAGATAGGACCTAATCTTTCTTTTAGAGTGCCCAGTCTCCTGCGGAGCCCGTCTATTCCCCATGGTCCTTACGGAGTACCCAGCATCCACTACGGACTACGAGAAATAGAATTACCGGTGAGTAAATTCTTTTTTTTTTTATGTACCATACTATAATTCTGTCTTCCTACCAAGTATTCCATATATACAAAATGTAAAATAATGAAAAAATTTAAAAAGCCCATATCTACCAATGTGTTAGGCTTGCTCATACTGTGGTGAGTCGTCCTCCTAAACCTCACGTACATTGGATTCTCCCACGATGGGTGAGATCTGGTACCAATATTTAAATTATAACATGAGATGATCTGTTAATAAAGTTCTCTTATTTGACCCATGCACTTGTGCTACATATAGATAGATAGGATAAAATCTGTACCTCGCGGTGTGCCTAAACTTAACACCTTCATCCCATAAGGTTGTCCATACCATATACTAATGGGTGGTTAATTACCATGTAAACTTAGGCTATTATAACATTCACATTTGGATTGACAATACTGATACCTGTTGCAATAAGATCTTGAAACTTTAATGATTTCTACGTGACCACAAGGAAAGTAGTTGATTCTATTATGGGAGTTAGACTGTACAGTTTTATATATATATAAAGTATACATTTTCTTCTCCAGGTCACAAAGATGGTAAAAACAGTCACTACAAGAACTGTACGTCAAGTGCCACTTGGTCCAGATGGGATGCCTGTGATTGATGCCTCCTCTCCTATCAGTGGCTACACGGATTCTATTGACAGGCGATACATTAAGAATGGGGAGCGTTTTATTACCCCACAAGCTTCCTCAACGTTGACCAGATCCTATAACAACAGCTATACCGACTCCTATGGTGAGCCTCATGACACTCCATACCGGCCCTTCATGGCACATGAAGGTTATGGAGAAATACCGGACAACTATGGAAGCCTGTCTCGTGGAATTAATTACCGCCCTCGATATGCATACACTCCAGGCAATAGTTACCGCCCTGAGGATGGCAGTTACACCCTCCCATCACGTAGGGAAAACTATGTCCCCATTGCGCAGCCACAAGTGCCAATTGGCAGTAATGTGGACCTGAACCGGTCCCAACCTGAGCGTTTCCAGCCAGAGCCATATGGCCTAGAGGATGACAACCGCAGTCTTGGAGCAGATGACGAAGGTTATGAATTAGATCCGGATTATTCAACAATGAATAGAAGAGTCCTTCCTGGCATGCCCTTGACAGGCAGACCGCACAAGACAAGGTAAGACAACCTGAACAAAAAAAAAACCCATTGGGTAGTGATGCTTTTTTATATTCATTATAATGTTTTACATATAATGTTGGGGAAAGTGGAAGCTTTGATTTGCTTCATATCTTTCCTTACCAGTTCACATTTTCCAATGATTTGTTACCTTTCATCTCAAAGTTATAGCAATGTGCCAGTTTTTGCTTGTTTGACTGTTATAGGCTTACATGATTTTTTTAAAAATATACTGTAAGGTTTTTTGTTCCGGCTGATAAGCGGCTGCTGAATGGAATTTTTACCTTTTCAAAAACTGCTTACTATTTTAATTTTCATAAGTTGACATTTTAGATACAGTCAAGGAATTTATTTGTGGTGTAACAAATATTCACCTTCTGGGAGCTACTGACCTGCCAGTGCTGAGATTTCTAGTCCTTTACTGGTACTTCTCATCTTTTAACTATGGCCCAGATTTATCAAGCCTTGGCGAGTGATATATTGCACAGTGATAAAAAGGGGGAGATGTACTAAGCAGTGAAAAGAGTGGAGAAGTGAGCCAGTGGAGAAGCTGTTCATGGCAACCAATCCGCATTGAAGTAACATTTATAATTGCTTACTATAAACTTAAGAACAGAGGGTGAGAGGTCGGCGCACTGGTAAAGTCACCTAATAAATAAGTGACTATTGATTAGTTTATTGTAACCGGAATAACATCCGAAAAATTTGTATTATAATTTATTATACACAAATGTGATTGTCACGACGGTTCATTCAAACCTGACACTGTAAATGACAACCTGGTGGTGCACCCGAGAGTTAGAACTAAATACCTGTATATCAGAAAAAGAAAGAAGAAAACTCTTTTTTTATGAGGCACTCTTAACAAGTTTGTAAATCTTATACTATTAAAATTTAATTTTTATGAGTGGACTCACTTATAGACAAAACACACATTTAACACATATAAAGTATAGGTCACACTGTAGCTTGTTATAATTAAATACCTTATCTTCTCCTCAATAAACTGTTATTTTTAGATATTGGTAATACAGTCAGAAGAGCAATAATTAAATGCAGTAAATAATTTTACTGCATTTATTTATTTATTTTTCTGATTTACTATAAACTTAGGGTGTGTACACACAGTGAGATCCTTGCTATGCCCGATTTTCACTTGCGATTTCCCTTGAACTCCCCGGAGCCCAGCACCACCGATTTTGACTAACTTTTCTTGAGATATGTGTGCTTACGATTTTGGCTTATGTGAGATTTTGCCTTATGTGAGATGTCATTGACATGTGAGCTGAACTAGATAGTACACCGATCTAGCAAGGATTGACTTGCCTGCACAGTCTATCTTTTCTTGCGATGCCTACCTGGCGCGACCGCGCATCGGGATCGCAAGGAAATCACCTTGCTATCTGCATTAACTTTTCTTGCGATTTTGACTATACAGTCAAAATCGAAAGAAAATATCTCACCGTGTGTACACACCCTTATACAGAGCAGCTGATTGATTGCCATGGGTAATTCTCCACTGGCTCACTTCTCCACTCTTTTTTTTTCCTGCTGAGTACATCTCCCACAAAGTACCAACCAATCAGCTTCTAACTGTCATTTTTAAACACCGTCTGTAACATGGCAGTTAAGAGCTGATTGGTTGTTACTTTAACACCATGCAATTTATCACTCTCCAAGGCTTGATAAATCTGGGCCTGTGTTTTCACTTTTTGTTTATAAAACTTCATCTCTTTTTTTGTTTGATTTGGTATCTTTGTTTGGCATACACCGGCAGATAAAATGTCTGTCAGATCGATAGACATTTAGAAAATATTACGTCAGAAGGACATGCTGGACGATCCAGCATGTCTGGACGATCGATATTTTTGGATTGTTCAGCGCATACATGTACAATTAGCTGGACGATCCGTTGAAATCGGGTGGATCGGCAAGATAATCGTAGCGTGTATGCCCAGCATTAGATTGTGGCTCCATTTTTATTTCCCCCCCCCGACCATAAATAATTTTTAGATAATATATTGTCTGTGGTGAAAAGTCAAGTCCCGATCAAACAGATTTTACCTAAATGTAATCTGTACGTGATTTCTTAAAAGATTTGGGAGTCCACATATGAACACACAGGATTTTGCCATTATCATCTGTGGTTTTTCCCATTGATGGTTTGAAAGTCTATGTTCTAGTAGGAGTATTTTCCTATTGGGATTCTTACCTTTTTTCCTGGACCTACATGTATTGAAAACTGAGGTCCGGTTTGTTTTTAAAATTGTGCAACTAACCTGAATTTTAAATGGTACGGTGGGCCTGACCATTCCCCTGATTGCCATTATCTGAATTGATTGTATTGCTTCTTTGACCATCCCTCTGAAAAAGTCCGTTATTGACGAAATGCGTCAGGGTTGAAGAGAAACTAATATTACCCTTCATTTCATCTATGACACAAAATACAATTTGTATGTGAAATGGTTATCTCTGTTTGCTCAAATGTGCTTTTAATAAATTGCTATTAATGATTATATGTGGTCAATTATATTGCTGGTAACAATTGGAAAGTGATATTAGCGCCTCCTGATTCATTTGTTTGGTGGTGTGTTGTTTTGGTCCTGGCTAACAGAAGGATCGAATTAGGAAAGCATCAATTAATCAGCGCAGGATAAAGGTATATTTCTTGCACAATATATATATATATATATATATATATATATATATATATATATATATTAGTATATACATTCTTTGGTTTATTAAAATGGTAGGACTTTATATACACACTGTACCTCCCAACTGTGAAAAAAGGTATGGTATATGTACAGTACATATTTTTGATACACACATACTGGTATGGGATCTCTAATTTAGAAACCAGTTCAACAGACTATTCCAGAAGTTTAGAAATTCCTTGTGTGCGATTAGCCCGATGACTGCCTTTAGGCATTTTGCGTGTAAGTGTGTGAGGATATTGTAGTCCTCATTGAGGAGTGGGTTGGACCACCAATTTTTAAGGCTGTATCGCTCCTCTTTTCTGCTTAAATAAGATCATTCCCTCTCTTAGTGACAGCTGCATTCTGTCCTCCACCACCATCTCCTTGTACAGCTCTAGCAGGTCTAGGCCAGTGATCCCACAGCATTACCTAGCACTCCACTGGGACACCAGCATTGCCTACGTTCCCACTCAACCTATATTAGCAGCAGAGTGCAGCTTCTCCAGCGCAACAGGCGTGTCCATGGCTGTTTTACCTATAGGATCAATAGTGATAGGGATTCCAAACAGGTAATTGTCAGTCACACCTTTTGTATAGTATTTCTTCAGCGGGGTACACTGGTATTCCACAGGGAATAACATCGGGGTGTAGAGTTGGATCTTGATCCGAGGCACCAACAGGCTAAAGCTTTGACTATTCCCAGGATGCACTGCACCGCCTCCTCTATATCCTTGCCTCCAGGCACTGGAGCTCAGTTTGCAAGTTGATGCCTGCAGTGCAGGCAGCTAGCCCTGAAAAGAGCTTTTCTGACAAGAAAGAAGACTTCAAGGGCCGCAGCATAGGCACTTTGTGCTATATGTCATGCTGACATATCGTGCTGCGGCTCCCTCACCTCCCCCAGCAGTATACTCCCGCACCCTGGTTGCCGGGTACTTACAGCGGAGGCGCTCCGGACTCTTCAGGCACACATACCGCCTCTGCTCTCCTGGATCGCGTGGCCGCACGATAGGGAGGAGGTAAGAGGGTCACCCAGGCGGGACTCGCCGAAATCGCGATCTGGTCGTGGTCTCCTGAGACTGAGTACTATTCAACGCTGTTCCTAGTTCTGAAACCGAATGGATCCTCACGGCCCATTCTCAACCTCAAGTCTTTGAAAAAATTTGTGAAGGTATCCAAATTCCGTATGGAAACTCTTCGCTCTTTTGTTCTGGCCTTGAAGCCCAAGGACTATATGGTATCCCTGGACATAGAGGATGCTTACCTACATATACCTACTAGCAATATCTGCGGTTTGCTATTGGCAACCTACATTATCAATTCCAGGCCTTGCCTTTTGGACTGACCACGGCTCCGCGAATCTTCACCAAGGTCATGACGGCCCCTCTCCGCCGTCAAGGTATCAGGATCCTGCCGTATCTGGATGACTTGTTGATCCTGGCGAACTCCCCAGAGGTACTCCTTCATCATCTGGAACTGACGGACCAATTCCTGTAAGCCCACGGGTAGCTTATCAACTGGAAGAAATCCTTGCTGGTTCCTGCTCAGAGCATGGTACACCTGGGGGCGTTACTGGCCACACACAACCAACGGTTGTTCTTGTCTCCAGAGAAGGTCCTGAAACTTCAGGACAGGATACAATGCTTCCTCTCCCGCCCTCGTGTGTCGATACACTTGGTGATGCAAGTACTAGGCCTCATGGTGTCGGCTTTCGACATGGTAGAGTACGCTCAATTTCATTCTCGCCCTCTGCAGCGATTAATCCTTTCCAAGTGGGATGGCCTGCCTCACCGGAGCAGGTCTCACATGATTTCCTGGACTCCGGAAGTTCGTCTGTCTCTGAGCTGGTGGCTCCAGGACCAATGATTGAGCAGGGGTTGTCCTTTCGGGATCTGCCACTGGGTCCTCCTAATGACAGATGCCAGTCTGCGGGGTTGGGGCACGTTGTTGGAGCAATACTTTCTTCAGGGTCGGTGGACCAGGGAGGAATCTCTCCTTCTGATAAACATTCTGGAGTTGCGGGCAGTGTTCAATGCCCTGAAACTGGCCCTGCCTCTGGTACAGAACAGGCCTGTTCAAGTACAGTCGGACAACGCCACCACGGTGGCGTACATAAATCATCAAGGTGGCACTCAAAGCCGCATGGCAAGGATTCTTCTGTGGGCGGAACGCCATCTGCCAGCCATATCGGCAGTGTTCATTCCGGGGGTCCTCAACTGGGAAGCGGACTTCCTCAGTCATCAGGACATACACGCCGGAGAGTGGAGCCTTCATCTGGAAGTCTTTCAACTTCTAGTGGACAAGTGGGGCCTACCAGCTGTAGACCTGATGACATCTCGACACAATCACAAGGTTCCGGTCTTCAGAGCAAGGACGAGGGATCCTCAAGCAGCGTTTGTGGATGCCCTGGCAATTCCATGAAACTTTCGGCTGCCATACGTGTTCCCTTCAGTGTCACTCCTGCCCAGGGTAATAAGGAAGTTCAAGCAAGAAGGAGGATTACTAATTCTAATCACTCCAGCGTGGCCCAGACGGCAATGGTTCTCAGACCTGCAAGGTCTCTCGATAGAGCGTCCTCTTCTACTTCCGCAACGCCCAGACCTCCTTGTTCAGGGCCCTTGTGTCTACCAGGATTTGGCCCGACTGGCTTTGACGGCGTGGCTCTTGAAGCTTCAGTTCTGAGGGCCAAGGGATTTTCTGAGGCGGTCATTCAAACTATGTTGAAAGCCCGTAAACCGGCTTCAGCTCGAATTTATTATAGGGTCTGGAATTCTTATTTCACCTGATGTGCGGGTAAGAATTATGATGCGTACAAGTTCAGTACTGCCAAACTTTTGGCTTTCCTGCAACAGGGCCTGTACTTAGGCCTTCATCTGGCCTCCATCAAGGTTCATATTTCAGCCTTGTTGGTGTGGTTTCAGAGAAAAATTGCGACTCTACCTGACGTTCATACTTTCACTCAGGGTGTTTTACGGATTCAACCTCCCTATGTTCCTCCTGTGGCTCCTTGGGATTTGTCGGTTGTTCTGGATGCCCTACAAGAGTCTCCGTTTGCACCTCTTGAGTCTGTGGACCTTAAATGGCTTACACTTAAGGTCTTATTTTTGCTGGCTATTGCCTCTGCTAGACGGGTTTCGGACTTGGGTGCCTTATCCTGTCGGTCACCCTTTCTGATTTTTCACCGTGACCGTGCGTTTCTTAGAACTCGCCCTGGTTATCTACCTAAGGTGGTGTCGTCTTTCCACCTTAACCAAGAAATTGTGGTTCCGGCCTTTATCTATCCTGGTTTGTCCTCCAAAGAACGGTCTTTGGATGTGGTACGGGCTCTCTGGATATATATGTGAAGAGAACCTCCTCTTAGGAGGTCTGATTCTCTGTTTGCCCTTTTTTGGTTTTCACAAACGTGGCTGGCCTGCGAATAAGCAAACCTTGGCCAGATGGATTAGAATGGTGATTGCACATGCTTATGTACAGGCTGGCCTTCCAGCTCCTGCTACCATAAAGGCCCATTCTACTCGGTCGGTTGGACCTTCTTGGGTGGCCCGCCGTGTTGCGACCCTTGAACAATTGTGCAAGGTGGCTACGTGGTCCTCAGTGAACACTTTCATAAGGTTTTATGCCTTCGATACTTCTGCCTCCCAGGATGCTTCCTTTGGACGCCGGGTTCTTGTACCCGCTACAGTGCGTCTCCTCCCATGAGGAACTGCTTTAGGACATCCCTGATGTTATTCCCTGTGGAATACCAGTGTACCCCACTGCAGAAAAGGAGATTTATGGTAAGACTTATCATTGTTAAATCTCTTTCTGCGACGTACACTGGATTCCACAGGGCGCCCACCCTGACGCACTTAGCTTCTTTGGGTTTGTATGGCATTAGCCGCGGATACCTTCTCCTGTCATGAGAATGTGGTTATCTGTGGCTACTAACTGTTGTCGTCTCTTTTACCTGCTACTTCATTGGACTGGTTAACAAAACTGAGTTCCAGTGCCTGGAGGCGGGGCTATAGAGAAGGCGGTGCAGTGCACCCTGGGAACAGTCAAAGCTTTAGCCTGTTGGTGCCTCAGATCAAGATCCAACTCTACACCCCGATGTTATTCACTGTGGAATACAGTGTACCTCACAGAAAGAGATTTAACAATGGTAAGTCTTACCATAAATCTCCTTTTTTGGGGAGTAGAGGTAGCAAAAAGTCTCTCTGATAACTCCTGTGATGCCTTTTTTGTCCTTCTTCACAGTGGCTGTGACAGGAGGTTGGGTATGTGTGACCAGTGGTCAGGAGATCGTCTGTCACAATACCGACGCTAGGATCCCGGCTGTTAGATGGCCGGCGGGGGGACGAGCATAACGAAGCACCTTGCAGGCTCGGTGGCTCGCTGCGCTCACCTCAAGTTCTATTTGCACTCTATGGGTGTCGAGTGGGAATGGTCCCTGTGGGTCAGCATGCCAGCCGGCGAGATATTCAGGCTTCGGGGTCCCGCTCTCGGTATTGTGACCGACAGTCTCTTTACCGCCGGTCACATAACCGCATCCCCTGAAGGGGACATGTGACAAGATTGAAGTTTTCTGAAAAAGATTTACATTTCTCACCCTTCTCCAGGCTCCTGGAACAGAACTTGATGTACCTAGATTTCTCCTCTAAGTTCCTTTGGATTCCTCCAGGTCATCTCTAACATACCAGCTGTACAGTTGGATATCACTTCAAGATTGCATTAACAAACTGTGAAATTTGACATTCACATATTCCTACCACTCTCATTCAAAATATGTGTCATTCTTCTGTGCATTATTGGTATCCTTCAACTGCTCCAGCACAACTTCCATTTCCAAGAAGGCACACTGGGCCTGATTCAGATGTGGTTGGAGTTTCTGCCACTGCAGGGACAGCTCTGCATGGTAATGCAGTAGGAGGCATCTATTACAAGTACACGCCTCCTGCTGCAGTAGTGATCCGACCTGCATACTAGGACGCAGCATCAAATCACTCACTATCCATCAGGTGACTTGCGGCACCCATGGAGACATGCAAGCCGCCCCTCGCACAGACCAGGAACCAGGAAATCTTCATCCAACGGTTTAGATTGTGGCCTCTTGCCTCCCTGTAAACACCAATGTCACGCCTCCATTTTGGAAAACGAAGGCCATCGCTGCTCGCTCCCCGCCCCACAAACAGCAGCACACTGTCCATCACTGACTGACTGCTGACGTCCTGTGCATGCGTAAAGTACAGATAATTGCAGCATCATTGGCAACAACTGGACCTGAATGAGGTCCACTGTTTAACTTCCAGAAGTCCAGGTCATGGATAAAAATCATTGCTCAGGACCCCCCAGAGGAGAAGCTGGGACCATAGCATGCCTATTGTGCTTAGCTGCCCTCTATGTGAACACAAAGTGAATCTTGGAATGCACAGATCTATAGGGGCAATTAATAATTTATATAGCTAGACCCCAAAGATCCTGCTGCATTCAACACTGATGCTTTCATTAGAATCTCCTTGAGCAGCTTGGATGGGGTGGTCTTCAGTATGCCGAATGTCGGGATCCCGGCGCACAGTATACCGGCACCGGGAGCCCAACACCCGGCATACCGACAGCTATTCTCCCTCGTGGGGGTCCACGACCCCCTGGAGGGAGAATAAAATAGTGTGGCGCGCGTAGCAAGCCCGCAAGGGGCTCCTTTGCGCTCGCCACGCTGTCGGTATTCCGGCGGTCGGGCTCCCGGCGTCGGTATGCTGGTCGCCGGGTGCCCGAGCGCCGGCATACCGTACTACACCCGCTTGGATGTGGTATCCAGCTTAGCAGTACTGCCTCCATTCTTTTGGGACATTAAAATCAAGAAGAAAAAGGGTGTGGGGGAGGGAGGCGGGAGTGGTGTGAACCCTGCGTGCTGTACGGAGTCCAATTGATGGGAATAGATATATAAGAAAATAGTATTGGGACCAGAAATCAGAGTTACTACAAAGTTGCTTGTCTATACGGGACAGTCAGGCCTCAAGGGTAAGTAAAACAATTGAGGAGAAATACTGCGCATTTTAGTGAACTGATAAATCTGGTGGCAATACACCAAACAATATTTAACAATGACATATATTGACAGACAGAAAGTTCTATAGTAAAATTGATGTTTAGTTATTGATAAAGTCTTTAAAAACAGTTCCATTTAGGAGCACATAAAGAATATACAGATTACCTATAAAATATGTGTATGTGTATGTAATACAGTCGATTCATTATTATGACCAGCAGCTAATAGCCAGAGTAACCGCTGTGTGCAGCACTGACAGCAGCTAGATGGGCTGATCTGTCATTTTAGACCCACGTCTGGTAGACACAGGTTCGGTTTGACGGTGAGCTGCTCCACTGTAGCGTGTCTGTTGGCCTTTACGCACCTTCTTAGCGGACGTTCACCTCTGACCTCAAAGGCATGTGGTGCTCCGCAGGTTCCACATCGGTTATTCGCAGTGGTGCCATTGGTCCAGTCACGATACACCTTCACCACAGCAGCACGCGAACAGTTCACAAACTGCGCTGTTTCCGAAATGCCACCCTTGGTCCGTAAGCCGATATACATCTCTATTTGCAACGAGTGATATGTGTGCACACAGCCTTTCTCTTACGTCCTAGGGGATACTGGGAATCCATTTAGTACCATGGAGTATAGATAAGTCCACTAGGAGCCATGGGCGCTTTAAGAAATTGATAGTGTGCGCTGGCTCCTCCCTCTATGCCCCTCCTACCAGACTCAGTTTAGAAAATGTGCCCGGAGGAGCCAGCCACGTCTCTGGAAGCTTCTGCATTTTTTAATGCGTTTTTTATTTTCAGGCAGGACTGGATGGCACCAGCCTGCCTGCTTCGTGGGACTTAGGGGGGTGAACGGCCCAACCTCTTGAAGGGTTAATGGTCCCGTTCCCCGCTGACAGGACAGTAGCTCCTGAGGAAACTATTCGCAAGCCCCACCACGGCGAGCGTACATTCCCGCAGCACGCCGCCACCCCTAACAGAGCCAGAAGACTGAAGAATGGTGAGTACTAAGCCGGCGTCCTGGTTAGCAGGTCGCCGGCCATTATGGCAGCATGAGCGTACGGAGAAGCACGGCTTCTAAATGGGTACGGACACAGACGCTGAACAGCAGACCCAGACTGGCAACATAGCCATAAAAGGAATTTATCTCCATTTTATGCACAAGACACATACAGCTAGTATAAAAAAGAGCGGGAAGACCGCGCGTCATTGAAGGGGCGGGGCGGCACTATGAGCGGATCCAGCAGCTCACCAGCGCCATTTTCCCTCTGCAGCTGACACAGATGCTGACTGACAGGGATGCGCAGCTCCTCCGGAGAGACTCCGGATTACCTCAGCGGTACCAGGCGGTCATAGCAGGGGGGAGCGATTGTTAGTGTACTGAGTCCCTAATCTAGGTACTTAGTCTGCGATCCGGCTAACCTTGGCATTCGCTTTAAAGGCGCCGTGTGCTGGTTCCATACTCCCTCTGTGTCACAGTATGTCGGGCAAAGAGTGTGTTTCATGTAAAGCACAGTGTTCCTCTTCCCCCAGGGGGTTCACTAGTGGTGTACTCAATGTAGTGTCCCTTCCCAGGCAGAACCAGCATGGCTTAACTCCATTAGGGGAATGATTTCTACAATCTCTACTAAGTTATCTCAGACTGAGAAAGAGACGCAATACTTAAGACAATCTATGACTGAGTTTATTAAAAGAGACTCGGTACCCAATCCAGCGTCTCAGTCCCCTGCCATTTGTCCGCAAAAATGCAGTTTGGCCCATATCCTGCAGTCTGACTCGGGTGAGGAAGGGTCAGACATGGAGGAGGGTGAGGTAGACTCAGAGGTAGGGGAGGGTACTCTGTAGCAGGGAATAGAGGCTCTTATAAGATGCTATCAGAGAAGTTCTGAATATCCCTGATAAAGTGACAGAGGAGAGTGAGGAATCTTATTTTAATGTAAAAAAATAAATCCTTAGCCACTTTTCCTGTGTCAGAGGAATTAAATACCCTGTTTGAAGAACCATGGGTTAATCCGGATAGGAAATTTCAAATCCCTAAATGGTTATCATCCTTTCCTTTTCCTCCTGAGGATAGGAAGAAATGGGAAAATCCAGCAATAGTGGATGCATCAGTATCCAGGCTCTCACGGAAAATTGTTTTGCCTGTCCCGGGTGCAGTCTCCCTGAAAGACACGGCTGACCGCAAGATTGAGACTACGCTCAAATCTTTATATACAGCTGCAGGGGTGGCCCAGTGACCCACTATAGCATGTGGGTGGATTACGCGAGCCATTGCTAAATGGTCGGGTAACCTAATTGAGGGGTTAGATACCTTACCTCAAGGGGAGATTGTTTTGTTCCTGCAACATATACAAGACTCTGCAAACTTAATGGTGGAAACCATAAAAGAAATAGGCTTGCTTAATGCACGCACTACAGCTATGGCAGTGTCTGCACGCAGGGGTCTATGGCTATGCCAGTGGACAGCGAATGCGGACTCCAGGAAAGACGTGGAAGGTCTACCTTTCACAGGCGAGGCCTTATTTGGAGATGAACTAGACAAATGGATCTCCAAAGTGACTGCGGGTAAGTCCACATACCTTCCTTCTGCAGCTCCCCCAGCTAGGAAGACCTACTCAGGTCCTAATTTACAGTTCTTTCGGACTGCCAAGTTTAGGGGCAAGCCTAGATAGTCTTCTACTGCCTCCAGAGGTGTTACAGGTAAACCACACAAACCAGCAACTGCCGGTTCACGGGAACAGGGCTCAAGCTCTGCTTCCTCAAAACCTTCAGCATGACGATGGACTGAGCTACCTGGAAGACTGGCAGGTGGGAGCCCGGCTAAAATTCTTTAGTCACATCTGGACAACATCGTGCCAGGATCCCTGGGTCATAGATCTTATTTCCCAGGGCTACAGACTGGAGTTTCAGGAGCTCCCGCCTCACAGATTCTTAAAATCAGGCTTACCATTTTCACAAGAGGCAAGTATAACTTTACAGAACGCCATTCAAGAACTTGTACAGACCCAAGTCATTGTTCAAGTTCCACCTCATCTGCAAAACAAGGGGTACTATTCCAACTTGTCTGAGGTACCAAAACCGGACGGTTCGGTGAGGCCGATTCTGAACCTCAAGTCGTTGAACCCGTACTAACGAGTGTTCAAATTCAAGATGGAGTCTCTGAGAGCGGTGATCTCAGGTCTGGAGGAGGGAGAATTCCTAGTGTCTCTGGATATAAAAGATGCGTACCTTCACATTCCAATCTGGCCGCCTCATCAGGCTTATCTACAATTTGCACTGCAGCACTGTCACTACCAGTTCCAGGCCCTGCCGTTTGGTCTCTCCATGGCACCGAGAGTGTTCACCAAAGTGATGGCAGAGGTGATGTTTCTATTCTGCAAACAGGGAGTGAACATAATTCCGTACCTGGATGATCTGCTGATAAAGGTACCATCCAGGGAGCTGTTGTTGGACAGCATTGGCCTCTCAACCAGACTGCTACTGGATCATGGGTGGATTCTGAACCTACCAAAATCTCACCTGGAACAGACGCAGAGGCTTCCTTTCCTGGGAATGATACTGGACACAGAGTCCTGAAGCCAACCCGGATCTCTCTGCATACGCCCTCTGGGGAAGTTGGTGGCCTCTTACGAGGCGCTTCAGTACGGAAGGTTTCATGCGAGGCTCTTCCAACTAGATCTATTGGACAAATGGTCCAGATCGCATGTTTACGTGCACCAGAGGATCCGTCTGTCGCCACGACCCAGGAACTCCCTTCTGTGGTGGCTACAGACTTCTCACCTCATCGAGGGTTGGAGGTTCGGGATTCAGAATTGGATTCTGCTAACCACAGACGCAAGCCTCAGAGGTTGGGAGCAGTCACCCAGGGGGTGCAGTTTCAGGGAAGATGGTCAAGTCAGGAAGTCGTCCTTCCAATAAACATCCTGGAACTCAGGGCTATCTACATTGCCCTTCTGCAGGCCTCATCTCTACTTCGGAATCAGGCAATTCAAGTCCAGTCGGACAATGTAATGGTGGTAACATACATAAACCGACAGGGCGGAACGAAAAGCAGAGCAGCAATGGCAGAGGTGTCAAGATTTCTCCTCTGGGCGGAAAAACACGCCGTGGCTTTGTCGGCGGTCTTCATTCTGGGAGTAGACAACTGGGAAGAAGACTTCCTCAGCAGGCACGACCTGCACCCGGGGCAGTGGGACCTTCACCCAGAGGTGTTCCGGTGTTTGATACGTCGGTGGGGATATCCACAAATCAACACGACTCAACAAAAAGCTCAAGTGGTATTGTTCCAGGTCAAGGAACCCACAAGCAGTGGCGGTAGACGCTCTGACAACTCCGCGGGTCTACCAGCTGGTGTACGTGTTTCCTCCACTTCCTCTGATCCCAAGAATTCTAAAAAGTAAAGGGAAAAGGTTCAAGCAATTGTCATTGCTCCGGACTGGACACGAAGGGCCTGGTATGCGGATCTGCTCGAGATGCTGCTCGAAGATCCGTGGCCTCCTCTTCTTCACGAAGATCTTCTGCAACGTGGCCCGTTCATCTATCAAGACTTACCGCGGCTATGTTTAACAGCATGGAAGTTGAACGGCTGATTTTAGCCAGGAGAGGGATTCCTGACAAGGTCATCCCAACTATGATCCAAGCCAGGAAGGGGGTAACGTCTAAACATTACCACCGTATCTGGAGGAAATATGTCTGTTGATGTGAGAGCAGAAAATATTCTGCGGTGGAATTTCATCTGGGACGTTTCCTGCTTTTTCTGCAGTCTGGTGTGGATGTGGGCCTACGCCTAGGCTCCATAAAAGTCCAGATTCTGGCCTTGTCTATTTTCTTTCAGAAACAATTGGCTTCTCTCCCTGAGGTCCAGACGTTCTTGAAAGGTGTTCTGCACATCCAACCTCCCTTTGTGCCTCCCACAGCACCTTGAGAACTCAATTTGGTGCTGCAGTTCCTCCAAGCGGACTGGTTTGAACCGTTACAGGAGGTTGACGTACCTTACGTGGAAGACTGTCACACTGTTGGCCTTGGCTTCAGCAAGACGTATGTCGGCGCTAGGGGCGTTGTCTCACAAGAGCCCCTACTTAATTTTCCATGAGGACAGATCTGCACTAGGGACTCGTCCGCAATTTCTTCCTAAGGTGGTGTCTGCGTTTCACATCAACCAACCTATTGTGGTTCTGGTTGTTACGGACACCTCTGCTACTTCAAAGTATTTGGATGTTGTGAGGGCTTTGAAGGTGTATGTAAAGAACAGCTCGTCACAGGAAATTTGACGTTCTCTATGAGCCCAATAAAATTGGGTGTCCTGCTTCAAAGCAGTCCTTTGCACGCTGGATCAGGCTCACTATCCAGCATGCTTATTCCACGGCAGGCTTGCTGGTTCCAAAATCTGTTCACGCTCACTCTACTAGGTCGGTGGGTTCTTCTTAGGCGGCTGCCCGGGGTGTCTCGGCTTTACATCTCTGCCGAGCAGCTACTTCGTCAGGTTCGAGCACGTTTGCTAAGTTTTACAAGTTCGATACTTTGACCAAACTGAAGGTCCTCAGAGGTCAATCAGTTCTGCAGGAACCTCAGCACTCTCCCACACGGTTTGAGAGCTTTGGTACTTCCCCATGGTACTAAATGGATTCCCAGTATCCCCTAGGACGTAAGCAAAAATAGGATTTTAATTACCTACCGGTAAATTATTTTCTCGTAGTCCATAGGGGATACTGTTCGCCCGCCCGGTGCTTCGTTCTTCCTGCGCTGTTACTTGGTTAAGTATTCTGGTATGTTCAGCTGTTGCTGTTCCTGTTTTTCAAGTTTGGTTAGCATGGCTTGACTCTTGTTCTGCGAGTGCTGGTTCATTATCTCACCACTTTCCTTATCTATCATTCTCTCAAAGTATGTCTGTCTCCTTGGGCACAGTTTCCTAGACTGAGTCTGGTAGGAGGGGCATGGAGGGAGGAGCCAGCGCACACTATCTATTTCTTAAAGTGCCCATGGCCACTAGTGAACCCGTCTATACCCCATGGTTCTAAATGGATTCCCAGTATCCCCTACGGACTACGAGAAAAGGATTTACCGGTAGGTAATTAAAATCCTATTTTTGCACACCTTATGGCACACCTTATATACAGCAAGCCAGCACACGACACGTGATGTTCTTCATGGGCTACGCACTGCTAATGTGGTCATAATAATGTGACTCGACCGTGTAGACAGATACCTGGCAAATTAAGGTGGCACTCGAAGTCTGGATAAACCGGTGAAGAAAATGAATTTGTGGTGTACGTTTCAGGGGCGTGCTCCCTTCCTCGGGACCAAGTACCATATACATAAATAATGCTAAATGAAGGTTAAGGGGACACCTGGATATCATATGAACTCCAGAGCGGACTGAATCTTTCCAAATCGTTGGTATTGTCAAGTCTGATAAAAGGAAAAGTTCCCTCTTAGAATGAAGCATGAGGCTCTCTCAGACAAGAGTGGCTACCACTATAGACTTCCTCACTCCCACAGACCAATAGGAGGGTGCTGTTAGATAATTGCCTACAGAAGTTTCTCTTGGACTTACAGCACATTCCAACAAAATATAAACACACTTTTGAAAATAAAAGTGACTGCTTCCTACACTGGTCCTAATGCTACTCATTTTGATCGTGAATAAAGAATAATACGCCATTAGTTGGAATAAAAGTGGTTAAGACAAAATACAAATTTCCACTCTTGTTAGGCGAGTCTTCATTAGGCTTGCTTGTCAGTGGACTGCTGGAACTGACCTTATTCCTCAAAATGTTCAAACAGGAAGATGTTTGGCATACTTAGGGGTAAATTTACTAAGATTCGTATTTTCCCGTTTGAGGTCAAAGTTCAATCACGAATGACATCGAAAGTGTAAATATGCAACATTTTGAATTGATTACGACTAATTTACTAAGCTGCCGTATTCTGCATTTTCGGGTTTTCCGATGTCGATGTCATTCGTTTTTTTTGGCAGTGTTTTACATGAGTGACTTGTAAAACACTGCCGACTTTAATACAATGAATCTCGGCCGGATCTGAGAGATCCGTGCTGGGCTTCATTGTGCACTTTGTTAAAAAAAAAAAGGTTTAAACTTAAAAAAAAAATTGCGTGGGGTCCCCCCTCCTAAGGCAAACCAGCCTCGGGCTCTTTGAGCCGATCCTGGTTGCAGAAATATTGGGGAAAAATGGACAGGGGTTCCCTCATATTTAAACAACCAGCATCGGGCTCTGCGCCTGGTCCTGGTTCCAAAAATACGGGGAACAAAAAGAGTAGGGGTCCCCCGTATTTTTGAAACCAGCATCGGGCTCCACTAGCTGGACAGATAATGCCACAGCCGGGGGTCACTTTTATACAGTGCCTTGCGGCCGTGGCATCAAATATCCAACTAGTCACCCCTGGCCGGGGTACCCTGGGGGAGTGGGGACCCCTTCAATCAAGGGGTCCCCCCCCCCCCAGCCACCCAAGGGCCAGGGATGAATCCCGAGGCTGTCCCCCCCCATCCAATGGGCTGCGGATGGGGGGCTGATAGCCTTTGTTCAAAGTGTTTGATATTGTTTTTAGTAGCAGTACTACAAGGCCCAGCAAGCCTCCCCCGCAAGCTGGTACTTGGAGAACCACAAGTACCAGCATGCGGCGGAAAAATGGGCCCGCTGGTACCTGTAGTACTACTACTAAAAAAAAACCCCAATAAAGACATCACACACACACCTTGAAAGTATAACTTTAATACATACATGCACACCAACATACATACATACTTACCTATGTTCCCACGCAGGTCGGTCCTCTTCTCCAGTAGAATCCATGGTGTACCTGTAGAAAAAATTATACTCACATAATCCATGGTTGAAGGCTCCTCTGCTTGTAATCCTTTTGTAATCCACGTACTTGAAAAAATAAAAAAACGGATACCCGACCTCGCACTGAAAGGGGACCCATGTTTTCACATGGGACCCCTTTCCCCGAATGCCAGAAACCCACTCTGACTGATGTCTAAGTGGGTTTCTTCAGCCAATCAGGGAGCGCCACGTTTTGGCACCCTCCTGATCGGCTGTGTGCTCCTGTACTGTATGACAGGCGGCACACGGCAGTGTTACAATGTAGCGCCTATGCGCTCCATTGTAACCAATGGTGGGAACTTTCAGGTCAGCGGTTGACCGAAAGTGACCTCACCGCTGACCTGAAAGTTCCTACATTGTAACACTGCCGTGTGCCGCCTGTCATACAGTACAGGAGCACACAGCCGATCAGGAGGGTGCCACAACGTAGCGCTCCCTGATTGGCTGAAGAAACACACTTAGACATCAGTCAGAGTGGGTTTCTGGCATTCGGGGAAAGGGGTCCCATGTGAAAACATGGGGCCCCTTTCAGTGCGAGGTCGGGTATCCGTTTTATTATTTTTTCAAGTACGTGGATTACAAAAGGATTACAAGCAGAGGAGCCCTCTACACTGGAGTATGTGAGTATAATTTTTTCTACAGGTACACCATGGATTCTACTGGAGAAGAGGACCGACCTGCGTGGGAACATAGGTAAGTATGTATGTATGTTGGTGTGCATGTATGTATTAAAGTTATACTTTCAAGGTGTGTGTGTGATGTCTTTATTGGGGTATTTTTTTAGTAGTAGTACTACAGGTACCAGCGGGCCCGTTTTTCCGCCGCATGCTGGTACTTGTGGTTCTCCAAGTACCAGCTTGTGGGGGAGGCTTGCTGGGCCTTGTAGTACTGCTACTAAAAACAATATCAAACACTTTGAACAAAGGCTATCAGCCCCCCATCCGCAGCCCATTGGATGGGGGGGACAGCCTCGGGCTTCACCCCTGGCCCTTGGGTGGCTGGGGGAAGGGGGGGAACCCCTTGATTGAAGGGGTCCCCACTCCCCCAGGGTACCCCGGCCAGGGGTGACTAGTTGGATATTTGATGCCACGGCCGCAAGGCACTGTATAAAAGTGACCCCCGGCTGTGGCATTATCTGTCCAGCTAGTGGAGCCCGGTGCTGGTTTCAAAAATACGGGGGACCCCTACTCTTTTTGTTCCCCGTATTTTTGGAACCAGGACCAGGCGCAGAGCCCGGTGCTGGTTGCTTAAATATGGGGGAACCCCTGTCAATTTTTTCCCCATATTTTTGCAACCAGGGCCGGCTCAAAGAGCCCGAGGCTGGTTTGGTTTAGGAGGGGGGACCCCACGCATTTTTTTTTTTTGGAAAATTTATAACATTTCCCCCCCCTTCCCACTGAAAAACATGCACGGATCTCATGGATCCGTGCATGCCTATACAAACACGGGATAAAAAAGCAGGTCTGTTTTTTTTTTTAGCACTTTTTCACGATTTGTATTTTAGCACGGCAGTGTTTGGCTATTGTCGGCAGTGTTTGTGTTTTGCACTTTTTAGTAAATTCCCGATTTCTACCAAATTGCAGGCGTATTTGACCGATGGTGTATTGATTTGTGATTTTTTCCTAGGACTTCCAAAATATTACGAATGCCCTCATCACTGCCGTGATTTTTGCTTAGTAAATTACCGAGATGACACTTTGAAGAAAAAACGGCATCTCGGTCAAAATCGGGACCTTAGTAAATATACCCCTTAGTGTTCACCTCTACCTCCACTACCATCTGCATGTCAGTTTTCTGGTCTGCTACTACTATAGTATCCTTTGGTCTCTGAGAGTTTAACTACCAACTTCTCAGAAGGGTTTGTGCAGGAGTATGAGCTCTCCAGCAATTTCCACATTTTAGCTGGACATCCTTTGGTCTGTCTCTGCAGTAAAGGTATACACGTTGAGATCAGAGATACCCTCAGCATTCTTCTTCCCACCCCCCCTCCTAGGAGGCAGGAACTGCAGCAACTGTGGCATCCTCTCGACTCCTTGTCTTTAGATCAGATTGAGGTTGAAGTTAGTCTTGGAACATTACTCTTTCCAATAGGCAGAGATATGATAATTCTATCAGTTATTATGAACTGAGCATGCATGGAAATATAGCATAGTTTTGTCCATATGGAAAGCAATACACAACTTAAGATGCCTCTGACTCCTCCTGCGTTCTGTGTACATCTGGTTTGCTAAGACTTACCATCATCAGTGTGGACCTATATTAGCAGGGCCGGTGAGAGCTGGGACGGGCCCAGATACAGGGGGCGATGTGGCCACACCTCCTCCCAAAACTATGTATAAAATACTTTAAATGGCTTTGCACACTCCAGAGTGTGGGCAGCTCAGTCAGGGGTGCATTGGGGATCAGTGCAAATGCTCCCCCACTCCATATATCTTCTTACCAGCCTGCTACCATTGGCTGATGTGCAGCAGAGCAAAGGCAGTTGGCACCCCTTTTGGCACCCCTGCTTACTATGTGCAGAAGATACGTATTAATTGCTGGTCTGCATAAACGTGGACATTGCCTACATGAGACTGCTTCTTCCCACCTCATGCGTTACAGTTGTGTAATCCTCACTTTTACGTCCTCTCCCGTTCAGAGCATGCAATGTGCAAGATGCGCTCTATGATCAGGCTTATGCCTAGCTCTGCATCAGTCCCATGTGCACTTTTTATCTGGTAATATAATTACTAATTATACAAACCCACACAGTCCCTTTTTATCATACAGGAAGAATACTAGTAACACGTGTTTGGACTTTGGAATATAGCAGGGGTTAGTCTCTTTCTGTCCCTTGTCCTGGAAGAGGAGGGCATCGGCTCACACTATGGTCCTTGTTTTACACAGTACGAAGAAATAAACATTTCAACATTTTTGGATGAAGAAAACAGATTGTTTGCAGATTTGTGGGTTTCCAACTAATTACACAAATTGATTAGTAACACACAGAAATGGACTTGGCTTATGGTTTTCTGTGATGTCTGCAAGATTTGTGCACTAAATAGGCCGCTCTGGTATGTGTAAGTAACAAGGAACTCCAGTTGAGTTTTTCCCTAAAGGAAGCCTCACACCTCATCTTTACATAGAGGTCGGATGGGATCTGTCTTCTATCTCATAGCAGTGTAAAGCAGGCAGAGTACAGTAAGAGCATGTATATGTAACTGCAAACAGATATACCCTTACAGAGCCGGCCTTAACCAATATGATGCCCTAGGCAAGATTTTGGCTGGTGCCCCCTAGCACCGCCGCTAGTTCTGTAGGAGATGCCTGGCATGAGTCAGCTGGCAGCACTGCTAAAGTCGGGCGCCTTTTGTTTATGAAAATGCATTTTATTTGCATTACTATGTGGCTAGGATGCACAAGCAGCTTCTGCTGATTAAAATGATATGCAGCATGCCTATATTCTGTGTGCGACATTGGCTGTATCTGCATACAAAATGCTACATTACAGTGATTTCCAGGAATACACTGTAATGTAGCATTTCATATGCAGATACAGCCGCAGTCACATACAGAATATAGGCACGTCGCATATCATTTTAATCAGCAGAAGCTGCTGGTGCCCCTAAGCATACCAAATGCCCTAGGCATTTGCCTAGTTTGCCTATGCCTAAGGCCGGCTCTGTACCCTTATGTACAGTACATGCATGTACACATGTCAGTAGCCGTCTCATTGGCTGGTAATGTATAGCTGATGGTGATGACTGTTGCCAGCACTCTGATTGACTTCAGCATGAAGCTGCTTTATTTTATTGATCTGCATTTATTATGATTTTGTGGCTGATTTTAATGTTGCTGGGGTTTTTTCATTGCATTGATTCGGACGTGATAAGGAATAGGGCTGCTGTATTAAAGAGGGCTTTTGTAATAAAGTTAAACAGAATAGAGAATGTGATTTTGTGTCTAAAAACATATTTTAAAGAAAATCTTTTCTTGTGCTTTTGGCCTGGTTTAGGTGGTCATTCCGAGTTGATCGCTCGCTGCCGATTTTCGTAGCGCAGCGATCAGGTGAAAAAACGGCATTTATGCGCATACGTATGCCCCGCAATGCGCACGCACGACGTTTGGGTACAAAGCTCTTTGTGGTTGTGCACAGGTTTTGGCAAAGTTTTCCTTTGCACTGACGGCCGCAAGAAGATTGACAGGAAGGGGGTGTTTCTGGGTGTCAACTGACCGTTTTCAGGAAGTGTTTGCAAAAACGCAGGCATGGCTGGGCGTTCGCTGGGCAGGTGTATGACGTCAAATCTGGACATGAATAGGCTGAAGTGATCGCAAGCGCCGAGTTGGTTCAGAGCTACTCTGAAACTGCACAAACTGGTTTTGCAGAGCTCGGCTGCACAAGCGTTCGCACTTCTGCTAAGCTAAAATACACTCCCCAGTGGGAGGCGGCATAGCATTTGCACGGCTGCTAAAAACTGTTAGCGAGCGATCAACTCGGAATGACCCTCTTAGTGTATAAGTGTATGTGGGTGCATGTCAGCCTGACGTAACTCTGGTGCATGTGATACAGATGCAGCCTCCTGCAGTGTGTACATCTATGCATATTGGGATACATGTTTTTATGTGCACCCTTTTAAAGCTTTATTTTATTTTTGGACACACCTGCGGCCAACACAGCACATTCTCCATAATGCAATTAATTGCACAAATTTAGTGGTTAATTGACATTTATCCAAATACATTTGTACTACTCTTTTTGAGCTTCAGATCACATTAGTTAATACAGAATGAAATCTGATATATACTCCGGACCTTGTTCAGTTATGCAAAACAAACTGTCCAAGAGTGCTTTGCATGTTGGGACACACAACAGTCTCCATGCAGCTCAGCAGAAAAGGGTTCGTATTTGGGGGGTCATTCAGACTCGGACGCAGCCGCACATCTATACGCAGCGGCTGCATTCGGTGGCCAGTGCGCGACCTTACACATTGTGTCCGCATCCTGGACAGTGGCCAGTGCACGCGCGCGACCTTACACATTGTGTCCGCATCTTGGACAGCGGCGGGTGTTCGCGAGGGGGGGGGGGGGGGGGAGCGTGGCAGGCCAGGAGTCAACCTTAATTTGATGCATCCACAATGTCACTTTCGCCCTGGGCACCACAAGGTCTAGAACCGCCCCTGCACGTGCGCTATGGGCCCTGCGCGTGCGCACTGCGTTGGCAAACGGGGAGATGCACATCTCCATTCCATTTTATACTGAATACCCCCCTTTGGGGTCTATTTATGAAGCAGTGAAAAGTGTGAGCCAGCCAGCTGCTACTTATAATTTTATAGAATGCACTTATTGAGGGGAATTCAATTGTTTGAAAAATCAGTTGGGTGTCTGTTTTTTCTTATCTAATAGACAGGAAAAAAATGACGCCCAACCGACTTTTCAAACATTTGAATTCTCCCCTATAAATGTTACCTCAACACTGATTGGTTGCCATGGGCAACTTCTACACTGGCTCACTTCTCCATTCTTTTCACAGCTTCATGAATAGACCCCTTAGCCTCTAGTTCATGGTGAAGGTGCCAGGTTGGGACGATTTCTCCTATGCATTTCAAAAAGCTGCTAACTTGTAGTGCAGAGGGCTGCAGCTTCTGGCCACAGTGCTGGCACTGTCAGATTGAGTTTTTCGGATAAGTGGACTGGTCTTTATAGCCTCCCTCTGTATTCAGCTGATAACAGCAGCTTCTTTTATTTGTGCTCGATGACGCGAGAGAGACGCTTTGCACGCTTCATCTGAGTCACACCCCGACCGGAGCAGTCTACCTAAACATGGCTGTAGGAATGTCGGGTAGAAAAATAAGCATCTAACAGAGCACGTGGTATGAGAGGTACAGGCCATATAGAATGAGACTTTTTTTTTTTTTAATTATTATTATTATTATTTTTAGCTCAAATAAATCACTGTCTTCCACTTATGAATGAATATTTTACATATGTGTGCCTCACCTGTAGAATACCTCGTCTGCTGTCAGTGAAAGGTTTTCTGGCAGTGTGTGGTCTAAATGCTGTGCTGACATTTTAAGATTAATGAGAAGCATTTTCTGGGGTCACAAGTGATCTTTCTGCAGTCTTCCAGAGTGATCGGTTCAAAGTGAAGCAATGATTCATTTCGTATCCTTTTGCTATGATAAGGGCAGATGTGATACAATCACAATCTAATACAGCCAAATAGGAGTAAAATACATTTGATATATTTATATATTGTGTTTTATTACATTATTATTATTAGTATCATTATTATCATTAGTATTATATACTGCAGCTGCTTTGTGGGAATGCTAAATAACGTTGCCCTCAGTGCTTACTGCTTGATGAACATGTTTGCGGGCTCCAGGACAAGTTTTCTTTTGAGGCGCTCTGCCACAGTTTTCCTTATTTAATTCTTATCTGATTTAAAATAAGATGTTGTGTTATACAGATCTGTGTCCTTCCCTGCTCTCAAGGTCGTATTGCTTCTGAAACGTCTATCTACCCATAAGGGATTGCTGATGATCTTAGGGAACTAAAGAGCATATTTATACGGTGTGTGTGTGTGTGTGTGTGTGTGTATATATGTTCTAGAAAAATGTCGGAGGAGACTGATACGTTGTATTAAAACTGAATAAATGTCAGTATGATGTCTGGAGAGTGCTGGTTCTGTTCTATTATTTATACTGCTAGGGGATAGAAAAAAATAAAAGCTCAATAGTATGTTATTATTGTAAAAAGGACCTAGAACCATTATAAAGTGTCTCTGTGCCAAAAGGTTAGATATTTAAGTTTGTGTAAGTAAACTGAGTCATTGTGATATTCCTTTGTCCAAGAGAAAATCTCAGAGAAAACCTATTGCAGAGTGACATCATAGCGCAATATTTAACAGATCCACATTTTGATGTAAAACATGTAAAGTAATGCATATACACCCGTTACTTATTAACAATAGAGCTGATCTAGTGGCACTGGAAACTCCCATCTTTCTGTGACTTATAATAGTTCCTCTTTGCATAGCTTTATTCATATGCATCTTTATTCTCTTTCCACAGGGCCTATGATGATCCCCTAGAGTCAGAACTGATTGAGGAGAGAATCCCTTACCTCCACAGTGGTTATGCAGCACCCCTAGCTCAGCCAGAGAGAGGAAGCCTGGCCAGCATAGACCGTTTGGGAAAGCGCTCTCCTTCTATTGACAGCATCCGCAAAGACCCGCGGTGGAGAGATCCCGACTTACCAGAGGTTATTGCAATGCTCAATCATCCAATTGACCCAGTTAAATCCAATGCAGCTGCTTATTTGCAGCACTTGTGTTATGAAAACGATAAAATAAAGAAGGAGGTAAGGCATCTCAAAGGCATCCCTATTCTTGTGGGTTTACTGGACCACCCTAAGCCTGAAGTCCATCGTAAAGCCTGTGGAGCCCTCCGTAACATCTCATATGGAAAAGATAATGAAAACAAAGTGTCCATTAAAATTTGTGATGGTATTCCTGCTTTAATCCGACTGCTGAGGAAGACCAATGACATGGAAGTAAGGGAGCTCATAACAGGTGAGGAGATTTCAAATGAAAGTCTTACTTAGTTCCGATCTTGAGCATTTAAGGCAGTACCAGGTGTCTGGGAAAACAACAGGGACACCAACATGTTGTTAGGCTGGAGCATTGTTAGGCAGCAGCTTATCTGTGCTTCTTGCATGAAATAACAGATATCCGGTCACATTAATTGAGTGAGACACAGGGGCAGATTGGCAATCAGGATACAATATCACAGTGGAAGTTCTGTGACACAAACAAGAAATAAGGCTCCTACCCTCCCTGCATTGTCTTGAAAACCATGTATAGCATTGTCATCCTATCATTGCTTCTGGAATTAGTGATATCATGATATCATTTACCCATTTCTTCTTTGTATGGTGTTACTGTACTTCTCATACTTGAAATGACTGAAGTTTGACTTGTATAACTTCTTGGCATGGGTTTTGTAGGCTGCAATCTTTGAATGGTAGTCCCATAACACAAACAGAAATCTGGCAAGTGTTTGACACCCTTGGCCTGCCTTTATATGCTGAAGGGAAAACGCCAGTCTATAATTTCTTAGGGAGGGCCCAGGAGCCTTGGTGTAAATGGCAAGCATCCATTCCAGACACTAGAGAGGAAAAGGCAGAGCCGTGTTTATTTTTCTAACATTAACATCAAATAAACGCAGAACTCCTCACTCTGCTTTGTATGGTTGAGCAGGAGATATTTAATGCTGGGAGCTGGCAGAAACTTGAAAGGCTAAACATGCTTTATATCCTATCAGTACTACAAACTGTAATTACTAATGTATTAGATCATTTCCAGCCTATTTTGGATATGGTGTTTTGATGTAATTTCTAAATATTTTTAGCATTTTGTTTTATGACAAAAATGTAATTTATTTTTATTAATGGATGTTAAAATAAAAAAAGAAAATTAGACAATTTTGTAATATTGAGAAGTACATGTACATGTTTCAGATATTAATAATATACCCCTTTCACATAGCACAAATAACCCAGTATATTGGCGGGTCGATGTGTGGTGTGAAAGGGGTACGTCCCGAATTCCCGGGGTTGCCTGACTCTGTATTTCAACCCGGGAATAAAGCACGGTTATTACTGGGTCAGGTGCGGTGTGAATGGGGTTACCTGGTTCGATGCGATCCGGGACCCGTTCACACTGTGGAGGAGGCGCCGGTGTGGAGATGATCTAATCTCCAAGCGCCGCCTTCACATCCGCCCCTGATTATGCCAGCACTGCCTCCGCATCTGCCCCCCCAGTCTGAAAAGGACCCGTGTACAGTTTCCGGGTGCGGACCCGCCTTTGCAGTGTCAAAGCGGCATAAGATAGTTCACAGTATATGTATTTTTCTATGGGGTTTAGGTACTAATGCTTGGAGAGTGATAAAGTACCAGCTAATCAGCTCTTAACTGCCATGTTTCAGGCTGTGTTTGAAAAATGACAGGAGCTGGTACATTATCTCTTTCCAAGGCTTAATACTTAGGGGCATATTTACTATTTACCTTGGATGGAGATAAAGGGACAGAGATAAAGCACCAGCCAATCAGTGTCTATCTGCCATGTCACAGGCTGGGTTTGAAAAATGACAGTTAGAAGTGGATTGGTTGGTACTTTGTCTCCGTCCACTTTATCTCCATCCAGAGCTTAGTAAATAGACCCTTTCATCCGTTCTAGTCTCAATGCAGGGTTAGTGTCTCCTTGCGGCCACAAATGCTATAATACAGGGTGCATAGTTGTACTGTTTCTGACCAAATTTTGATTTATTTTTTTATGGTTGTCATGCAGATAGAAAGTGACTGCATCATGTGTCTGGGTTTAAAGATAGCAGGAACATTCTCGCCCCTCATTCACAGCCTTATATTAAATACCTTTCGCTCTAACACATTCTGAGAACATTGCCATAAATATTAGTGAATGTTGCTAGATGCTATATTTCATTTAGGTGTAGAGGATCTATCAGTGTCGTTCTTCATGGTACCTCTGCCTTGGTTTACTAAATAATGTGGTATATTTCTATAAAAATGTTATTTTACAGTCCAGCTGTAATTATTTACCATAACTGTCAGTGTCTAGGTAGAGAATGTAGATTTACTTGTGTATTTCCGAATGTGTACATGCAGATCTTGTTAATGTCATGTCTGCCTTTTCTAGCTGCAAGTCTTGTTTAGCGCTGTAACTTCATTTTCTGGATACTTTGCAGATTATAATGCTTTCTTATACCTTCCCATAAACAAAATGTACGGTAGCGCTTGGCGAGGACTGTGCTGTAGCCTAAAGAACATTGACAGCCAAGTCTGACTAAGCGTCTGCAAGTGTCAGTGATATCTGGTGGTCGTGGAGAACCAACCAGACAATTTTGTTGTAGGGACCATTCATAACCTCCGTACAGATAATCATGCACTAAACATGTAATAAGCTGAATCTAGAAGAAACAGCATAGTGGTATTAAGCAAAGCATTTTCATATTATGTGCAAACGTGTGAAACCTTCTATTTAAAAAACAAACAAACAAAAACAATATATATATAGATATATATATATATATATATATATATATAATATAATATATAGCAAAAGAAATCAGGTGGCACTCACAGACTTGTAGCTTTTGTGAAAAACTTCACTCCGTGAAGATATTTATTGTGAAACAGGTAACGTTTCGGGGACGTATCCCCTTCCTCAGAAACGTTACCTGTTTCACAATAAATATCTTCACGGAGTGAAGTTTTTCACAAAAGCTACAAGTCTGTGAGTGCAACCTGAATTCTTTTGCTTTACATTGGTGGGCCGGCTGGTCCACAAGGAAGGGCACCACAGCCAGCTGATTTGGAGGAGTGACGGGGCAATTCTTGGTAATATAATATTTCTCCAACGGCGGCACTCCGGACTTGTAAAGATTACTCAGAGTCAGTTGTGTATAGCAACGTTTCAGCGCTCTACGGCGCTTTTATCAAGCCATATAAACCATACAAATCAAAGCATTTTTATACATACCGCCACCAACACCCGTGATCCTCGCCGTTCCTGCTGTTCCGGTCATTGCTGACCTCACAGGAAGTGACGACGGGGCTCCCTAGCAACCATATAAACAAAAAACACCGCCGTGCAGTGGCTAAGTGACATATATAAAGATAAAAACAATCGACTACAAGTGTTTATGATCAGAGTCATATACCATATAATACATATATAATATGATCAAAATTCATACTAATTATTAGTGCCAGGTTTACCACCCTAGCTAAATATTTACATTATATATATGAAAAAATAAAACACATATATGGTAGCGCTCCAATTCAATCTGCTCAACATCTACATATTTTAATTATGATTACACATAAAACTTATGTTGCATTTAATAACTCGTAAATTATTGGTGGTGTCTTGAGGTCTATCGAATGAAAATCTGCATCCCCAAATTTTCATTCAAGCCTCGCGGGGCTAACGTGTCTAGACGCATAATCCATTCACATTCCCTCTGTAATAGTCGGGCAGATCTATCACCACCCCTTGCTAATGGAGGTATGTGATCAATAATACGATAACGTAAGGCTGATAGATTGTGTCTAGCCTCACAAAAATGTCGGGCAACCGGTTGTATGCTGGTACCTGTGTTAATGGCTGCACGGATGGCTGTACGATGTTGAGCCATACGTTCACGAAACGTGACTTCAGTTTTGCCAACATACATTATTGAGCAAGGGCAAATTATGATATATACCACAAAACGACTTGTGCAAGTTAATCGATGTCTGATAGTATATTTAACACCTGTATGAGGATGATTAAATGTGGGTCCTGTCAACAAATATCCACATGTGGTGCAGTTAGGGCATTTAAAACATCCGTTTTTCGGTTTTCCCAAAAAGCTTATGTTTTCCTTTTTGCCCAAATTGGAAACATCGTTGTGTACCAAGTAATCTCTCAAGTTCTTTCCTCTTTTATAACAAGTCATCAATGATTTCTGATTTAATGCAACCAAATCTTTGTCTGTTTCTACAATTGGCCACAATTCATTGGCCTTCTTTTTAATATAAGGGCTTAAATGTGTGTATTTATTGCACCAAATATGTCGGTTGGAATTTTTCATATACTTACGAGATCTAAATAACTCATCAGGAGAGACTGCTAGTGCTTTAGCCCTTGCCTTTGCCAGAACTGCTGCACTATAGCCTCTATCTAGAAATTTTTTTACCATCACATCTACTTGTTGAACGCCTAATTCCCTGTTTTTAGAGATCCGCAATGCTCTCAGAAACTGGGAATAAGGTAACGCATTCTTCAATGGTTCAGGATGTGCACTATTTGCATGAAGTAAGTTATTTCTATCTGTGGGTTTGACAAACAGGGAAGGCAACAATCTGCCATTCTCCTTGACCAGGGCCACATCCAAAAAGTTGACAGTATTAATATCCATAGTAAAGGTAAACTTAGCAGGACAATCGCTCTTATTGTGGTCAGCCATAAGTGTCTCAAACTCAGTTTTTGTGCCTCCCCATACAATGAGAAGATCGTCTATGAATCTAAAATAAGCCAATATTTTACTCGCGGTAGACCTATTGACAAAAAATAAGTATTGTTCAATTTGGAACATGTATGAATTTGCGTAGGATGTGGCCACATTGGACCCCATCGCACATCCAGATGTTTGAAGGTATACAGCATTGTCATAACAAAAATAATTCCGCGTCAACACCAATTCTAGAAGTTGCAGAAAAAATTCCACTGGTGGTCCTTTGTATAATGGATTCCCAGTGAGTAGTGATCTGGCTGCCTGTATACCTGCATCGTGTGGGATGCAGGTATATAGGCTGCACACATCAAACGAACACAGATAACAATTCTCAGGTAAATCTGCAAGATTTTTTAATGACAACAAAAGACTGTTCGTGTCTTTAAGGTAGGTGGATTTTGCCTGTACACACGGTTGCATAAGAGTATCCAAATATGTTGAAATAGGTTGGTATAAAGAACCTCTTGCCAAAATAATCGGACGCCCAGGAGGGTTTTCGAGGCTCTTATGGATTTTAGGTATCATGTACATAAGAGGCTTGATCGGCCACTGTACCATTAAAGCTGTTTTCAAATCGTCAGAAATCCAACCATGTGCTTGTGTTAATAACGTGTCCAACTCCCTTTTAAAAAACCATCGTGGGATCACAATCTAATAATCTATAAGTCTTGCCATCCTCCAATTGCCTTGCCACCTTAGCTTTATAATCAGACAGATTAAGGACTACAAGTGCCCCGACTGTGAACTGTCGGTATTGGGTAGGGGGTTATCATTTGTACCTACTGTCCCATTCGATAAGGTACAATGGAAGATTGAATTATATCAATTTAACCGTAGTTTAAGATTAAAAGAATTTTTTGGGACAAAACCCATGGCTCCTTCTGCTTTGCCACCTCAGCTGCTTAAATTGCAAAATCGATCTAAATTTGATCCTGCTAGTAATAATGCAGCGATTAAAACATACAGTCGGATGTTGGACAAGGCAGTATGTGAATCTCCCTTGTCTAAAAAACCAAAATATTGGAATCTTTCTAGGGAAGAACGCTTAGCTTTAAAACAATTACAGAATTATGATGACATCGTGTTTCGTCAGGCAGACAAGGGCGGGGCACTTGTAGTCCTTAATCTGTCTGATTATAAAACTGAGGTGGCAAGGCAATTGGAGGATGGCAAGACTTATAGATTATTAGATTGTGATCCCACGATGGTTTTTTAAAAGGGAGTTGGACACGTTATTAACACAAGCGTGTACACATGGTTGGATTTCTGACGATTTGAAAACAGCTTTAATGGTACAGTGGCCGATCAAGCCTCTTATGTACATGATACCTAAAATCCATAAGAGCCTCGAAAACCCTCCTGGGCGTCCGATTATTTCGGCAAGAGGTTCTTTATACCAACCTATTTCAGCATATTTGGATACTCTTATGCAACCGTGTGTACAGGCAAAATCCACCTACCTTAAAGACATGAACAGTCTTTTGTTGTCATTAAAAAATCTTGCAGATTTACCTGAGAATTGTTATCTGTGTTCGGTTGATGTGTGCAGCCTATATACCTGCATCCCACACGATGCAGGTATACAGGCAGCCAGATCACTACTCACTGGGAATCCATTATACAAAGGACCACCAGTGGAATTTTTTCTGCAACTTCTAGAATTGGTGTTGACGCGGAATTATTTTTGTTATGACAATGCTGTATACCTTCAAACATCTGGATGTGCGATGGGGTCCAATGTGGCCCCATCCTACGCAAATTCATACATGTTCCAAATTGAACAATACTTATTTTTTGTCAATAGGTCTACCGCGAGTAAAATATTGGCTTATTTTAGATTCATAGACGATCTTCTCATTGTATGGGGAGGCACAAAAACTGAGTTTGAGACACTTATGGCTGACCACAATAAGAGCGATTGTCCTGCTAAGTTTACCTTTACTATGGATATTAATACTGTCAACTTTTTGGATGTGGCCCTGGTCAAGGAGAATGGCAGATTGTTGCCTTCCCTGTTTGTCAAACCCACAGATAGAAATAACTTACTTCATGCAAATAGTGCACATCCTGAACCATTGAAGAATGCGTTACCTTATTCCCAGTTTCTGAGAGCATTGCGGATCTCTAAAAACAGGGAATTAGGCGTTCAACAAGTAGATGTGATGGTAAAAAAATTTCTAGATAGAGGCTATAGTGCAACAGTTCTGGCAAAGGCAAATGCTAAAGCACTAGCAGTCTCTCCTGATGAGTTATTTAGATCTCGTAAGGATATGAAAAATTCCAACCGACATATTTGGTGCAATAAATACACACATTTAAGCCCTTATATTAAAAAGAAGGCCAATGAATTGTGGCCAATTGTAGAAACAGACAAAGATTTGGTTGCATTAAATCAGAAATCATTGATGACTTGTTATAAAAGAGGAAAGAACTTGAGAGATTACTTGGTACACAACGATGTTTCCAATTTGGGCAAAAAGGAAAACATAAGCTTTTTGGGAAAACCGAAAAACGGATGTTTTAAATGCCCTAACTGCACCACATGTGGATATTTGTTGACAGGACCCACATTTAATCATCCTCATACAGGTGTTAAATATACTATCAGACATCGATTAACTTGCACAAGTCGTTTTGTGGTATATATCATAATTTGCCCTTGCTCAATAATGTATGTTGGCAAAACTGAAGTCACGTTTCGTGAACGTATGGCTCAACATCGTACAGCCATCCGTGCAGCCATTAACACAGGTACCAGCATACAACCGGTTGCCCGACATTTTTGTGAGGCTAGACACAATCTATCAGCCTTACGTTATCGTATTATTGATCACATACCTCCATTAGCAAGGGGTGGTGATAGATCTGCCCGACTATTACAGAGGGAATGTGAATGGATTATGCGTCTAGACACGTTAGCCCCGCGAGGCTTGAATGAAAATTTGGGGATGCAGATTTTCATTCGATAGACCTCAAGACACCACCAATAATTTACGAGTTATTAAATGCAACATAAGTTTTATGTGTAATCATAATTAAAATATGTAGATGTTGAGCAGATTGAATTGGAGCGCTACCATATATGTGTTTTATTTTTTCATATATATAATGTAAATATTTAGCCAGGGTGGTAAACCTGGCACTAATAATTAGTATGAATTTTGATCATATTATATATGTATTATATGGTATATAACTCTGATCATAAACACTTGTAGTCGATTGTTTTTATCTTTATATATGTCACTTAGCCACTGCACGGCGGTGTTTTTTGTTTATATGGTTGCTAGGGAGCCCCGTCGTCACTTCCTGTGAGGTCAGCAATGACCGGAACAGAAGGAACGGCGAGGATCACGGGTGTTGGTGGCGGTATGTATAAAAATGCTTTGATTTGTATGGCTTGATAAAAGCGCCGTAGAGCGCTGAAACGTTGCTATACACAACTGACTCTGAGTAATCTTTACAAGTCCGGAGTGCTGCCGTTGGAGAAATATACGATAAGCACCTAGCCTGGATGACTAAGTGTTGGAGGGCACCTGGCAATATAAATATATATATATATATATATATATATATATATATATACAGGTTGAGTATCCCTTATCCAAAATGCTTGGGACCAGAGGTATTTTGGATATGGGATTTTTCCGTATTTTGGAATAATTGCATACCATAATGAGATATCATGGTGATGGGACCTAAATCTAAGCACAGAATGCATTTATGTTACATATACCCCTTATACACACAGCCTGAAGGTAATTTTAGCCAATATTTTTTATAACTTTGTGCATTAAACAAAGTGTGTCTACAATCACACAATTCATTTATGTTTCATATACACCTTATATACACAGCCTGAAGGTCATTTAATACAATATTTTTAATAACTGTGTGTATTAAACAAAGTTTGTGTACATTGAGCCATCAAAAAACAAAAGTTTCACTATCTCACTCTCGCTCAAAAAAGTCCGTATTTCGGAATATTCCGTATTTCGGATATTTGGATATGGGATACTCAACCTGTGTATATATATATATATATATATATATATATATATATTATTTTTTTACATATGGCGTTTTATTTTCCTTCTGTCAAAAACTGTTTTGTATAGAGAGCTTGATAGGATACAGTAATCTGTCTTGTGTCTGAATATTGACATTATGATATGGCTCCATATGTTCCATACTAGGCAGTGGCAGGTCATGGGTCAGTTGATAAGTAACACAGATTCTTACTTTATGTACTATAATATTTGTAATGACTGATCCTATGCACCAATCAGAGTGGAGCAGTGTTCCAGATCAGGGAATGCTACAGGTCTGTAAGCCTCAGTGCTGGGTAATCTTCCAGCTCAGCAGTGGGCTGAAGTCAGCCTCACTCTCAAATTTGTTGACAAATGAAGCAGATGCAGTATTGATTGTACATATCACATGACACGCCGCAGATGTTCCCTCACTATTATTCATTCTCATTTCCTTATTCATGTCAGTTGCAGACAAAATTTTATTTGGATGTCGTTTTTTAATGGCTTTTTGAGGGAAAAAATATTTATTCTATATATGTTTGTATATAATACTGCTTTTCTGTTTTTCTGTTATTTTACATGTACTTAATGTTTTTGGTATCAATCCACTGTGTATGTAATGCTTGCTGTATCGAGCTGATGTGGATGGAAAAAGTAGCATCCTATTCATTGTGCTGCTGGTGAAACATGATATCTGGATGAATGACAGCATTGCAAAATCCCATTTCATGACCAGATTTAGAGCCTGTCTGATAAAGCATAAGTCATTGACTTTTTACTATGCACCCCAGCTAAAATTGTCTTTCTTTCTCCACAAAGGCACTCTGTGGAACTTGTCCTCATATGAACCCTTAAAAATGGTTATCATCAACCATGGTCTCCAAACCCTTACTAATGAGGTGATCATTCCTCACTCTGGTTGGGAGAATGAACCCAACGAGGACTCCAAGCCCCGCGATGCAGAGTGGACGACCGTGTTTAAGAACACGTCCGGCTGCTTGAGGTAATGTGGGTTTTGACACTGCTGAAGACATTGTCGCATCAGACATGATCATTTAGCTTGAAGCTATTGGGTGATATTGCCAGAATCTGATGACAGTGACATTTCAGTGCTTGTTTCAGTGTAAACCAATCTATTGTTTCTCTAACGTCCTAGTGGATGCTGGGGACTCCGTAAGGACCATGGGGAATAGACGGGCTCCGCAGGAGACAGGGCACTTTAAGAAAGAATTTGGATACTGGTGTGCTGTGGCTCCTCCCTCTATGTCCCTCCTTCAGACCTCAGTTTGAATCTGTGCCCGGACGAGCTGGGTGCTACTTAGTGAGCTCTCCTGAGCTTCCTAGAAAGAAAGTATTTTGTTAGGTTTTTTTATTTTCAGAGAGATCTGCTGGCAACAGACTCTCTGCTACGTGGGACTGAGGGGAGAGAAGCAGCCCTACTCACCGAAGATAGGTCCTGCTTCTTAGGCTACTGGACACCATTAGGTCCAGAGGGATCGTACACAGGATCGCACCTTTGGTCGTACGATCCCGGAGCTGCGCCGCCGTCCCCCTCGCAGAGCCAGAAGTCAGAAGCCGGTGTCTGAAGCAAGAAGACGTCAAAATCGGCGGCAGAAGACTCCAGTCTTCATATGAGGTAGCGCACAGCACTGCAGCTGTGCGCCATTGCTCCCACACTAACCCACACATTACGGTCACTGTAGGGTGCAGGGCGCAGGGGGGGGCGCCCTGGGCAGCAATTAAGAACCTCTTTGCAAAAAAGCAGCATATATACAGTTGGGCACTGTATATATGCATGAGCCCCCGCCATTATTTTTACACATAAACGCGGGACAGAAGCCCGCCGCTGAGGGGGCGGGGCTTCTTCCTCAGCACTCACCAGCGCCATTTTCTCTCCACAGCTCCGCTGAGAGGAAGCTCCCCAGGCTCTCCCCTGCAGAATCACGGTAGAAGAGGGTAAAAAGAGAGGGGGGGGCACATAAATTTGGCGCAAAAACAGTATATACAGCAGCTACTGGGTTAACACTAAGTTACTGTGTCATTCCTGGGTCAGATAGCGCTGGGGTGTGTGCTGGCATACTCTCTCTCTCTCTGTCTCTCCAAAAGGCCTTGTGGGGGAACTGTCTTCAAATAGAGCATCCCCTGTGTGTGTGTGGTGTGTCGGTACGCTTGTGTTGGCATGTTTGACGAGGAAGGCTATGTGGAAGCAGAGCGGGAACAAATGAATGTGGGGTCGCCGCCGACGGCACCGACACCCGATTGGATGGATATGTGGAAGGTTTTAAACGATAATGTTAATTCCTTGCATAAAAGGTGGATAAAGCTGAAGCCTTAGGACAGTCAGGGTCTCAACCCATGCCTGATCCTATGTCGCAGAGGCCGTCAGGGTCTCAGAAGCGCTCACTATCCCAAATTGTTGACACAGATATCGACACGGATTCTGACTCCAGTGTCGATGGCGATGATGCAAAGTTACAGCCTAAAATGGCTAAAGCCATCCGTTACATGATTATAGCAATGAAAGATGTGTTGCACATCACAGAGGAAACCCCAGTCCCTGACAAGAGGGTTTATATGTATGGGGAAAAAAGGCAAGAGGTGACCTTTCCCCCTTCACATGAGTTAAATGAGTTATGTGAAAAGGCTTGGGAATCTCCAGATAGGAAACTGCAGATTTCCAAACGGATGCTTATGGCGTATCCCTTTCCGCCAACGGACAGGCTACGCTGGGAAGCCTCCCCTAAGGTGGACAAAGCTCTAACACGCTTATCCAAGAAGGTAGCCCTGCCGTCACAGGATACGGCCACCCTAAAGGATGCTGCTGATAGAAAGCAGGAGGGTATCCTGAAGTCCATTTATACACATTCAGGTACCTTACTAAGGCCGGCGATTGCGTCGGCCTGGATGTGTAGCGCTGTAGCAGCATGGACAGATACCTTATCTGAGGAACTTGATACCTTGGATTAGGATACTATATTCTCACTGGGCTCTAGAATAAATGCAATGTCGATTTCTGCCAGAAGGGTCCTGTGGACTCGGCAATGGACAGGCGATGCCGACTCAAAAAGGCACATGGAGGTTTTACCTTACAAGGGTGAGGAATTGTTTGGGGACGGTCTCTCGGACCTGGTCTCCACAGCTATGGCTGGAAAGTCAAATTTTTTGCCATATGTTTCCTCACAGCCTAAGAAAGCACCATATTACCAAATGCAGTCCTTTCGATCACAAAAAGGCAAGAAAGTCCGAGGTCCGTCCTTTCTTGCCAGAGGCAGGGGTAGAGGATAGAAGCTGCACAATACAGCTAGTTCCCAGGAACAGAAGTCCTCCCCGGCTTCCACTAAATCCACCGCATGACGCTGGGGCTCCACAGGTGGAGCTAGGCCCGGTGGGGGCGCGTCTCCGAAATTTCAGCCACAAGTGGGTTCACTCCCAGGTGGATCCCTGGGCTATAGAGATTGTGTCTCAGGGATACAAGCTGGAATTCGAAGAGATGCCCCCTCACTGTTACCTCAAATCGGCCCTGCCAGCTTCCCCCTTAGAGAGGGAAATAGTGTTAGCTGCAATTCACAAATTGTATCTTCAGCAGGTGGTGGTAAAGGTTCCCCTCCTTCAACAGGGAAGGAGTTACTATTCGACCATGTTTGTGGTACCGAAACCGGACGGTTCGGTCAGACCCATATTGAATTTAAAATCCCTGAACATATACCTGAAAAGATTCAAGTTCAAGATGGAATCGCTCAGAGTGGTCATCGTGAGCCTGGAAGGGGGGGATTTTATGGTGTCTCTGGACATAAAGGATGCATACCTTCATGTCCCCATTTATCCACCTCATCAGGCGTACCTCAGATTTGTGGTACAGGATTGTCATTACCAATTTCAGACATTGCCGTTTGGTCTCTCCACGGCACCGAGAATATTTACCAAGGTAATGGCGGAAATGATGGTGCTCCTGCGAAAGCAAGGGGTCACAATTATCCCATACTTGGACGATCTCCTCATAAAGGCGAGGTCCAGAGAGCAGTTGCTGATCAGTGTAGCACCCTCTCGGGAAGTGTTACATCAGCACAGCTGGATTCTGAATATTCCAAAGTTGCAGCTGATTCCTACGACGCGTCTGCCCTTCCTGGGCATGATTCTGACCAGAAGAAGGTTTTTCTCCCGACGGAGAAGGCTCAGGAACTCATGACACTGGTCAGAGACCTCTTAAAACCAAAACAGGTGTCGGTGCATCACTGCACGCGAGTCCTGGGAAAGATGGTGGCATCGTACGAGGCCATTCCCTTTGGCAGGTTCCATGCGAGGACCTTTCAATGGGATCTGTTGGACAAGTGGTCCGGATCACATCTACAGATGCATCGGCTGATCACCCTATCCCCCAGGGCCAGGGTGTCTCTGCTGTGGTGGCTGCAGAGTGCTCACCTTCTCGAAGGCCGCAGATTCGGCATTCAGGACTGGGTCCTGGTGACCACGGATGCAAGCCTCCGAGGGTGGGGGGCAGTCACACAGGGAAGAAATTTCCAGGGGGTGTGGTCAAGTCAGGAGACTTGCCTTCACATCAATATCCTGGAACTAAGGGCCATATACAGCGCCCTAAGTCAAGCGGAGAACCTGCTTCGCGACCAATCGGTGCTGATCCAGTCAGACAACATCACCGCAGTGGCTCATGTAAACCGCCAAGGCGGCGATGGCGGAAGCCACCAGAATTCTTCGCTGGGCGGAGAATCACGTAAGAGCACTGTCAGCAGTGTTCATTCCGGGAGTGGACAACTGGGAAGCAGACTTCCTCAGCAGGCACGACCTCCACCCGGGAGAGTGGGGACTTCATCAAGAAGTCTTCACGCAGATTGCAAGTCGGTGGGAACTGCCACAAGCAGACATGATGGCATCCCGCCTCAACAAAAAGCTACAGAGGTATTGCGCCAGGTCAAGAGACCCTCAGGCGATAGCTGTAGACGCCCTGGTGACACCGTGGGTGTTCCAGTCGGTCTATGTATTTCCTCCTCTTCCTCTCATACCCAAGGTGCTGAGAATCATAAGAAGAAGAGGAGTGAGAACAATACTCATTGTTCCGGATTGGCCAAGAAGGACTTGGTATCCAGAGCTGCAAGAAATGCTCACAGAGGACCCATGGCTTCTGCCTCTAAGACAGGACTTGTTGAAACAGGGGCCCTGTCTGTTCCAAGACTTACCGCGGCTGCGTTTGACGGCATGGCGGTTGAACGCCGGATCCTAGCAGAAAAAGGCATTCCGGATGAGGTTATCCCTACGCTGATAAAGGCTAGGAAGGACGTGACGGCTAAACATTATCACCGCATATGGCGAAAATATGTTGCTTGGTGTGAGGCCAGGAATGTCCCTACGGAGGAATTCCAGCTGGGCCGTTTCCTTCACTTCCTACAGTCGCAGTCGGGAGTGACTTTGGGCCTAAAATTGGGTTCCATTAAGGTCCAGATTTCGGCCCTATCCATTTTCTTTCAAAAAGAACTGGCTTCTCTTCCTGAAGTTCAGACGTTTGTAAAGGGAGTGCTGCATATTCAGCCCCCTTTTGTGCCTCCGGTGGCACCTTGGGATCTTAACGTGGTGTTGAGTTTCCTGAAGTCACACTGGTTTTAGCCACTTAAAACCGTGGAGTTAAAATTTCTCACGTGGAAGGTGGTCATGCTATTAGCCTTGGCTTCGGCTAGGCGTGTGTCAGAATTAGCGGCTTTGTCACATAAAAGCCCCTATCTGGTTTTCCATATGGATAGGGCAGAATTGAGGACCCGTCCACAATTTCTGCCAAAAGTGGTGTCATCTTTTTATATGAACCAACCTATTGTGGTGCCTGTGGCTACTCGTGACTTGGAGGATTCCGAGTTATTAGATGTGGTCAGGGCTTTGAAGGTTTATGTAGCCAGAACGGCTAGAGTCAGGAAAACTGAGTCACTGTTTATCCTGTATGCACCCAACAAGCTGGGTGCTCCTGCTTCAAAGCAAACTATTGCTCGCTGGATCTGTAACACGATTCAGCAGGCTCATTCTGCGGCTGGATTGCCGCTACCAAAATCCGTAAAAGCCCACTCCACAAGGAAGGTGGGATCTTCTTGGGCGGCTGCCCTAGGGGTCTCGGCGTTGCAACTTTGCCGAGCGGCTACTTGGTCAGGTTCCAACACTTTTGCAAAGTTCTACAAGTTTGATACCCTGGTTGAGGAGGACCTTGTGTTTGCGCATTCGGTGCTGCAGAGTCATCCGCACTCTCCCGCCCGTTTGGGAGCTTTGGTATAATCCCCATGGTCCTTACGGAGTCCCCAGCATCCGCTAGGACGTTAGAGAAAATAAGATTTTACTTACCGGTAAATCTATTTCTCGTAGTCCGTAGTGGATGCTGGGCGCCCGTCCCAAGTGCGGACTTCTTTTGCAATACTTGTATATAGTTATTGCTTAAATAAGGGTTATGTTGGTTGCATCAGGGTTGAGCTGATGCTCCGTTGTTGTTCATACTGTTAACTGGGTAAGTTTATCACAAGTTATATGGTGTGATTGGTGTGGCTGGTATGAGTCTTCCCTGGATTCCAAAATCCTTTCCTTGTACTGTCAGCTCTTCCGGGCACAGTTTCTTTAACTGAGGTCTGGAGGAGGGACATAGAGGGAGGAGCCAGAGCACACCAGAATCCAAATTCTTTATTAAAGTGCCCTGTCTCCTGCGGAGCCCGTCTATTCCCCATGGTCCTCACGGAGTCCCCAGCATCCACTACGGACTACGAGAAATAGATTTACCGGTAAGTAAAATCTTATTTTTTTTTATTATTATTGGCTCCTGACGGAAGTAGAAAAATATGGGATGTCTCCAAACTGCTTACAAAAATAATCTAGAAATAATGTTCACTGATATTTTCTACCTTTATTATGGGCCTGATCCAGAGATGTGATGCAGTTCAGTCACCTGTGAAAATATGCTAATGCTGCAGGTGGCGTCTGTGGGGAAAAAGATACCTCCCAAAGTGTCAATCACGCTGTGGCTCGGGGCACTGAGTGCAGTGACGCAGGACCCATTGTGCACATGTGCACAATGGGTCCTGTGTAAGTACCACGCCATTGGAGATGTACGCAAACCATCAGGTTTCCATACATCTCAGAATTAGGCCCTATGTCCCCTAACAAGTGGCCTGATAGCTTTGCTTCAGTCCATTTCCTCATAGAAATGCATGCTACATCTGGCTTGTGTTTTCCTCATAGTCTTACATCCGTAACGGTGTTTCAGGTTTTCTGCATTAGTGCGAGAATTAGATCTTCAGTCCCTCAAGTGTCAGAAGATCAATAGGTTGATTCTCAGTGACTTCTCTTTCCATAATGCCTGCTGCCAACTTAATTTCTTAAAATAGAGTTCTCTGAGTGATTTCTTGTAAAAGACTTCACCTCAGAGAGACCCCTTCTCAGTTAGCTGTGAGTTCAGAGTTGCCTATACATATTTTTTTTCTTAGCAATTTGGGGATATTGAGGGTCATTCCGAGTTGATTGTAGCTGTGCACAGCTACGATCATCTTCCCTGACATGCGGGGGGATGCCCAGCACTAGTCCGCCCCGCATGTCAGTGCCGCCCCCCCCCCCCCTGCATAAGTGCAAAGGCATCGCACAGTGGTGATGCCTTTGCACTTTAAGTGTAGCTCCCGACCAGCGCAGCTTTAGCGTGCTGGCCGGGAGCTACTCCTCGCTCCCCGTCCCTCAGCACTACGGAGCATGCGCAGTAGAGACCCGTTCGCTCGGCTGCGAAAACCAGCATCGTTGGGTGACACACACACACACACACACACACACACACACACACACACACACACACACACACACACACACACACACACACACACACACACACACACACACACACACACACACACACACACACACACCAGCATGTTTCCAGCATTCTTAGAGCTTCACCTCATAAACCATCCCACTAGAGAGTTCTAGCAATATACCTGATTTTGGGTGCACTGCCCCCTCCTCATTTAACCGGAAATGGGCATATCTCTGTGAGGATATTGCCATGTTCAGCAGAACTTCTACTTTTTGAAATACTGGGAAGTATTGGGTATTTTTTATTTATACTATCTTTATTCTGTTTAATTTTTAGTTTTTGGATAACTGACACTTGCAGTAAAATCCATTTGCTGTGTACCATTATGCATTTCTCTCAGCAGTCCCGCTTTGTGTAAGACACTCCTGCGATCAGGATGTTCATTCCGGATGGCAGGGGGGTGGAAGGTATACACTGCTGCATGCTGTGTTGGCAGTTGTTTCCACTGCATGCGGCATAATTAATGGATCTTTAAATAAAAACAAAAAAACAAAAACCAGGAGTGTGGCCATGTCCTTATTTTGCAGCTAACATGCCGACTATCTCACTGTCAAGACCCCTGATACTGGGATGTATCTATTATAAATATCAGCCTCCATGTCCAAAATGCATGAGGGAAAACAGCAAAAGAATACTTGTGCTGAAATTCCATCAAACACTGCTGCACCCAGCCTTTCTCTCTCTGGAAGGAAATGGACTTTTCCTAAATTACATCCAGCATCAGGTTAGGACACAGATACCTTTTGAACAATGTTTTCACTGATTAAGCACCATGAAAGGTGTCCGCTGAATTCTGCTGAAGTGACCCTACAGCCCAAATTGCTGTGCTTGCTTACTAGCCATTTTCTGAGTGCTACAAATAATGAATAGCAGTATAATGGATGTCCATTTTCAATCACATCTATCTAGCCCTATCCTGACTCTGTCTACAATTATCTAATGTTTGAGTGCTCGTTCACCACAATCCACTACTGATGCACTTTGTATCAGGCGACACCTACATTAAAGCACATTGAAAATAGAACACAGTGCTGGGAATGAGCCCAAATTTACTCTCAGAACTAAAAACTGCTAAAATAATGAACAAGAAAAGACTGAATATCCATCACTCTTGGACAGGCTGCCAGCACAAACATGGGTCATGCCTCTGTATTTGAACCTGCTGATGTGTGTAGAGCATTTCTGATAACTAGGAGACTGCAAGTCAGCCACAAAAAAAAAACAGCATGAAAATATATATGTGGCTTTGCTCCTTTCCTTTGAACATAGAAGTTATGCCCTCTGTGAATTTTGAAAAAGGTCAACTTTTGTGGATAAAACACCCCTGAATTCAAATAACATTGATCATATTGTGAATCCAAAGGCTAGCTGTGGATAAAAAGATCAGAGAGCATTCTAAGAAATGAAAGATGACGTTATAGGTATGCACAAGATAGGAAATATATCATAATATACCTGTGCTCGGATATCCCACTGAGCACTGCCTGATCAGTTGTTGGGTAATAGAAGCTGCGCCATACCAGCCAGACGCTGCCTAGACAAGGCCACCCCTCAGAACTCCGAGCAAGAAGGCAGAAAACCACACAGAGGCCATATATCGCTATGAAGGAGCTACAGAGTTTGGAGATGAAATAATAATAAAAAACAAGATAAAACATGATAAAGGAATACGTTCCTTAAATTAGACCTTTCTCCATGGGGTACTTCCTGATGAATGGTTCTGTCTTATCTCATTGGAATATCATGTATGTAAATAAAAGAACAAAATTGGTTTAATAATCCTTTAGAAAAGACATCTATTAAAGTCAATGATGACCCTGCGCATTCATGCAAAAGTCAGTGTATGAGTATTTGGAATTCCACTACCAGATATAATTGGGAGACCCACCAGGAAGTGCACCCCCCTATAGTATTGCATGTCAAGGTTTCTTTAAACACCAACTCCTTACTCCAACACTGTAGATTCAGCAATTCTCTAGAGATGTATGCCTAAAAGGACGCTAAAAGGGAAACCAAATAGTGTAAGCCAATAAAATGAATAATGCAATAATACCAAACGTGAATTCAAACGGTGAATACAATACAGACATCCAGAAATAAAAAATAAAAAAATACACACATTCTGCTGGACTTATACCAGAGAGAGATGTTTAAAGAGCCTGAATGCTGGTCAAGAAACCCGGGTCTCCACTGTTAAAGGAATGCTTATGTTCCCTCAGTAAAGAAGTCCCAGCAGTGAAAGTACTGTAGCACTAACCTCCACATTGATGTGTGCCGATTAAATTGAGAATATTTGTCAAGACGTATAGGGGTGTGTCTATGGTAGTGGATCTCAAGCTGTGGGTCCTGACCCCAAAGTGGATCGCAACCTTCTCAGCATGGGGTCGTGACTCCATGTTGCTGACCTTTCAGGCTTATGACTCTCCTGATCTCTCAGCCAGTGATCCAAGGAGTCAGTTGAAAAATCAGTTGAATTGTCTGTTACTTCAGACTCCTCATATCACTGACACCCTCTGCATTGCCCTGCCATCTCCCTGTCACCCACTTCCTCCCCATGCCTCTCTTTGTCTTTCCCTAGTCACTCTCTGCCTCTTCTAAGTCACCCTCTGCCACCCCCTGTCACCCTCTGCCTCTCTTTAGTCACCTGCCTTTCCTTAGTCCCCCTCTGCCTCTCTCATCACCATCTACCTAGTCACCCTCTGTCTCACTCTGCCATACCCGTGTCATCCTCTGACACCCCCTTGTCACCATTTGCCTTCTCCTGGCACCCACTGTCTCTGCCTAGTCACGGTCTGCCTCTCCTTGACAACCTCTGCATCTCCCTACCATCCACTGCCTCACCCTCCCTCCCACTGCCACCTTCTACCTCTCCCTGCCACCCACTGTCTCCTCAGTTTCCCACTGCCTCTCCTTGACACTCCCTGACTCCTCGTCACCCACTGCCTCCCTGACATCCCCAAAGCCTTTACAGCAGGTATAAACTTAACATGCGCATATATATATGTGTGTGTGTGTATGTAGCAGAGAGGCGGGCGGCACCCGCCTCTCTACTACACATGTATGGTTTGTTGCTGACCCAGGGGAAGGCACCCAGGTTGTTTCAGAAATGAAGTGATCACATTAGCAGTCACTTAACATCTGTTTCATGCCCTCACTATGCTACTGTGCATGTGCGGTCTGCTGATCACACCTGTGCGTTGACCATTCTGTGGTAACTTGCTGGGGTCCTGTAATAATTTTTGTCTGCCGGGGTTCCAGAGCAAAATACGTTGAGAACCCCTGGTTAGGGCATTATATCCACCTTTTTTTTCCTGGTTTAAAATTTGGAATAAGTTTTTCTGGTCAGATGAGACCAAAATGATGGACACAATTAGAAACACTATCTATGGTGCAAACCTAACACTATCCATTTCTAAGCAAACACCATCCCCACTAGTGATCCTGTTAGGGTGCGGGAAGGGTGCAGGGGTGCTGGAGCAGCAGGCACGCACAGATTCAAAAAGGGGGAGCAGCCGGCAGGGGAGGGGTGTGTGGCCCTGCTGGCATCACTATTGGGGGCGATGCGGCCCCTGTCAGCGGCACAAATGGGGGCATGCCCGGCCATCGACGTCACTGATGGGGGGCGTACTTAGGTGCTGGGCTCCCCAAAGCTCTCCATGGTGTTTTAGCAGGGCGACTGTAAAAAGGCAGGGTGCATTTTGCCCTTTAAAAATGCTAAAACAACCTATCATGAAGACTACCCCACAGTGAAGTGTTTGCTGAGGAATAGCCAATCTGTGTAAACTTTGGGCTTCCACAGCACTAGGGTAATAAGGTTGAGTACTTGTGCAAGCAACATTTTTTTTTTTTTTTCCCAATTATTTTTTTTAATCTGCAGACAAATAATGTTTTAGGAGTTTAAAATTTACTCTTCAGAGCCTATTGGTTTGCAGTAATACTATGGTCTGCAAGTGTAATTTGTAATAGAGACAAATCTGTTGACACACACACACACACACACACACACACACACACACACGCGCGCGCGCATGTGTGTATGTTATCAAAGAACATCTGTGCTGGTCCTTGAACATTCATGTCTGTTCCAGCATGCAGACGGATACGGATTTAATTGTAACATTTTGCAACATTGATCTTGTAAGTTGTTCTCCTGACTCTATAGCCACTGCTTTCTGATGTATCCTTTAATGAGAGCTGCTGATTTCCCATTACCTTATACATGCGTTGTCTGCAGCACATAAGAAAAGCTCAGTGTGGGAATGAGTCAGCTTTCTCCCTCCCCTATCCGTCGTGATTAATGCAGAGTTTTGTCTCTCATAGAAAGTGGCTGGGAATCAGAGGCTACACAATGAGTTACATTGAAACATTATCTTTCCTTCAATCTCAATAATATGTCATTTCTGAGAAATGTGTAATAATGTTCTCTTCTACCCCCGATCAAGGTGGCCCTGGGATAATAAATATGAGCTATATAAAGATTAGTGTAAATGCTGTTTATTATACTAAATGTCATAGGTTCTGCTTTCACACTTCTTGTTGGAGGCAGGCTTAGCGACCTGTAGATAAACCGGGGGCTTCCTGCTACCTATTAGATCTAGGGGAAAGTGTCCCAGGGCCATATTCCTGCCTGTGTTACCATTGCCTCTCTGTAGAAAGCTTCTACTGCCTTGGATTTTCATTGCGTTTGTCGAACTTCTTGCATGTATAAATTATGCAGTGTTTCTAAGAGAGGAGATGTAACCTAGTTACACACAGCCTAATGCTGTACAAGCAGTGTATGTGGTGTCATTTAAAAACCTTGTACAGTACAGTGCTTGAGTGTTCCATCCATCAGTGGGATGAGTCGCAAGGGATTCTGCATTAAAGGCATTCAAAGAGCAGATATCTAGAGACCCTTTTACTTAAAAAGGATCTTGCTGTGTAGTTTGCTATATGATATATCTCTAGTTTTTTTATTCTTTATTGTACCTCTCCAGAACATACAGTAATAATATTGCCAGCAGAACAACAAACAAGTCAGCTCTTAAGCTGAGTACACACTAGAAGACATTTTAAGCAAATTTGCCGATGACGAAACATTATTACGACAAATTTGTTTGATCATCCAGTGTGTAAGCCCTCTGTTGTCTGTGCATACAGCTCAGTTTCAAAAATGTCGCTGACTAGGTGCAAATCGTCCAACGGCGAACGACTAATTTCATTTGGCTGAAACCAACAAGTTTGTACTGTTGGACTCTCATATATTGTTTGGATAATTTGTACAATCGCTTAGTGTGCGCACACAATTTGTTTTTCTGGGAGTTCCAGGGAGTTAAATGGGAATCGTGAGCGACATTGTATCGTTTGCATGCCGTCTAATCTGTACCAAGATTTACATTCACAAGGGTCTTAACAGACAGAAGGGGGTGTCACTGGAAGAAAAGTGGGGGTGGGGGGTTATCTAGGCACACAATTTATAACATATTGGGCAGAGGTTCCGATATGGAGCTAGCTGTGGTTTATCACCATTAATCCACAGGGTAGATGGGTTGAGATGGCTTCTATAGAGATTTATTCTTTCAACAGTATAATTATTATTGACACTTCTGGAATAACCATGGTGTCCAAGCACATATATCCATGGTTTGTTGTTGCAGTGACATGATGTACTTATGAGGAAGGCAGGATGAGATTATGCTTATTCCTGGCTTACATGCATTTAGAAGCCATTAGTATACGAGCGACCATGTTTTTGAGGGATAACGTAATAGGAAAATCCATGGTTCCTTCTAGACCTGGGCTTCCAGTATAGAGTACAGGAGGCTATGGGTAATATAGCAGTAGGGAGCAATTATCAGGCATCTTCATAATATAACAGAGTTCCCCAATGTCCACAATTCTGCACTAATCTAGGATCAGCAGAAGAAAACCTGTTTATCTGGAGTTTGATACTGTCTCTTAACAGCCTTTATGATGGTCTTCTGCGGGACGGAGGCCGATCCTGCATAATTTTTCCAAGGTTAAAAATATGGGAAAAAACGTCAAAACCTTTGTTTCCAGACTACATTATACAAGAGGCTGTGGCCTGGGGTCCTCTATGACAGCCTGAGTCTGCCAGGCTCCTGTCTGTGTCTCTTTTTAATTTGATTCTCACTTTCCTTCAAGTGTCACGGTGACTGTGCCTCTCAGACGCTCTCTGTTTTTGGTCTGGTTACTAGTGATAAACAGTCTACTTCTGCTGGCAGCTGCCTGTTGCGTAGCGCTCCCTGAATCTGATGTTCACTGCTGGCAGGGGTGGAGCTACAGGTTGATGGGTCACTGGACTGGAGGAAGCAGGAAGATGCACTTCTCTGCTTTCCTACTCCAGAAGAATCAGTCAAACATGCATGGCCCTGCTCACCCACTGCTGCTCGATGTTAATTTCAGGGGTGTATATAGTGCTACAACGCAAGCAGGAGTCAGAACGTTCTCTGCTTTCCTCCTCCCAGATCAGTCACAGAATGCTGTAAGAATGAGCTGTTTACTGTGGAACATGATCACAGTCTTGCTAATCCTGCATGTGGACCATAATAATAGCACAGGACGCTGCAGGACTTAGGGATAGCACATTTTTGGATTGCAAACCCTAAGTGTCTCAAAGGCCCTGAGAGATGTCAGAATTCGCTACGGGCAAGCACCATAGAAATTGTAAATATTAGGTGGATTAAAAAGGGTCTACTGGTGTATGATCTGGAGTGACAGCTGGGTTGTCTGGAGCGCGTGGAGACTAGTAAACTTGTAATTGCGCGCATGCAGATCCCGGATTGTAGTATGACATTTCATTATTGCAGTGTATAGTTACTTTAACCAAACACAGTATAGTGATCTATAATCAAGCGCAACCTGTTTCATATTGGGATGCTTTTCATTGATCACAGATGCGTTTTTTGCAATTTAAAAGAAAAGACATGGTAGGCAATCTCATAGTTTTGATTAGGCCCACTTTCTAGTTTACATTTCCTTTCACCCACCTAATTTATAGTCTATTGTTTTACGCATAGCACAGAGGCCCAAATGTATTAAGCCTTAAAAAGTGATAAAGTGGAGACAGAGTGATAGCACCAGCAACATGGCTTTATCACTCTCCATTTTATCACTTTTTAAGGCTTAATACATTTGGGATCCCATCCATGTTCCCTGTTTGCTAAGGAACAACACAAGTGCATAGAGCTGTCCATAAGAGATAAAGGAATAGCATATAGTAAAAAGTTAGCAATGGGTTATATGACTTGATGACCCATAGATTACCCGTTATGTTTATTATTGTATTTATAGCTTTGTCATTTGTTAAACATTTTTCTTTGTCCCATTAATTTTTTGTTTAACTAATATTAGTCCCTATAATCCCGTTGTCATGAGTGTATCATCCTTTCTTATTATGTTGGTATTTATTTAGTTTTGGCAATGCATTTTATACAAGCAGAACCAGTTATTTATTATATACACAATAAATGTACACGTTGAGTCTTCCAATATCCAAAATGCCAGAAGTATTTTGACTTTTGTATTTTTACATATTTTGGAATATTTGCATACTATATAGCGAGATACCCTGGGGATGAGACCCAAGTCTAATCAGCAAATGCATTTCTCTGACGTCCTAGTGGATGCTGGGACTCCGTCAGGATCATGGGGAATAGCGGCTCCGCAGGAGACAGGGCACAAAAGTAAAAGCTTTAGGATCAGGTGGTGTGCACTGGCTCCTCCCCCTATGACCCTCCTCCAAGCCTCAGTTAGGTTTTTGTGCCCGTCCGAGCAGGGTGCAATCTAGGTGGCTCTCATAAAGAGCTGCTTAGAGTAAAAGTTTTGATAGTTTTATTATTTTCAGTGAGTCCTGCTGGCAACAGGCTCACTGCAACGAGGGACCTAGGGGAGAAGAAGTGAACTCACCTGCGTGCAGGATGGATTTGCTTCTTAGGCTACTGGACACTAGCTCCAGAGGGACGATCACAGGTACAGCCTGGATGGGTCACCGGAGCCGCGCCGCCGACCCCCTTGCAGATGCCGAAGTAAGAAGAGGTCCAGAAACCGGCGGCTGAAGGCTTTTCAGTCTTCATGAGGTAGCGCACAGCACTGCAGCTGTGCGCCATTGCGCTCAGGCACACTTCACACCGGCGGTCACTGAGGGTGCAGGGCGCTGGGGGGGGCGCCCTGGGCAGCAATGTTAATACCTTTCTGGTTAAAAAGAATACATCACATATAGTCCCTGAGGCTATATGGATGTATTTCACCCCTGCCAGGTCTCAGAAAAACCGGGAGAAGAGCCCGCCGGAATAGGGGGCGGGGCCTATCTCCTCAGCACACAGCGCCATTTTCCCTCACAGAACTGCTGGTGGGAAGGCTCCCAGGCTCTCCCCTGCACTGCACTACAGAAACAGGGTTAAAACAGAGAGGGGGGGCACTTATTTGGCGATATGATTATATATTAAGATGCTATAAGGGAAAACACTTATATAAAGGTTGTCCCTGTATAATTATAGCGTTTTGGTGTGTGCTGGCAAACTCTCCCTCTGTCTCCCCAAAGGGCTAGTGGGGTCCTGTCCTCTATCAGAGCATTCCCTGTGTGTGTGCTGTGTGTCGGTACGTGTGTGTCGACATGTATGAGGACGATGTTGGTGAGGAGGCGGAGCAATTGCCTGTAATGGTGATGTCACTCTCTAGGGAGTCGACACCGGAATGGACGGCTTATTTAAGGAATTACGTGATAATGTCAACACGCTTCAAGGTCGGTTGACGACATGAGACGGCCGGCAAACAAATTAGTACCTGTCCAGGCGTCTCAAACACCGTCAGGGGCTTTAAAACGCCCATTTACCTCAGTCGGTCGACATAGACACAGACACGGACACTGACTCCAGTGTCGACGGTGAAGAAACAAACGTATTTTCCTTTAGGGCCACACGTTACATGTTAAGGGCAATGAAGGAGGTGTTACATATTTCTGATACTACAAGTACCACAAAAAAGGGTATTATGTGGGTGTGAAAAAACTACATGTAGTTTTTCCTGAATCAGATAAATTAAATGAAGTGTGTGATGAGGCGTGGGTTTCCCCCGATAGAAAATTATTGGCGGTATACCCTTTCCCGCCAGAAGTTAGGGCGCGTTGGGAAACACCCCTTACGGTGGATAAGGCGCTCACACGCTTATCAAAACAAGTGGCGTTGCCGTCTCCAGATACGGCCGCCCTCAAGGAGCCAGCTGATAGGAGGCTGGAAAATATCCTAAAAAGTATATACACACATACTGGTGTTATACTGCGACCAGCTATCGCCTCAGCCTGGATGTGCAGCGCTGGGGTGGCTTGGTCGGATTCCCTGACTGAAAATATTGATACAATTGACAGGGACAGTATTTTATTGACTATAGAGCACTGAGAGATATTTGCACTCTGGCATCAAGAGTAAGTGCGATGTCCATATCTGCCAGAAGATGTTTATGGACACGACAGTGGTCAGGTGATGCAGATTCCAAACGGCACATGGAAGTATTGCCGTATAAAGGGGAGGAGTTATTTGGGGTCGGTCCATCGGACCTGGTGGCCACGGCAACAGCTGGAAAATCCACCTTTTTTACCCTAAGTCACATCTAACCAGAAAAAGACACCGTCTTTTCAGCCTCAGTCCTTTCGTCCCCATAAGGGCAAGCGGGCAAAAGGCCAGTCATATCTGCCCAGGGATAGAGGAAAGGGAAGAAGACTGCAGCAGGCAGCCCATTCCCAAGAACAGAAGCCCTCCACCGCTTCTGCCAAGTCCTCAGCATGACGCTGGGGCCGTACAGGACCCCTGGATCCTACAAGTAGTATCCCAGGGGTACTGATTGGAAATTCGAGACGTCTCCCCCTCGCAGGTTCCTGAAGTCTGCTTTACCAACGTCTCCCTCCGACAGGTAGGCAGTAATGGAAACAATTCACAAGCTGTATTCCCAGCAGGTGATAATCAAAGTACTCCTCCTACAACAAGGAAAGGGGTATTATTCCACACTATATTGTGGTACTGAAGCCAGACGGCTCGGTGAGACCTATTCTAAATCTGAAATATTTGAACACTTACATACAAAGGTTCAAATCAAGATGGAGTCACTCAGAGTAGTGATAGCGAACCAGGAAGAAGGGGACTATATGGTGTCCCGGGACATCAGGGATGCTTCCTCCATGTCCCAATTTGCCCTTCTCACCAAGGGTACCTCAGGTTCGTGGTACAGAACTGTCACTATCAGTTTCAGACGATGCCGGTTGGATTGTCCACGGCACCCCGAGTCTTTACCAAGGTAATGGCCGAAATGATGATTCTTCTTCAAAGAAAATGGACGATATCCTGATAAGGGCAAGGTCCAGAGAACAGTTGGAGGTCGGAGTAGCACTATCTCAAGTAGTTCTACGACAGCATGGGTGGATTCTAAATATTCCAAAACCGCAGCTGTTTCCGACGACAATTTGCTGTTCCTAGGGATGATTCTGGACACAGTCCAGAAAAGGGTGTTTCTCCCGGAGAAGAAAGCCAGGGAGTTATCCGAGCTAGTCAGGAACCTCCTAAAACCAGGAAAAGTGTCAGTGCATCATTGCACAAGGGTCCTGGGAAAAATGGTGGCTTCTTACGAAGCGATTCCATTCGGCAGATTTCACGCAAGAACTTTTCAGTGGGATCTGCTGGAAAAATGGTCCGGATCGCATCTTCAGATGCATCAGCGGATAACCCTGTCTCCAAGGACAAGGGTGTTTCTTCTGCGGTGGCTGCAGAGTGCTCATCTACTAAAAGGCCGCAGATTCGGCATTCAGGACTGGGTCCTGGTGACCACGGATGCCAGCCGGAGAGGCTGGGGAGCAGTCACACAGGGAAAAAATTTCTAGGGAGTGTGATCAAGTCTGGAGACTTCTCTCCACATAAAACAATGCTCTAAGCTTAGCAAGACCTCTGCTTCAAGGTCAGCCGGTATTGATCCAGTGGGACAACATCACGGCAGTCGCCCACGTAAACAGACAGGGCGGCACAAGAAGCAGGAGGGAAATGGCAGAAACTGCAAAGATTCTTCGCTGGGCGGAAAATCATGGGATAGCACTGTCAGCAGTGTTCATTCCGGGAGTGGACAACTGGGAAGCAGCTTCCTCAGCAGGCACGACCTCCACCCGGGAGAGTGGGGACTTCATCGGGAAGTCTTCCACATGATTGTGAACCGTTGGGAAAGACCAAAGGTGACATGATGGCGTCCCGCCTGAACAAAAAACTGGACAGGTATTGCGCCAGGTCAAGAGACCCTCAGGCAATAGCTGTGGACATTCTGGTAACACAGTGGGTGTACCAGTCGGTGTATGTGTTCCCTCCTCTGCTTCTCATACCCAAGGTACTGAGAATTATAAGACGTAGAGGAGTAAGAACTATACTCGTGGCTCCGGATTGCCCAAGAAGGACTTGGTACCCGGAACTTCAAGAAATGCTCACAGAGGACTCATGGCCTCTGCCGCTGAGAAGGGACTTGCTTCAGCAAGTACCATGTCTGTTCCAAGACTTACCGCGGCTGCGTTTGACGGCATGGCGGTGGAACGCCGGATCCTAAGGGAAAAAGGCATTCCGGAAGAGGTCATTCCTACCCTGGTCAAAGCCAGGAAGGAGGTGACCGCACAACATTATCACCACATGTGGCGAAAATATGTTGCGTGGTGTGAGGCCAGGAAGGCCCCACGAAGAAATTTCAACTCGGTCGATTCCTGCATTTCCTGCAAACAGGAGTGTCTATGGGCCTCAAATTGGGGTCCATTAAGGTTCAAATTTCGGCCCTGTCAATTTTCTTCCAGAAAAAATTGGCTTCACTTCCTGAAGTCCAGAAGTTTGTCAAGGGAGTACTGCATATACAACCCCCTTTTGTGCCTCCAGTGGCACTGTGGGATCTCAACGTAGTTCTGGGATTCCTCAAATCACATTTTAAACCACTCAAATCTGTGGATTTGAAATATCTCACATGAAAAGTGACCATGCGGTTGGCCCTGGCCTCGGCCAGTCGAGTGTCAGAATTGGTGGCTTTGTCTCACAAAAGCCCATATCTGATTATCCATTCGGACAGGGCAGAGCTGCGGACTCGTCCCCAGTTTCTCCCTAAGGTGGTGTCAGCGTTTCAACTGAACCAGTTTATTGTGGTACCTGCGGCTATTAGGGACTTGGAGGACTCCAAGTTGCTAGATGTTGTCAGGGCCCTGAAAATATAGGTTTCCAGGACGGCTGGAGTCAGGAAAACTGACTTGCTGTTATCCTGTATGCACCCAACAAACTGGGTGCTCTTGCTTCTAAGCAGACGATTGCTAGTTGGATGTGTAGTACAATTCAGCTTGCACATTCTGTGGCAGGCCTGCCACAGCCAAAATATGTAAATGCCCATTTCACAAGGAAGGTGGGCTCATCTTGGGCGGCTGCCCGAGGGGTCTCGGCTTTACAACTTTGCCGAGCTGCTACTTGGTCAGGAGCAAACACGTTTGCAAAATTCTACAAATTTGATACCCTGGCTGAGGAGGACCTGGAGTTCTCTCATTCGGTGCTGCAGAGTCATCCGCACTCTCCCGCCCGTTTGGGAGCTTTGGTATAATCCCCATGGTCCTGACGGAGTCCCAGCATCCACTAGGACGTCAGAGAAAATAAGAATTTACTTACCGATAATTCTATTTCTCGTAGTCCGTAGTGGATGCTGGGCGCCCATCCCAAGTGCGGATTGTCTGCAATACTTGTACATAGTTATTGTTACAAAAATCGGGTTATTATTGTTGTGAGCCATCTTTTCAGAGGCTCCGCTGTTATCATGCTGTTAACTGGGTTCAGATCACAGGTTGTACAGTGTGATTGGTGTGGCTGGTATGAGTCTTACCCGGGATTCAAAATCCTTCCTTATTGTGTACGCTCGTCCGGGCACAGTGTCCTAACTGAGGCTTGGAGGAGGGTCATAGGGGGAGGAGCCAGTGCACACCACCTGATCCTAAAGCTTTTACTTTTGTGCCCTGTCTCCTGCGGAGCCGCTATTCCCCATGGTCCTGACGGAGTCCCAGCATCCACTACGGACTACGAGAAATAGAATTATCGGTAAGTAAATTCTTATTTTTTTTCTTCATATACACCTTTTATTTTTGATAATGCATGAAATATAGTTTGTGTACATTGAACCACGAGAAAGCAAAGGTGTCACTATCGGATGGCAGTCATCAGGTCGACATGAGTTAGGGTGACATACATTGGGTCGACATGCATTAGGTCGAAATGATCACTAGGTCAACATAGTCATTAGGTCGACATGAGTTTTTCACAATTTTTTTATTTATTTTTTTACCTTTTTCATACTTAACGTTCCACATGGACTACAACTGGGAACGGTAACCTGTGCCAAGCGCAGCGAGGCACCGTGCCCGAAGCTCGCTCGCCATGGGGTTACTAATTGTGGTTCCCCGTCACTTTTTGAACAAAACAACACCAAAAAAAGTGACCTTTTGCCATGTCGACCTCTAGCAGATGTCAACCTAATGACCATGTCAACCTAATGACCATGTCGACCTAGTGATCATGTCAACCTAATGCATGTCGACCAAACATAATCGACCTAACTGATGTCGACCTAATGAACCATACCCGTCACTATCTCAGATGTGTTAAAAAAAAAAAAAAAATGGATTTCGGATATGGAAGAATCAACCTGTACAACTGAAGATTTCCAGAATATTTATGGTCCTATTCTGCTTCTGTTGACTGTTAGAAACGTCAGCTCAGATGGTGCTGAAGCTCGCAGAAGGCTGAGGGAGTGTGATGGTCTGGTGGATGCTCTGCTGCATGCTCTGCAGTCTGCAGTAAGCAAAAAGGATACAGACAACAAGGTGAGTTTCCCCCATACAGCCTCCTGGCTTCTGCCATGCAGTATATTTCTGGAAGTTATGTATGTTCCAAATGTTTCGTTAGGTATTGTCCACATTCACTGTACTTGATTTTCACATATTTCTCTAATGGTCTTGCATTTGTGTCAGAACCAAACTAAAACTAGATCCAGTCTCCTAAAGCATTACCATTAACCATTGCAAAATCCATGCCATTAATACTGTTGTGGCTAGCATGGGGCTTATTTCAAGTTGTTAGAATGGGGTAAAAAGCAAGTCATTTTGCACCTGGAACAACATGTTGCACATACATCTAAGTTTTAGCATGCAGGGTAAATACTGGTGGTTTTGTATGTAGGCCACACATGCTGGACAGCTTTTATTTTTACACTGCAATTTACATTTGAGTTGGGACACGTCCCACACACATCTAGGTCTTTGCATATGTCACATCTGCCCCACCTGCAGTACAACATGGTTTTCCCAAGATGCAAGTTACTACTTTTTATAACATTACTCCCCTTCCCCCTCCCCCCCCCCCCTCCCCCCTCAGAATCAGCCCCCATGTATTCTGCAGAGGACTTATAGTGACATTAGGTAGAGTATGCTGGGCTCAGAGCTTGAACACTTCAGGCATGGAGAATTTTATTGGTAAGGTATATTGGAAAACATGTGCGTGGAAGTATTGCTTGGTGTATGTTTCTTGCTATGAATGCTCTATGTAAAGAGTGCGCCATAAACTAAGCTAATAAAAAGAATATTTGGAGTTGGCAATGTTTGAGCACCTGTAGAGTGATTTCTCAGTTCTCTCCTTTGTAGGCTCACTAGTTTTACCCAAAGTGAAAGCATTGCTATATCCCATATCCTTCTCTTCTACTTCCAGTCTGTGGAGAATTGTGTATGTATCATGCGTAACCTCTCCTACCACGTCCACAAGGAGGTGCCGGGAGCAGACCGGTTCCATGACCTGGACAACAATCTGCAAAGTGGGATTGGAGGGCAGCAAAAGAAAAAGAAAGATGATGCTGGCTGCTTTGGAGGCAAAAAGGCTAAAGGTAAGTAGGGTGTGATCCTGTCAGCGTTCTGCGCATTCTCTGGTCTATCTAACATCAATATAAGCATGTTTTTATTGCATCATGCACATCCAGGCATGTGGTACCCGTCATCTTGACAGGCATGTGTTCATGATCAGCCATTATGTGTAGGCTTGTCTCAGGCTATCCCCAACATCTGCCATGCCACTTTATAATGCACAGTTTGTTTTCTAGTACAGAATATTATTCACAATGTCATGCATGTATTTTCTTCGGGCTGTTTAGACCTGCTGTTTTATTAGTACATAAGAGGGTTTCATCAGCAAAGGAGTTAGTCATTCAGGTATTATAGAGTTGATAATGGTCTATTAACGTGCAAGGTAAACAGCATTGCTTAGCTGCCTCTTTGTCTGCCACCACCCCATAACTCGTTATCACCAATGCTTGGGCAAAGTCTGGCTTGCTGAAACCTGCTCTGCCTGTGTTTATAGAGGCTGGATTCCAGCTACATTCCCTGCCATGCTCTGTTCGCAAGTATGCTGTGACTCCTTTGTCTGCCTGTAGATCCTACCCCAGGCACTTATTCCTCTGCGTGTACCAGAGCTTGAATGAAAACATGGCTCGTGCTATGGGGAATAAGGACATGAAGCAATGAAAACATACATATCTGTGTCATGTGGGAAAATAAATTAGAATGCAACACATCTTGCTCTGAAATCGCTCCCCATTTACTAAGCAGGGCAATCTTAGGGAAAGCTTTTAGTACTATGGGCCTAATTCATACCTGGTCGCAAACAGGCGATTTTTGCACTGCTGCGACCAGGTAGTCGCCGCTTACAGGGGGAGGGGGTATTCGCTGTGCAGGGGTGCGATTGGATGTGCAGTCCCTGCATAGCCCAGGACTTACTCTTGCCGTGCGATGATCGGGGCTGGAGCTGACGTCAGAAACCCTCCCTCCAAACGGGTGGACATGCCTGCGTTTTCCCAGACACTCCCTGGAAACGGTCAGTTACCACCCACAAATGGCCTCCTCCTGTCAATCTTCTGCGATCGCCGGTGCAATCGCTTTCTTCGGTCATCCTGTCGCTGTCCGGCGATCCCCGTCGCTGGGGGGCAATGCGCCTGTGCATTGCGGTGCATACGCATGCGCAGTTCTGACCTGATCGCAGTAAAAAAAGCTGGCATGCGATCAGGTCTGAATGACCCCCTATGACACTTGCTGCTGCCCAGACTGATTGATTGTTCTGTTGGTCTGTGCGCTGTGAGTGTAGGAAGTGAGACATGATGTATCTGTAGCATTCATTACTTCTAATTGGCTATTATAAGTGAAAGGAAGCCTTTATATTAGTCAATTTTCCATGTAGGAGGCAGGGCACCTACCAGACACTGCAATGGCTGAATCTGTTTATGGTTCTTGTCACTCTGCTTTACAGTAGACACACAAACACATACTCTGCTGACTGACTCCGCATACATTGCTATTTAAACATATGAATAATTCCTGCGCAAACACCATAGCAGAGTTTGTTGGGTTTATTCCAGTACAACCAGATGCTCGCTTTAGCTGAACAATTGCACTGAATATTGAGGACTGACCTAGTCATTTTCCTTTCTAGAAATGGCAATGGGAGGACAACCCCAGGTGCCTATAGTACAGTGATGTACAGTTCTGCATTGTGACTATATCTGATTGCTTTTATCTCTCCCCCCCGTGTAATGCACCTTTCTTCTCTTGCTTCCCTGCTTATTAGAGGAGTGGTTTAACCAAGGTGAGTCTGTAGATTCTTCTGCTTTATCCCTTCTTTGTTTCCTGCCTCTGATAATTTGACAAACACAGATTACTATATTACGTTCACCATTAATTCACCTGTTTACAGTGCTGGCTATTTTAAAGGTTAATGTTAAACTACTCTGATATGCATTGTAGTATTTATCCTATCCTAACTAGAAGTTATTCTAAGGGTACCCCTATCCAGTCCCCTTTTACTCCTTAAATTGCATTTGCATGTGATACACTAGCTTCTTGCGAGTTGTCATGGCAACCATCATGACGACTAACCCTAACAGTTTTGGATCGCAATCTACATTGGCAGTTTCTGTAATGCCCTCCCCATGCAGATTAAAGGGGACAGTGTGTGATTAATCTGACATCCAGTAACAAACAGGTAGTAACACTGTCTGCTGCTAGGAAGAAGCTTTTAGAACCCTGCATCTTATTATCTCTGCTCTGGTGCTTCTAGCACACTCTGGGGCAGATGTATTAAGCTTGGAGAAGTGATGAAGTGGAAGGTGATAACGCACCAGCCAATCAGCTCCTAACTGTAATTTTTCAAACCCAGCCTGTAACGTGGCAGTTAGGAGCTGATTGGCTGGTGTGTTATCACCTTTCACTTTATCATTTCTCCAGGCTTAATAAATCTGCCTCATCTGGTCTGTATCTCAGTGCCGATATACAGATCAGAGTGTGCTAGAAGCACCAGAGCAGACAGCTGCTCCCCATGCAGGAATGAGGAACTGCAGGGTTGTGACAGGTGCAGGGTGATAGAATGAACACTGCACATGATCAGTATTGATAGGTAAAAGGGGGTAGAATTGGTATTTATACTAGGGAGAATATTATTGTACAAAGACACAAAGTGGCGTCAATCTTCTGAAGGTTTGAAGATTTGTCTTTGAAGATGTTCAAGATTAACATTCACTGTGAGATCAGTATGAATTGTAGTGTTTTACATTTATAATGAAAGCAACTAATATTCTAAACCAGAAACGTATCAATAATATCTAGTAATTAGGGTAGTAATTTCACATCAGCAGCATCACTGCTGCGTATGATGAGGAATCCTTCTCCTACTCGCTGCCCACGCTGTGATATCAGCAGTTAGTTGGGTGTCACAGCATATAGACCAAAAACACCTGTGATGCCCGAGGATAATCTGATTTTTAATCTATTGTATAATAGGGGAGTACAACGAGTGGCCGGCTGTCGGGATCCCGGCGCTCAGCATACTGGCATCGGGATCCTGACAGCCAGCCAATGCCTGCAGCGGGGCGAGTGCAAAAGAGCCCCTTGCGGGCGCGCTACGTTTGCCACGGTGGCGCGCCACGCTATTTATTCACCCTCCATGGGGTGTCATGGATCCCCCAAGAGGGAGAATAGTTGTCGGTATCCCGACAGCCGGTATATAGAGTGCCACCCCTATAATAGGTCTGAATCCGATCTACAATACTCTACAGCTGTCATTCAAATGCTATAGGAGGTGTCTGTATGAAATAGCCACCTCCTGCTAGCATCTGCGATCCGAGTGCTGCATCCAAAGATCACAGTCGCTGCCCTCGGCCAGAATGTGTTAGCCGAAGCTTACTGAGACTGACCGTCTGAACCACACCGACAGGTCCAGGATTTCTACGTACAGTAATGCAGACATGGGCTCTGTGTGCCTACAAAATGGGGGAGACTTGTCCCCATTCTGTAGAACAGTCCCGGTTGTTGCCACTACTCTACCTCCCACATGCCTAAGGAAGGGCTGTGAGTGGTCAAACAGAACCCATTCTGCACGTGATTAGAATGAGCCCTGTGCATACGCAGACCAACAAACACCGGATTAGTATGTAAACCATTGGGTTTACATACTAATGAATCAGGCCCAGTTTTTGTTATGTTGGAAAATGCTATGAACCTTAATTGCAGATGACCACCTTTAAACCACATTAACAGGCGCGAGTCCTCTCCGAAGTGTCCAGTTCTTGTCCTGTCTGGCACCAACATGTGTGGACAGTGATAGTAACCCTCTGCATGAACACTGTGTGACAGGATTACTTTGCGTGGGGGCAGTATTGTATTGTATAAAGGGTTTGTTTAACGACAAATTTATTTTGTATTTGCTTTGGGGTGAAGCTGGGGCAGGATTGCGGGGTGCTCAGAATGTATGTGAGGGTTTTTTTTTTTTCAAATAAGACTCTGCGGTAGGTGCGCTCTTGTACAAGTTGGGTCCAGCGTGCACAAGTGATGACATAATTTTTATCAGCACTTGATTTATTATATACAATGTAAATGGTGGTATCGGATCGCGCCAATTTTGACGGTGAATGGAGAATTATTATAATCAGATTCTTACTAGGACTGGTTCATCTGTCTTCCCCAGTAGATTGGCTCATCAAAGACAATTGTTTATATGGAAAAGAAACACAAAGAAAAAAGTCCCAATGTGTAGTATTATCTTGATAGTAAAAGTCAAAGGGTCAAGGAAATAATGAAGATCTTCAAATCCTCCACATATATAGTGATGGAAAGGCGTAATGGGATCACCCAATAAGTGCAGAGGTCAAAAGGAGATGATGCTCACTTCAAACCTTACTTTCAAAAGGTCTGGTCCATGCACATAAAGGTATCTTTGAGTAGGTCCTGGGAGAGTGTCTTCTAAAACATTTTATGCAGGAACCCTCGACAGGATATATAAAAAAGGTGGAAACACAAGGGTATTCCAATGTGTGATACCGTATTTCAAAAGATCTCTTGGAGAGGAAGTTGTAGTAGCCCTCAAACCGTGTCGTTAAACGTTAAGGGTCACCCACAATATGTGTCTCAATAATACATGATGCTCACTTTTATGCTTACACTAAAAAGTTGGATCCATACATATAAAGGTATCTTTTAAATATTCTTTATCATCCGGTATAAAATCGTACATGTATGCTTACTTGAAGTCAGCGATGTCCACTCCTATAGCGGTTTCTTTGATATCTCCTTCCTCAGGTATATAAATCAAAAAAGGCCGCTCTCCCACATGACCCTCTCCAGGAGGGACAGAATGCTCTGCTTCTGGGCTTCCTTCTTAATGTGACCCTTAACGTTTAACGACACGGTTTGAGGGCTACTACAACTTCCTCTCCAAGAGATCTTTTGAAATACGGTATCACACATTGGAATACCCTTGTGTTTCCACCTTTTTTATATATCCTGTCGAGGGTTCCTGCATAAAATGTTTTAGAAGACACTCTCCCAGGACCTACTCAAAGATACCTTTATGTGCATGGACCAGACCTTTTGAAAGTAAGGTTTGAAGTGAGCATCATCTCCTTTTGACCTCTGCACTTATTGGGTGATCCCATTACGCCTTTCCATCACTATATATGTGGAGGATTTGAAGATCTTCATTATTTCCTTGACCCTTTGACTTTTACGATCAAGATAATACTACACATTGGGACTTTTTTCTTTGTGTTTCTTTTCCATATAAACCATTGTCTTTGATGAGCCAATCTACTGGGGAAGACAGATGAACCAGTCCTAGTAAGAATCTGATTATAATAATTCTCCATTCACCGTCAAAATTGGCGCGATCCGATACCACCATTTACATTGTATATTCGTTTCTCAGGTCTGATAACACCAGTAGGTATTGTGTTTGCTGCCTTTTGTTGTCCAGCGCAGAGTTATATTTTCTTTGCTGTATTGATTTATTATATAGTTTATCATTTGCATTACCTTTTTTTTTTTTTTTTTCATCTTAACTATTGTATTTTTTGGACGGTCTTGCTCTTTGTTCTCTTTATTTGGCCTGTTTGACTTTTTCCTTTCTTCTATACAGTTAATTATTTTTGCTTGTGGATTATGTTGTGATGTTATTGGGTCATTTCCAGGAGTATCTGTGTTGTGAGGTGGTATGAGATGTGGGAATTAACAGAAGTGTTTGGTGATTTTAGACTGTTATGTCGAAACTCTCTGGAAGTAACTCACTGACACGGGCCCTCATTCCGAGTTGATCGCTCGCTAGCTACTTTTTGCAGCCGTGCAAACGCATAGTCGCCGCTCACAGGGGAGTGTATTTTTGCTTTGCAAGTGTGCGATCGCATGTGCAGCCGAGCGGTACGAAAAAGTTTTTTACAGTTTCTGAGCAGGTCTGAACTTAGCCCTTGCGATCACTCCAGCCTGTCCGGTCCCGGAATTGACATCAGACACCAGCCCTGCAAACGCCTGGACCCGCCTGCGTTTTCCCTACCACTCCCAGAAAACGGTCAATTGACACCCATAAACGCCCTTTTCCTGTCAATCTCCTTGCGATCGGTTGTGCGAATGGATTCTTCGCTAGAAGCATTGCACAGCAGCGATGCTGTTTGCACCCGTACGACGCGCGTGCGCATTGTGGTGCATACGCATGCGCAGTTCTGCCATTTTTTTTAACTGATCGCTGCGCTGCAAAAATCGTCAGCGAGCGATCAACTCGGAATGACCCCCACTGATGGGAGACAGAATTCAGACGGTCATTACATAGCAATGTGATGACATCCGTTTTATCAGCTGTTGATTTTATTATATAGCTGACACAATGACTATGGTTGTGATGTCTACTGGTAATATTATCCATCTTAAGAAAAGCTTGAATAAGTAATCATGCTGCATTTTGTCCAATGTTTATATTATTGTTTTCAATTATAATATTGTTGCATGAAAGTCATAAATAAAAGATGTACAGATATGGCCGCATGAAAAACCATACATTATTCCTTTGACTGATACATGTGTGCATGAGCTATATGTAGTGGAGATGAGAGGTGACGCAGCTGTTAAGCAGAATAAAGTAAAATGACAAAACATTGAAATATTGAGTGTGTGGTGGATATGTGACCTGCAACGTTTCAAGAAATAATAATTGCATCGTAATATGCATTATAGGATTGTATTAAATAGATCAGTGGTTCTCAAACTCTGTCCTCAGGACCCCACACAATTCATGTTTTCCAGGTCACCTGTGGATCTTTAAAATGTGGCAGTTGGTCATACACCTGTGCCCCTGCTGGGTCACCTGGAAAACGTGAACTGTTTGAGGTCCTGAGGACCGAGTTTGAGAACCACTGCAATAGATGATTACTCAACCCAAATTAACTAAATTAAATAACAAATATTTTCTTGATATATAGTTTAATGCATTGCAACCTGCCTTTTTTGTCTAGCTCCACGTTGTTATATTTATGCCTGCAAAATAAATTATATGTCTGTTGTGCTGGGGGGGATTCAGTTCAGAAATGAGCGCATGCATGTCAATCCTCAATAAATAAAGAATTGGAAAGGTGCACTGATATACTGTGGATTGAAATGTAATTTTCTTTTCAGTGTATGCATCCCTGTGGATTGGGTCTGCTTTGCCCAAAATAACATCTGTCTTTTGCTTTCAGGAAAGAAGAATGGGGATATAGACAAGAACTTTGATACCCTTGACTTGCCGAAACGATCTGAATCTGCAAAAGGTACGGCACAGTTCTTTACTGACCGCATCCCACAACTGTGGACTTGAGTGTGAGAATGAATATGGCCTTTTGAAGGCTTGTATTTACACTTGTGTGCTGGAGATTTTCCACTTCATCTTACAATAAAGTCAACATAGATTGCTATTGGCAGAGTTGTTGAAACAGTTAATATGTCTTGGTATAGCTACTTACACATACAATAAACAGAATAATTCACATGTGACTGAATTTAAGACCAAATCATTTGATTACCCTGTTCTTTCACCATTAGCAGGTTATTAACTTGTGTTGTTAGAACTCTGGAGAACGTCACTAGAGAACCGTGCAGGAATGATCTTGTTCGAAGGTTTATTTACCCTGATTGCAGTGTTGATCAGAGAGAGCAGGGGAGCTATTTCCTCATCGCTCCTGTTTGTTTGTGAAGATTAAAATGTGCTTGTTGTGTATGGATTTATGCTCCAGGGACCCCAAAGTGTGCACTTTACTCATTTTGTTGAGCGCCACATTCTGTTTTGATTGTGTTGTGATGGTTGTGTGCGCTAATCACCATTGCTCAGCAAAGAGACAGTAGTTGATTGGAAGGGAAATTTCACTCTTGTGTATTAATTTTGATGGCGATGACAGAATGTAATTGTAAGTTACTGGACTTCTGGGGAATTTCCTGACACAACAAGGTGACATCATTGTACGTGCAGACACTATGCAGTAATTAGTTGCTGCTTCCTGCTAGGCATAATGAACTTTCATTTCACACCATTGACTTATCACTGTTTGTTTCTTATTCAGTCTCACCATGTTCTGTCTGCACTCCACCTCTATGATATGTAGTACTACAGCTTGGTGCACTGTGCAATCGATCAAGCTCCATGCAGACAGTGAGTGCTAGCTGACCTTAGAATCTTTTAGTATTGATTTAATCTGAGGCTAAGAACAGCTTGCTTGCAGACCATGATTTACAGAGACCATATGTATCAAAACATCTGTTTTATAGATTGCCCCTGAGAAGCCACAGGTACACGTGTATGCATGAGATGGTCACATTTGTGTTCCAGGAGTACAGACAATGCACCAAAGAGCATATACAAGTCTTCTGTAGAAGGGCTGGCCTGGAAACATTCTATGAAAAACAGACAGTTCTAGCTTTACCATAATTCTGTACAACCTAGATGAACATTTTAGTATTGGGAGAGTGGAAGCAGAACTCCTGGCATGGGAGGAAACGTCAAAATAGGATATCGGCTTAATGGTAAAATGACCTTAGAGGGTCCTCACTATATTATGTCCAAACTCATGGTACTATACCAGTAGGTGGATACTGGTTACATTACAGAGAAAAACTGTACTTTGAAGGCTATCAAACCAGCTTCTCATTGCACATCATTACTGCCCATATACCCAATGTCTCTCTCCTTTTGCCTGCACATTGAGGGGACATTTTATCAAATTAAATTTGTAGAGTGTTAATTTAATTTAGAACTCACATTGAGTTCTACATAAATATCTGAGTCATTCATCATGGCTCCTCTACATAAGTATCTCTTCCTAAAAACTCATTTCTGCAGAGACAGTTTTCAGATAGAGATACTTTCCTCCTGCTGCCCTTACTTATTGCTGCCTAGTTTACTGAGAATGTGCTACCTTCCGTCCTGGGGATACATGCGATATCCCGGTAGACGGGATGCTGACTGTCACTATACCGACAGCGGCATCCCCTCTGCCGGAATCCCTGCAGCAAGTCTGCTCGCCACGCATCGGCCCGGTGGCTTTCTGCACTCGCCACAGGCAGGCTCTATTGTTGGTGGCGTGGACTCACCAACCGAGTGGGAAATCCCGGACAGCTGCATGTGGAGCGTGTCTGCAGGCAGTGGTCAGATGTATGGGTGTGTGTGTATATGTATGTATGTATGTATGTATATAATATACGTGTGTGTGTATATGTATGTATGTATATAATATATGTGTGTGTTCTATAATATAGAAAAAATTATAGGTTTAATAAATAAGGTTTATTATACAAATACACAGCCCTGGGATATCTGTTCTGCTGAATAAGCTGCCGTGCTGTCACGTGTAAAAGACAGCTTGTGGCTGTACACCATCTGAGGATGACGTAAAGTTACACACTTAATTTCTGAAAATGTATGATTTTCGGAAGTTAATGAATAGACTCATTTTTTCATCCCAATTCTAAAGTATGAGGAGTGTGGAAATTAACGCAGCAGGAATGTAAACAGGAGATGTCAGTGATATCTACTGCGTTACTAGTTTGACGAAAATTAATGATACTTAAAAATACAGAAACAAGTAAAAAGGGGGGTAAAAATGTTAATTAAGGTATGATGAATAGACCCCTGACGGTGGGGTTAACGCCAGGTTACGGTCACTACAGTAGCTGAATGAATAGTGTAGACCAGTACTTCTCAAATACAGTCCATGTTTTCCATGTCTCTTCACTGAATCCCCAGTGACATCATTAGAACTACCTGTGGGTCTTAAAATGTCAGTAATAAATACACCTGTCTTCCAACAGGGACATATGGAAAAGATGCACGGTTAGTGTGTCCCAAGGACTAGATTTGAGAAGTACTAGTGAAGACAGTAGCAATGTTCAAGCAAAATGAAAGGATAAATGTTGGGTCCCCGAGGTGTTATATGGTGGGTGTAGAAAGTGCCAATTTTACATCACTGTAAGTTGGGCCATGTGATAAGATCTTATCGTAAACCATAACATAAAGAACTATAATTTTTTTAGATATTTTTATGTCCTGTTTGTGCCACTAGTGTTATTGCTGGCATTGGCAAGTGAAATCTATCAGAAAAATGTGCTTTAAGTAAAAATATGTGTATTAATATGCATATGTATTGAGCAGTGTCAGCATGTGATTACTGAAAGAAGTTACTTTAAATTGAACTTGATTAGGAAAAAGCAGCTAAAATGGTTAGTACAGCATGTTGCTCAGTTCATAAACCAACAATATGACAACAGCACATGGAGCAGTGGGAGCTGCACCCCCAGTAGATAATAGTGTGAATGATAGGTGGGTATAATAGTAGTCGAGAACCACGAGGGAGCATGTTCCTGTCTATTAAGTCTTTGCAGTATCACCACCACTTCACTGTTAGAGTGACAGCTGGTCTTACTGCTGCCTACTCTCTGCCATCCTGATGAGATCGGAGAGCTTTCTTCTCTCACACCTCATTTGCAGCATTAAAATACAGAAGAGACCTTAATGAACAAAGACATTCAATTGGTTCTAGCATAATCACTGTCAATTTCAAGCAGCAAGCTGGTATCTGTGCTTTTCAAAAGCCTCTTTATGCCAGTGCTACCTTCCCATAGGATGAGTGTGCATCTCATGTTTCCAAGATTACATACTGTAACTTATAATATCTCACTGGAGAAAAGAAAATGAAAAAGAGCAATGAAATTGATACTCTTAAAATATTAATAACCTTTTTTTATTGGCATATTCTTGTGTTTAACGAGGACCTTACACTAAAGTGACATTTATAGGTTGATAAATCAGACACATACAGCTGCAAACTAAAGAAAACACTGAAAGCCAATGTGTCAAACCTATGTTATTTATTAATTTTTTTAAAGTATTTAAAGGACCGCAAACTTTCACTGCAGCTGTTAAAAAGCTAAATATTACCTGCTCACTTCATGACAGACAGCTGAAGCTCCTCCCACATCTGTACTGAGAGGATCTTATATGTGTCAAAAAAAAAAGCTGTACCATCACTGCCCAATCACCGATCAGTACATTTTTGTAGCACAAATCAGTCAACTCTGTTTCTTAGGCTGGGTACACACTTGGCGATGTGCAAAAGATGCAAGGTCATCAAGGCAAATTATATGAGGCATACACACTGAACGATATCGTCACTGACGGCATCCACCCACACCCAGGTGCATGCAGTATCTTTAGATTTCAAGGCTTGAGTTAAAGATATTGGACATTGTTAACGATTCGTGGGAGCGCACATCGTTAACAATATACTGCATACACATTGGACGATGTGAACGATATATCATCCGATCCGCTGGTTTGGACGATATATCTGCTGCGTATGGTTGTGTACCCAGCCTTATGGAAATAACTCCTACTTAACATGGCAGCCTGCTTTAGGAGAATTAAAGACAGCAGTGTGGACAGATTGATTCATCATGTATACTAGTGTACAAATGGTAGTTCTATAATGTATATTATCCTGTTCAGTAATATAGCCTTTCATATGTATTAATGTCACATAGGGCCCGATTCAATTTCCCACGGCTAATTACCGCGGGCTAATTGATCTGCGGGGCTAGACAGTTAGAGCCCACAGGCTGCACTTAACACAGATTTAATGCAGCGCAAGGAAAAGGGTCTGTAAAAGGATGCTAGCCTTGGTGTAAAAGCCCAAGGCTAGCACCCTCTTCCCATTGTATCTAAGGCTTCATAGGCTTTTATTTATTCTTTACACACATTTCATACTGATTCATAAACTGGATGGGAATTTTACATACTTTTTCATGGCTTTGTGAAATGTAGTTTGGTGTGTATATAAACTTAAAAGGTAATTTCTCTCATGCTCCTTATAACTGTCCGGACAATGCAGCACTTAATGTGATGATTTGTGTCCAGTCCTTCCTGTTCTCAAATATATGTACAGGATGAGAGAAGCCACGGATTAGGATGTCTGAGAGTTTTGGAAAGGTCTCTTAGTGTTGTTGCTCATTCCTTATTGAATGGTTTTAACCACAAGAATTTCCTTCTAAAAATACTCTTTAAATCACAGAGAGGCGGCTGTGGGGACAGAACATGGCCAAGAATCAACTGTTGCTATTCATTCTCCATGCTAGTAATTTGCAGAATGGCCTTTGAAGCATATTGAAACCTCTTTTTACTTCAGGCCGTGCACACTTTAGTTTGCAGCCCGGAGCTCCTTAATGTTCCTAAATACTAAATGACTTTTCCAAAGTTGGTTCGGTTTCTTTTACATAATAAAAATCATATTCCATATTAATGAACTCAGTCAGTACAGATTTATCAAGTGAACAACTAAAAGTTTTAGAAGTTTTGTTCTTAAATACTGACTTAATATGAATATATAAATACAAAGGGGCACTTATTTGATGATATTACAAATAAATCTTAGGTGGACAAAAATATTTCTTTTTTTTTCATAAATAAAACTTATTATTTATTATTATTATTATTATTATTATTTCTTAATCGGGGTCCATGGTCTCCACAAGGTTAACACTGGGGTATGGAGGGTGGAGACCAGGATAAGGCACTGAACAGCTAAAACCCCTTTCACATCGCACAAATAACCCGGTATCGACACGGCATATTGCCGTGTCGAAACAGGTCAGTGTACGATGTGAAAGCTCCTTTGCTGAATTAGCGGGTCGCCTGACCCGGTAATTCAACCCGGTAAAAAAGAAGGGTTATTACCGGGTTGAATACCGGGTCAGGTGCAGTGTGAATGGGAGCCGTTCCGATGCTACACGGCTCCCATTCACAGCATAGGGAGAGGCGGCGCAGGAGATGAGCTCATCTCCCAGCGCCGCCTCCACCCCCGCCCCTGCTGCTGCTGCGCCCCCCGCTGCTATGGCAACCGACCCGGTATATTGCCGGGTCGGAAAGCCAGCAAAGGAACGCAAATGCCGGATCCCACCTGGTAAGGACACGTTTCTCTTACCGGGTGGGATCCGGCATTTGCGATTTGAAAGCAGCATTAGCTAGTGAGCCTCCCAGGATGCATTGGGCTCCTCTCCTCTCATACCCTTTTTTTAAATACTTAAACCATTCCGTATTTTATCCAGCTTGTTACACCAAGTTCAGCTGGCTTTGGATGGCAACAATAGAAGAATCAAATGGACAACACGGTGTAATTGCAACTATTAAAACCTAATTAGTATATGGTGGAATGTACGGACTCCTATAATTGGGTTAAAACAAATATATTTTAATATACAGATATGGGGGGATTCAGTTAGCTGCAATAAAGCGGTACGTTAACGCAGTTATGGTCCGAAAATTCCGCTTTATCACCTGTATGCGTGCTCCTGTTTTTTGCGCAATCCAATTAGAAATGTGCGAAAACAGCATTCGAACGACCGGGGGCACAGCCAGCAGAGAGAAGCTCAGCGCTGAGGACCACCCATTTGACAGCTCTTGTGGTGTATTATGCTGGAGCAGCCAGCCAGACTGAGCAAGGTGAAGTACCGGCAGGAAGTACCTTACAGAGGACAGAAGGGAAGTGTGCGGCTCAGCGCGGCTGGCATAGTGAGTCACTGTCACTTGACTCCGCTCTCAGCCGGGTGTTGGGAGTCACAAGGAGGAATCCATCTCGAACAAAGTTGTAAAGATGTGGGGTGTTAGTGTGAGGCCATGCAGCAGTGTATATGTGTGAGGCTATGCAGCAGTGTGTGTGTAGGTGTGTTGGGCTATGCTGCAGTGTGTGTGTGTGTGTGTGTGTGTGAGGCTATGCAGCAGCGTATGTGGGAGGTCAAGGAGACAGTGAGCATGTGAGGCTTTGGGGGGTAGTGAGTGTGTGAGGCTATGGGGGACACGTGAAAGTGTGTGAGACGTCATGGGGGCAGTGAGTGTGTAAGGCTTCTATCTGATATCTATATCCCTATCTATCTATAGGGTCGGGGGGGGGGGCACCAACATAGATCTTGCCACCAGGCGACTGGGATGAACTTACGTCACTGAGCAGTAATATACATATATGGTTGTTACCTACGGTATGAACAAATATGTCCCATCCAAGCCATACAAATGTAGTTAGAGAAAGGCACAATATGAAAATATGAATGTGTATTTGCTTCTCCAGTTGAGCTAGTATTGTTACTTGCAAATGGCTGGGAAGTTCCTATTTAGGAGATCAATCAACAAAACACATCAGTAAAAAAACAAAAACACTAATTTCCAAAGTAAGATTTTCTTCACTGCGTGACATACCTGCTTTTATTTTTTATTTTTACGTTTTATTGATTTTGTTTAAGTTTAGGATTATTTTCATATTCATATACAATTATGTTAATTATTAAAACGTTTGTTTTAAGACCATTCCATTGGTCACTCTTTCCATTTTATTTATTATTTCAGTTATGCAGTTAGTTAATGCAGTGCGCTGTCTTTCTGGGTTTTATTTTGTGTGTTTTCTTTGCTTATGGTGGACACAGTATATTGGATGGTTGCTTCTTTCATGAATAAAGCTTTGCTATATCATACTTAAGCTGGGTACACACTGGCCGATATATATTGGCCGTTCTGTTGAACGACCGATATATCGCGGGCCCGCCAGCCTGTGTGTACCAGTGATATTTCCGTGAACGCTGTCACTCAGACCCTCCTGCACACACAATTACCACTCTATCTACAGGTATATTGGTGTATTGTGTTTATGGGTGATCAGCTCAACTGGGCGGGCGCATGTATGTGCCCGCCCAGTTCGTGACATCAGCCACGATGGATCGGGCAGTGTGTATGCACAACACTCTGCCCAATTCGGCTATAGATATATCTGCAGATATAGCTACCAGTTTATACCCAGTAGTGCAGAATTTTTCACTTCGGTTTGGGTGACCAGTCCAGAAGACAAACTAAAAAGGTAGTTTTATGTATAATGGCCCTCATTCCGAGTTGTTAGCTCGCTAGCTGCTTTTAGCAGCATTGCACACGCTAAGCCGCCGCCTACTGGGAGTGAATCTTAGCTTAGCAGAATTGCGAACGAAAGATTCTCAAAATTGCAAATAGAAATTTCTTTGCAGTTTCTGAGTAGCTCGACACTTACTCTGCCACTGCGATCAGTTCAGTCAGTTTCGTTCCTGGTTTGACGTCACAAACACACCCAGCGTTCGCCCAGGCACTCCCGCGTTTTTCCCAGAAACGGCAGCGTTTTTTCACACACACCCATAAAACGGTCAGTTTCCGCCCAGAAACACCCACTTCCTGTCAATCACACTCCGATCATCAGAACGAAGAAAATTCCTCGTAATGCCGTGAGTAAAATAACTAAGCGCAGTAAGCGACTAATCGCAAAATAGAGAAAATCGTCATCGAGCGAACAACTCGGAATGAGGGCCAATGATTTAGTGAACTCCTTGACAATTGTTTACACGACTTTTTTAAGGTTAAGCATTTCATAAGGAGCCTGGTTTATATTCAGACTGTTCTTCAGCTAGCGTCTCGTGATGTTTAAAAGTACACATTGCTTCTGTATCTACTAGTTTAACAAGGCATCCATTATCCTATAAATATTTTGGCCACTTTAAGTTGATGAGCAACAAGTTTCATGGGTTGGAGTTTTAGATCACACATTCCATATGCACATTTTATTTATTTATTTATTTATTACTAATAACTTATTTGTTATTTTTACTATATAAATTACTGTATATGGCATGATACTTTATGTCATACACTGTCTAATGCATCTGAAATCTGGTGCAAATGTTAGTGGCTAAATAGCTGTTCTGTACTAGTGCTAGATCTTGTTTTGATCACGTTTCATTATATTGTAAAATATGTTTCTACAGTTTACTCTAAACTGGGTACACACTGGCAGATATACCTGCAGTTCAACTGATCTGCAGGGTTATGAAGTTCAGCAAAATAAATCTGGGGACAAAACACCATCAAAACGACTGCTTTCAAAACTAGAAGTGTTAATAGTTTATTTTTATAAATGAACAAAATGCAAAGTGAATGAACAGAAGGGAAATCTAAATCAAATCAATATTTGGTATGACCACCCTTTGCCTTTAAATCAGCATCAGTTCTTCTAGGTACACTTGCACACAGTTTTTGAAGGAACTCGGCAGGGAGGTTGTTCCAAACATCTTGGAGAACTAACCACAGATCTGTTGATGTAGGCTTGCTTATATCCTTCTGTCTCTTCATGTAATCCCAGATAGACTCAGTGATGCTGAGATCAAGGCTCTGTGGGGGCAGTACGGACAGTGTAATGGTTAGCATTACTGCATCACAGCACTGAGGTCATGGGTTCGATTCCCACCATGGCCCTAACTGTGAGGAGTTTGTATATTCTCATCGTACTTGCGTGGGTTTACTGTCACAATCCAAAATATACTGGTAGGTTAATTGGATCCCAACAAAATAAACCCTAGTGTGTGTGTGCATGTACATGTGGAAGGGAAAATAGATTGTAAGCTCCACTGTGGCAGGGACTGATGAGAATGGCCAAATATTCTCTGTAAAGCACTGCGGAATATGTGTGCACTATATAAATAACTTGTAATAAATAAATAATATCATCACTTCCAGGACTCCTTCTTTATGCTGAAGATAGTTCTTAATGACTTTGGCTCTATGTTTGGGGTTGTTTTCCACTGCAGAATATATTTGTAGCCAATCAGACGCCTCCCTGATGGTATTGCATGATGGATAAGTACCTGTCTGTATTTTCAGGAATATCTGGGGATATTCTCATGCCCTACCATATAGCCTCATATAACCTTCTACGCCCTATTTGCTCCCATTTCTGTGATTAGCTTCTCATTGTCTGGAAGGTATAATATAGCCCTATAGTGTCCTCATATTGCAATTGTGTCATGCTACATATGACACATTATGCATTTTCGTATAATCCACCGCCTTGACCACTACAACCTTTTTCATATCTAGCCTTTCCCTAATCAGTCTGTCACTGCTACAATCCCAAAGGCCACTGTGAAACCGATGTCCCTTTCTTCTGCTTCGCTTTTTTGTGCAAACTTAAAATAGCCTCATGAATCCAATTTAAGCTACTCACCATCTCCTTCATCCAAAGACCCTAAAAAACGCTGTCATCACAAGGTAGTCTCCTGATCATGCCCTCATAGGCCTGCCTCTGACCTTCGCCTCTCCTCCTTTCTTATGTCCTCCTCTCACTTCCACCTACAATTATTTTAAATAAAGAAATAGAAAAATTAACATGTATAACTGTTTTCAGGAACAGCATTGTTAATTTCTACAAATTAATTGAATGAAATATGAATTAAAATACCAAACCAAGTAATCACAAACATACCCTTAAATTAGTGCACATATACCTTTTCTATGCCTAATAAAAAGTTAAGGGCTTTATCTTGTGGGAACTTTGTGACTAATTGTTCTTTTCAAAAGACCTTATGTACAGTTGTATCTAGTTTCTAACATTATATGACACTGTCATTTCAGTGTCGGACTATTATTTGATAACCAAGCTGATCGTGTAATGTTCTCATTGATATTTCAATAAAGCACTTATTAATAATAATAATAAAAATAAAAAAAAGTTGTAGGAGACACCGCAATCTAAACCCTTGTTCAGGATAAATGATGCACACACATTATGCACTACATAAAATATGTATAAATAATATACTAAACTAGCATATATAATTGCACATTATGATGCAGAGTTGAGTGCAAGTCTGTTTGCAGAGCATACCTTGTGAGTTTTGCTCTACACATAATCCGGAACTAAGTCATATGCATTTACATCATCATTTGCATGTGAGCTGATGTAACTGACCTGTAAAAAGCATTTTCACGTGGACAATGTGAAGTGAAGGGGTATAATTAAAATTGCACACTATACAGAGGTGTAACTAGGGGTGTGCGGCCCGTGTCGTCACACAGCGTGCAGGCCTTTGGGGGTGGTGCAGTTGCAGTGGCCTAGCTTCTGGCTAGCAGGTTGCCTGACACAGCCAGTATCACTGCGGCAGTGCTGCTCATAGCGCCTCCAGGCACACTACTGTCTGTACAGTTGCTCAGAGCTTTCTCAGACGTTCTGTGCAGTCCTGTAAAACCTTGTTATGGCAGCCCCGTACCGTCTATGCAATGTCATAAGCTTGGGCCCGCCACAGAAAGCACTGCTGCCTTGTTACACCACTGAATATATGTAAATACACCTGTATACAGACAGGTCTTTTGCACTAGGAATATGGTGCAAGTGCTCAAGGAGCAAGTATATGTATATAGAATATTTCCCACATTCAGTTACAGCCAACACATTCTACTTTGCATGGACTTTTTTTAGGAAATCTAGATGGAGGTGCAATATTTTTTTTTACCTATGTTAAAGTGAGAACATAATTTGGTGTCTACATTTTTTGACCTAGTCATAAGATACACTACCCTCCTGTCCTCAAAGATCTGCCTCTAGTCTACACCGCACCTTCACTGATTACCACTTCTCACTACTGCCTTCAAGACTTCTGCCATTAATGATACTACCACCATGCTACTCCCCACCTACAGAATTCTTCTGACCAGAATCTCCACAAATGTCAAGTGTTCTCTTGAAACCCACCTCTTTACTATAGCCTATCCTACCCTCTACCTCTGTGTCTCCCAGACTTGACTGTCAAGGGACCCTCATAGTCCACGTTTTAAGAATATTAATGCTTGGCCACAGATGGTCTACTGAAACTGACTGAGGTACCTGTGCTTAAGCATGGATATCCTGAAAATCTGGACTGTTAGGGGGCCTACGTAAACTAGGCACAAATGTATTAAGCCTTAAAAAGTGATAAATGGAGAATGATAAAAGAATGATAAAGTGTCCGTGTCCTACATAGCATGCAATTTTCTTGTTCTATGTTTTTCCTAAATATTTTATTTACACAATATTGTACTTATGATAAGTTACACTGTTACTAGGTATATTGCTTGTATGGTGTTGCGTACACTTTGTGGTGCTTAATAAATAAAATCTGATAATACTAAACTCTCATTGACTGGAGGTCACTATAGGACATGGCAACTTAGCCCTGCAACAGGATATTGACATGGCATCAACGAGACTACTGTAGCTAGCAGTTTAGTAACGAGAATCAGTATCTTTCACACAATCCTACCTTTCCATTCCACATTTGTGGCTTTTCACCTTAGATGTCTATGGGCCTGCTTCAGGGAGCAAAGCAGAAAAGAGCAAGTAAAGGCCCCCATACATCAGCGGCCCGTGTTCCTGATTCCATGATCAGAGGGCACTGCTGGTCAGCAATATGTTGGAGAAATCAGGGAAATTATTCACTTTAAAAAGCCCTGATTTTGCTGATCATAACCGTTTTCGGTCAGGATTGGGGGAATTGAGAGTTTAATATTCCCAGTTTCCTGGCCGTCGGAGGATCGTGAAATTGCAGCAGTCCGTTGCTAATGCATGGGGCCTTATCTGTGCAACTGGGCAATCCATTTTGCACTGCAAGTGGGGCATGTGTAAAATGTGCAGAGATTTAAATTTGGGATGGGTGTGTTCAAACTGAAATCTAAATTGCAGTGTAAAAATAAATCTGTCCAGCATTTGTGGGCTACCTGCAAGCGCAGCCAGTATTTACCCTGCACAGAAACAATAAACGTATTTGCACCCCGTGCATCACGACATGATTTGGCCAGGTACACAGTTATTGCTCTTCTTTATGCCTTTGCTCCCAAATCAAGCCCTACTGTATATATGGTACATACTGAAGGATATTTTGGAAACTGAACTATGCTCTCATTTACATTCATATTCTCAGGAATGAAATTACTGCCATGTTTCCAGTTTGCTCAACAAACTTACAGCCTAAATGTGGCTGAAACCACCCAATGTTGGCAGATGTTATATAAAAAAAACAACTTTTTGATTGGCTGTTGCTCTTTTGCTCATGTGTCCTTCTGGAGGAATTGAGGCCATTTACATCATAGCATAATAACATATTAGCCTACCCATCTTCCCACATTATTGCACAAGAGGAAATAGGTCTTGAGCTGAAGAGCTTACGGTTTATACAAGTGAATAGACTTGCCGTGCACTAGATGAGTGACACTTGCTCAGACAGCCGTTTCTTTTCTAATGGTCAGTGTACACAGATATATTGAAACATAAACACATAATAACCACATAAGCCTTTCCGTCCATTTTTCTATACAATAGATATTTTATCTCCTTTTATCTACCCTTTAATTGTTGCCATGACTACCTGCTGTCACTTTGTGCATACTCTTCTGGCTGTACTCCAGTCACACCCGGTCCTCCACCTTTATTCTCTCCAATCACTTATCAGATCTTCAATATGTTATGAATAGTACAGGATTCAAATCACCATTGACCAGGACATCAGCAAGCACCTTCAGCTGCCCATCCTGGCTTTGACGTCACTCCTATCAGGCCCTAACCCTGAACCAATTTTAAAAATCTTAAAAGAACACGGTATTAAATTTGTCTGTATACTATGTGTGTATCAAAGAAAACCACTTGCAGTGTATAAAAAAAGTTTCACATACTGTAGCTGGAAGATCTGACCATACACGCAAGATGCATCCAGTACAGCAAGGACAACCAACAATATGTTCCTGCTTTACTCCTGGAGTGAACAGTAGTATATGTGCCTGGTTTGTGGCTTCACAGCAGTAAGTAATAAATGCTAATGTTTCACAAATCATAAATAATAGACTATGAGGGAGATTCAAATGTTTGAAAAGTCAGTTGGGAGTCTGTTTTTTCCTATCTAATAGACAGTAAAAAACAGACACCCAACCGACTTTTCAAACATTTGAATCTCCCCCTATGTGTCCGTACAATGTTAATTAATAGCACAAAAGTCACATTTAGGGGTATATTCATGAAGCAGTGAAAATAGTGGAGAAATGAGCCAGTGGAGAAGTTGCCCATGGCAACCAATCAGCACTGGCGTAACATTTATCAAGTGCATTCTATAAAATTATACGCAGCAGCTGATTGTTTGCCATTGGCAACTTCTCCACTGGCTCACTTCTCAACTCTATTAACTGCTTCATGAATAGACCCCTTACTGTGTAAATAGAAATTAAAACAAGACAAAAGACAAAATGAGAGTATTCATTTAGCTCAAATCAATTTACACATCCGTCGCCTTCCACTTTAAAATATCTTATCGGACTATACTTTATTGGTTGCGACCAATTGCACCTATTACTAATAATAACAATCATAATAATAATCCACACAGATCACTGTAGCAACATTACTATAGTACTAGCATAATTGTTAGGTGTTTTGATGCATTAAACCTGTCAGAAGTGGCTGCTGAGCATCCCCCCATCATTATTTAGCTTGCATTCTCCACCAGGGTTTGAGCACCCGCAAGTTATCTACCATATGTGTCCTCCTTGTGGTTAGTATGGGACGCATTCTTGCACAAACACACTCTGCCTGTACTTTGGCTGCACTTACACTCCCCTCCGGCCACCATTCCGTATTCCTTTGTGCAAGGGGCTGTAAGCGCTTAATGCATCTCAATTAAAATTGGAAAGGATGTGTAAGATGTTGTGGTGGAAATTTTACAGTTATCTCTATATAAGCCTCTGTATCATCATTGAACTACTACATATACAGCACTTTATACCATTTATAATGTAAAGGCTCTCCTCTGAGTGTAATATGTACACGTGTATTATAAATAAGTAAAACATCTATATGGAAAGAATCCTAATTTTGCCCTTTGGGCATAAGACTACTTCTTCAGCATGGATTGAAACAGGCCACCATTACATTATCATGACTGATTCCCTAATGAGCCATTAAGCACTACTTGTCCAGAGTACAAATATCACCTTGCCATAAGTTATTCATCAGTCACAGCAGCATAGCATACTCTGCTGATCTACACTCAAACATTCTGAATATTAGATGAGTGGTTACCTAAATTGAGATTTCCCTAATGGACCATCTCTCCCTAAACAGGCTTTTTACATTTCAGCTATTTCTATCTCTTGCACTTGCCTAGGGCTTGCATAGTATTTCTTTCTTTCTTGTCCTGCTGCTTGTGATTTATGATTGTTGTGATATGCCAACATATACCCTAACACTGTGCATCATGGGAGAAATGGCCACAACAGACACAAAATAATCTGGACTCTTTCCAGCAAGATGTTGAAATAATTGGATTCTGTATACTGTCTGCATGTGAAAGGTTACAAAACCATGGTTCTCAAATCGATATTCAATTACCCCTATCAGCAGTCTTCACAACAGGCATGTGTGATAATCCTAGAGTCTTCTTGGAGTGGGTTTGGGTCTAAATTTACACCATACATCCCTCAGGAGGAAAATGTAATTATAGCCTGGGGCAAACCAGAACAATAGATATCCTGACGGTCACAGGGAGTATACAGTATGTATAACAGAAGTGCACATAAACTTCATGGTCAGGTGTTGTAAGTAGTATCCTATTTAGGCTATAACAAACCAAATGTTCAGGGTAGTTGTGTTCTGCTGGTAATTGAGTCTACAGTATATGAATCCTGCTATATGGTTGCCTCTGCTCATAACTGAATTTCCAAAATGTGAAAAGAAAAAGTGAGAAATTTCCTGTACGTTATCATTGCAGATCGTGAACAGTACCTTGGTAAACTTCAAAATATAAACCTCAAAAAACAGATTCGCACTAAGGAGGCGATTCAATAAGCCATGAGGTTCTACCTGAGTCTGGCACGTTAACACTACATGGGTTATGCCATGGAGGGTTGAGCAAAAATGTGCAAAGTTTTCCTTGTAGATTGATTAATTACACAGAAAGGCTACTGTTTCAGAAATACAAGCCTTGCCGTAATCCCACATATGTTTCAGCACTCTAACTCATTACCGAAGAGAGTATTCCTTGATCTCCAAGTCAGGGTCTTTCCTCATTTGCATGATGGCAGAGGAAGGAGAGTTAGCAGCTTCTAGAAAAAAGCATGAAAGGAATAACACAACTTTGCCTCTACATACAGGAAATCAGAATGAGTTATTTTCTTCTTTTTTTTTTTATGGGATTGCAGCTAGAAGATCCAGGAAAGTTAAAATATGCATATAAAAACATATCTAAGTTATAGACCGTGGAAAGGAAATGTGTTTTTTGCCGCAATAGCAATTCTGTGGTCTTCAAATTATATTCTTCGGATGTGTTCTGAATGCTTGTCATTACCATGGGAAGAAAAGGATATACTTGCTGTTAATAGGCAAGTGCAGGACTACATCTAGATACATAGCCCTCCAGCTAAAATCTCAACGCAGGAAACAGTAGCTGTATTCAGTGGTAGCCTGCATGCCATACCTGGTTTTACCATAAACCACTGCCCAATCTGCCTACTGCTTGTCCTGGTATCTGTTCAGATGGTCGACAATGTTAAGGTCGACACTCATTAGGTCAACCACTATTGGTCGACACGTGAAAGGTTGACACATGAAAAGGTCGACATGAGGTTTTTTTTTTTTTTTTAAACCTTTTTGGGAACTTTTTCATACTTTACGATCCACATGGACTACGATTGCCCGAAGCATGGCGAGCGGACGCGATGCACTAATTGGGGTTACCCATCACTTTACGTAGAAAGCGACACCAAAAAAAGAAAAAAACTCAGGTCGACCTTTCACGTGTCGACCATTAGTCAATGTCGACCATGTCAATTTTTCACCAATAGTGGTCGACCTAATGAGTGTCGACCTTAGCATTGACGACCATTCATACCGGAACCGCTTGTCCTAACCCTTATTACAAGCCCAAAAGAGTGATGATAGTCAGGGCCGGTGCTAGGGTGTTCGGCGCCCTCCTGCAAAATATAAATTTGCGCCCTCCCATACTTTACATGCAGGGCCGGAGGGTTACCATGGCCTCTTGGGCCCCTGAGCTGCAGGAGATCCGTGTAAGCCTATGGATGTGAACTCTCTGCCCATACACACCCTGTGCAGTGCTAGTTACGGCCTTACACACAGACAGTGTCGTAACTAGACATTTTAGCGCTGTGTGCAAGAGAGGGCATTGGCGGCCTCCCTGTATGTAGAACAGGGGCACTGCGCGCCGCAGGCGCGTGCAAAAAATTAGGGGCGTGGCTTCATGGGGAAGGGGTGTGGCCACAAAATACCACCAATTCATATTACATATTATAGTAGTCTCCATTATTCAAACTACGCCGCACAGCAGCGCCACTACACCAGGTAGAGCCCCTTTTACACATTACGGCGGACAGATTTCCCTTTTTACACATTACGGCAGACAGCGCCCCCCTTTTTACACATTAAGGCAGACAGCATCCCCCTTTTTACACATTACGGCAAACAGCGTCCCCTTTTTACACATTACGGCAAACAGCGTCCCCTTTTTACACATTACGGCAAACAGCGTCCCCTTTTTACACATTACGGCAGACAGCGTCCCCCTTTTTACACATTACGGCGGACAGAGTCCCCTTCTTACACATTACGGTAGACAGCATCCCCTTTTTACACATTACGGCAGACAGCGTCCCCTTTTTACACATTACGGCAGACAGCGTCCCCTTCTTACACACTACGGCAGACAGCGTCCCCTTTTTACACATTACGGCAGACAGCGTCCCCCTTTTTACACATTAGGGCGGACAGTGTCCCTTTTTTACACATTACGGCAGACAGCATCCCCCTAATTACACATTACGGCAGACAGCATATACATAAATACAAACACACACACACACACACATACACATACACACACACACACACACACACACACATACACACACATACACACACATACACACACACACTTTCTCTCTCACTCTTTTTACATCCACTTACCACAGTTGTGCTGGCCAGATCTTCAATAGCATGATCCTGTGTAGCTCCGCCCCCTTGGTCCGTGTAGCTCAGCCCCTTTTCGGCCGAACGATCACTGACACTCCTCTCCCTGTCACAGGGGAGAGAGGAGAAGTCTTCATGCTACCGATGCTGCTGCGGCTGCCTGTCAGTGTGACAGGGCAGGCGCAGCAGCAGCAGCAGGGGGGGACAGGACGGCGCTTCAGCTGGGATGCAGAGCAGTGAAGGCGCCTCTCCTACCCGGCGCCTACCTGCACTGCATCCCTTTGCTAAGCGGGTAGCGCCGGGCCTGATGATAGTGAAGGAAACAAGAAGGCATGGAGGTAGATTTACTTAAAACTCCTGAAAAAGAAAAGTAAAGGTGTTGCCCACAGTACCCAATCAGTTATAGCCATCCATTATCTGGTATAGACTGCAAAATGATAGCTAAAATCTGATTGGTTACTCCTTTACTTTTCATTATTAGTCATTTTAGTAAATCTCTATCCTGTGTACAGTCTCTTTAAAGTCAGAACTCTGAGACAGTATAATAGGTAAAGTTTAAAATAACATTTTAAAGTTTGGCTAATTAGGCAGTTTGCAACACTGAATTCTAACATAGAGGGAGATCTACTAAGCCTTGGAGCGAGATAAAGTAGAGAGAGAGCCAAAGTACCAGCCAATCAGCTCTTAACATGGCATTTTTATTTTTTACTCCTATCCAAGTATTACCCCCTTCTTTTTTTTTTTTTTTACCTGAAAAATGTTCTATTTCCGGGTGAAAAAATCTAGGATCCTGGATAAGTTCCCAGACCTATGTATTTTTATTGGGTGGGAAATTGGGCTGATAGGGCTGGTTATCACGGATTTCTTTTTGCCTTCATCAGGCAGGTGAAAAAAAACCTGCACTTTGGGGACAATTGAATATCCCGGAGGAGGTGGGGGAGAAGGAGTCAATGTCAATGAGCTGTGGTAATTTAGCGTGGCTAATTGGATATTGGCAATAGTATCGTGCTTCTTTCTCATCAGCAGCAAAATACAAATCCCTGCCATAATATTGCAAGACATCTAGTTAAAAAGGGGCCCATGTAATTTTTGTGGCAAGTACCTAAATCTCTCTGCCCATTTTTCATCTGCCCCACCTGCAATGCAGCATGGTTTTGCCAAGATTCAGTTACTCCTCGTTGTTTTTTACTTTGCTCCCAAGTCTGAATCAGCCTCTACAGTATGTATAGACTTGCCTTTGTCCATCTTCACCCTGTATTCCGCTTAGGGAGATATTCTCACTGCCTATGGCCTGTTCTCTTGCCCTCTAGCTGCAGCTGCATTCTTCAGAGGCCTGACTCCACCGTTACTAATGCAAAAGATCCAGCTCTTAGTTTAGATTCTATTGGTCTTTTGGGTGGGGCCGTAAAATCAGAATGGTGTGTTGACAGTTGTAACTTACAACCTGGTCAGGCAGTTAAAATGCAATGCTCCACAGATGTTCAATCAGGCTGGCATTATCATGATTTAACTACCAGCAAGGGGAACCAAAGCATTCAGCCCTTGCATATTTAACCACAGAATATGCTGCCTTTGAAGTCGGAGCTTGGGAAGCCTTTGAAGCATGCAGCTGTACACCTATTTACCCAGCCCTCTCGTGTCATAGCCACAGTATTCTAATCAGAAGATTTTCTTAATCCTTCATATTCCAATGCTAGCATGTTATTGTAGTTTGCAGAGAATGTTATTGTAATTTGCAGGTATGCAATTAATAGGTGTGTGCCTGTGTGTGTATAAGGCTGAGAGGAGGCTACTGTATTTACTCCTTATTTACTCTGGATTGCTGTAAGTCAGTTTGGATTTAAGAAGGATAATATGCTAACCCCACATTGCCCTGTCTATGCCAAGTGTGTGCAGTCTATTATATTTGACACCATTCAAGGATATGTGACTAATCTCAGATTAGCCAGATGCTGCCTTTATAGAAACAACATACTATGTGTGCGAATTAGTAGAAAGAAATAATAGCTGCACAGTTACAGAAGGTAGAAGTTGTCTTCAATCAAACATATGGGGTCCCCTGACATTCTCAGATAGAGATGACTTGTATTAAGGGCGCACAGAACTTCCTATTTGTACAACATGCCCAGAGCTACCAACGCTTCATACAGTATAGAGGAGTTCTGTTACCTGGGTAAATAACTGTGTATTTGCCTTTACTGGTAGTGATGGAGTAGTCATAGCAACTGCATGCTTCAGGGCCCCTGCTGTCTGATGCTACATACACTCGAGCTCCCGTAAGGCTGTCCCTGGTTGTTTTACATTATTATTAACTGTGTTAATGATGCCCTTGTGTTAGTATCCACGTTACACATTGTCACAATTGTTTAGCTCGTGTTTGTGTCTTTTATATTCTTCATATGGGTGATTACTGTATAGGCTCTTTTGTTTTGCAGTGATTGCTAGAGATTGTATGCCTCCTATGTAATAAATATTGTATTATCACCTAAGTAGGATAGCATTTATGACCATCTATTTACTGTAACATTGTCTGTTGTATGCATTCCGTTATATGGATACACTGAATTAGTTGTATAGCACATAACCAGAAATGACATCTCTCCTGCCCTCTCATCTGTACAGTTCCCTAAACCAAGTAATCTAGCGATGATAAAATCTGGGTGATTACACTGCTCTCATCTATAAATAGCAGCACTAAGCTAGCCCGGTGACTACACGGGAAGACAGGATCAGATGTATGGGGAAGGCTTCAGACCGCCTATGCTGCACATTTTGTTTAGATAGGCTGCAGTCACTACCAGCTTGGAAATTATTTTATGGCTTTAAAGCATCTTTTCACATACAAAGATTTTAGCGTCTGTTTACTAAATCACTGCACTGGTGTGAGGTGCTGGATAGAGTTTCTTTTTACGTGAATACAGAAGTGATTAGTGTAAATGATCTGTGGAAGGAATCACAGCATACGGCTCTTTTCTCTGTATCTGCATGACTGCTGCCAAAGTAGTCACACACTTGTGTTATTCACAGTGTTTGTTTACCAGGGGAAGTAATAGAGCCTGAACCTGTAATAATTATATAACCTAAACATTATGATAGACAAGTAAAGAATGGCCATGTATAGATTGTTGCCTGCTTGCCCAACTCATGCACACACAGATTCAGTCACATATTGCCGTTTTAGCAGCTATTCCTGTAACATCACTTTGGTCTTTAGTGGGATTGCTGATTCAACCATAAATGCGCATGGTAGCACTGGTGTATCTATGAATAGGTGCAGGGGGGACCTACAGTGCACATCCTGCACACACGTTTTTCAGTACTTACCTCTCTGGAGTCCCAGTCGGCAGTGGCAGTGTGGCACAAATCACTGGGAAAATGGTGCAGTGCCTATTTTCCTGGATAACTCAGGGAAAATGACCACCACGCCATTTTCTCAGATACCTGTACATGTGCACAGAGCCCAGAGTCTGCTCACTTGTGCCGCCAGCTAGAAAGAAGGGGGCCTGTGCAAGAACACACACAGGCCCCTCCACTCTTAATATGCCCCTGCATTGTGGTAAGCGGGACAATGTCACTTCAAAGTCCTGCCTTCTACCATTCCATGGTCAACTGAATCTTGCTATGCTTAGTCTCGTATAGATTTCCGATAATTACCTGTGTTGGAACCATCTGGGGTCAGTATCTGGAGGTCATGGGGTCCCCAAAGAGCTGATGTGTCCTCCCACAATACACAGCGTTTAAGGCTTCACTGTGCTGATGCTGGCACAGCATGCTCAGAAGCGCAGAGCAGGGAGCCTCAGAAGGGTGGACCTCCAGATTTTGCTATGGGTCCAGCTGATGCAGTGTTCTGTAGCGGACTGAAGTATTATTACATGTCTCACAGTTCTGTATTCAAATTTTGTTAACTTTGTAATTACTCCTAAAATGCACTTTCCATTATAAAGATCACATGTACAGTGCAGAATGCATTATTTATAGTATTATCCAAAGTCTGCATTATTCCATCTCCGATGTCTATAAAAATGCTCTGCTGACTACCACTAAACATGTAACTCAGCCTCAATGTGCCATCTCCATCCCTTGTATCTGATTTAAATAATCTATACCTCCCGGTATTGGTGGGGTTCAGAATACGGGCGGGATTGATTCACATATAAAGAATAAATACAAATTCACTTTATTCTTCAAGTAAATTCAACCCAATGTCTAACATTTTAATTGTCCGTTGAGAACCATGGAGGTAAAATATAGAGATGAGCGCCTGAAATTTTTCGGGTTTTGTGTTTTGGTTTTGGGTTCGGTTCCGCGGCCGTGTTTTGGGTTCGAACGCGTTTTGGCAAAACCTCACCGAATTATTTTTGTCGGATTCGGGTGTGTTTTGGATTCGGGTGTTTTTTTTCCAAAAACACTAAAAAACAGCTTAAATCATAGAATTTGGGGGTCATTTTGATCCCAAAGTATTATTAACCTCAAAAACCATAATTTACACTCATTTTCAGTCTATTCTGAATACCTCACACCTCACAATATTATTTTTAGTCCTAAAATTTGCACCGAGGTCGCTGTGTGAGTAAGATAAGCGACCCTAGTGGCCGACACAAACACCGGGCCCATCTAGGAGTGGCACTGCAGTGTCACGCAGGATGTCCCTTCCAAAAAACCCTCCCCAAACAGCACATGACGCAAAGAAAAAAAGAGGCGCAATGAGGTAGCTGTGTGAGTAAGATTAGCGACCCTAGTGGCCGACACAAACACCGGGCCCATCTAGGAGTGGCACTGCAGTGTCACGCAGGATGGCCCTTCCAAAAAACCCTCCCCAAACAGCACATGACGCAAAGAAAAAAAGAGGCGCAATGAGGTAGCTGACTGTGTGAGTAAGATTAGCGACCCTAGTGGCCGACACAAACACCGGGCACATCTAGGAGTGGCACTGCAGTGTCACGCAGGATGTCCCTTCCAAAAAACCCTCCCCAAACAGCACATGACGCAAAGAAAAAAAGAGGCGCAATGAGGTAGCTGTGTGAGTAAGATTAGCGACCCTAGTGGCCGACACAAACACCGGGCCCATCTAGGAGTGGCACTGCAGTGTCACGCAGGATGTCCCTTCCAAAAAACCCTCCCCAATCAGCACATGATGCAAAGAAAAAGAAAAGAAAAAAGAGGTGCAAGATGGAATTATCCTTGGGCCCTCCCACCCACCCTTATGTTGTATAAACAAAACAGGACATGCACACTTTAACCAACCCATCATTTCAGTGACAGGGTCTGCCACACGACTGTGACTGATATGACGGGTTGGTTTGGACCCCCCCCAAAAAAGAAGCAATTAATCTCTCCTTGCACAAACTGGCTCTACAGAGGCAAGATGTCCACCTCATCTTCACCCTCCGATATATCACCGTGTACATCCCCCTCCTCACAGATTATCAATTCGTCCCCACTGGAATCCACCATCTCAGCTCCCTGTGTACTTTGTGGAGGCAATTGCTGCTGGTCAATGTCTCCGCGGAGGAATTGATTATAATTCATTTTAATGAACATCATCTTCTCCACATTTTCTGGATGTAACCTCGTACGCCGATTGCTGACAAGGTGAGCGGCGGCACTAAACACTCTTTCGGAGTACACACTTGTGGGAGGGCAACTTAGGTAGAATAAAGCCAGTTTGTGCAAGGGCCTCCAAATTGCCTCTTTTTCCTGCCAGTATAAGTACGGACTGTGTGACGTGCCTACTTGGATGCGGTCACTCATATAATCCTCCACCATTCTATCAATGTTGAGAGAATCATATGCAGTGACAGTAGACGACATGTCCGTAATCGTTGTCAGGTCCTTCAGTCCGGACCAGATGTCAGCATCAGCAGTCGCTCCAGACTGCCCTGCATCACCGCCAGCGGGTGGGCTCGGAATTCTGAGCCTTTTCCTCGCACCCCCAGTTGCGGGAGAATGTGAAGGAGGAGATGTTGACAGGTCGCGTTCCGCTTGACTTGACAATTTTGTCACCAGCAGGTCTTTCAACCCCAGCAGACCTGTGTCTGCCGGAAAGAGAGATCCAAGGTAGGCTTTAAATCTAGGATCGAGCACGGTGGCCAAAATGTAGTGCTCTGATTTCAACAGATTGACCACCCGTGAATCCTTGTTAAGCGAATTAAGGGCTGCATCCACAAGTCCCACATGCCTAGCGGAATCGCTCCGTGTTAGCTCCTTCTTCAATGCCTCCAGCTTCTTCTGCAAAAGCCTGATGAGGGGAATGACCTGACTCAGGCTGGCAGTGTCTGAACTGACTTCACGTGTGGCAAGTTCAAAGGGCATCAGAACCTTGCACAACGTTGAAATCATTCTCCACTGCACTTGAGACAGGTGCATTCCATCTCCTATATCGTGCTCAATTGTATAGGCTTGAATGGCCTTTTGCTGCTCCTCCAACCTCTGAAGCATATAGAGGGTTGAATTCCACCTCGTTACCACTTCTTGCTTCAGATGATGGCAGGGCAGGTTCAGTAGTTTTTGGTGGTGCTCCAGTCTTCTGTACGTGGTGCCTGTACGCCGAAAGTGTCCCGCAATTTTTCTGGCCACCGACAGCATCTCTTGCACGCCCCTGTCGTTTTTTAAAAAATTCTGCACCACCAAATTCAAGGTATGTGCAAAACATGGGACGTGCTGGAATTTGCCCATATTTAATGCACACACAATATTGCTGGCGTTGTCCGATGCCACAAATCCACAGGAGAGTCCAATTGGGGTAAGCCATTCCGCGATGATCTTCCTCAGTTGCCGTAAGAGGTTTTCAGCTGTGTGCGTATTCTGGAAAGCGGTGATACAAAGCGTAGCCTGCCTAGGAAAGAGTTGGCGTTTGCGAGATGCTGCTACTGGTGCCGCCGCTGCTGTTCTTGCGGCGGGAGTCCATACATCTACCCAGTGGGCTGTCACAGTCATATAGTCCTGACCCTGCCCTGCTCCACTTGTCCACATGTCCGTGGTTAAGTGGACATTGGGTACAACTGCATTTTTTAGGACACTGGTGAGTCTTTTTCTGACGTCCGTGTACATTCTCGGTATCGCCTGCCTAGAGAAGTGGAACCTAGATGGTATTTGGTAACGGGGGCACACTGCCTCAATAAATTGTCTAGTTCCCTGTGAACTAACGGCGGATACCGGACGCACGTCTAACACCAACATAGTTGTCAAGGACTCAGTTATCCGCTTTGCAGTAGGATGACTGCTGTGATATTTCATCTTCCTCGCAAAGGACTGTTGAACAGTCAATTGCTTACTGGAAGTAGTACAAGTGGGCTTACGACTTCCCCTCTGGGATGACCATCGACTCCCAGCGGCAACAACAGCAGCGCCAGCAGCAGTAGGCGTTACACGCAAGGATGCATCGGAGGAATCCCAGGCAGGAGAGGACTCGTCAGACTTGCCAGTGACATGGCCTGCAGGACTATTGGCATTCCTGGGGAAGGAGGAAATTGACACTGAGGGAGTTGGTGGGGTGGTTTGCGTGAGCTTGGTTACAAGAGGAAGGGATTTACTGGTCAGTGGACTGCTTCCGCTGTCACCCAAAGTTTTTGAACTTGTCACTGACTTATTATGAATGCGCTGCAGGTGACGTATAAGGGAGGATGTTCCGAGGTGGTTAACGTCCTTACCCCTACTTATTACAGCTTGACAAAGGGAACACACGGCTTGACACCTGTTGTCCGCATTTCTGGTGAAATACCTCCACACCGAAGAGCTGATTTTTTTGGTATTTTCACCTGGCATGTCAACGGCCATATTCCTCCCACGGACAACAGGTGTCTCCCCGGGTGCCTGACTTAAACAAACCACCTCACCATCAGAATCCTTCTGGTCAATTTCCTCCCCAGCGCCAGCAACACCCATATCCTCCTCATCCTGGTGTACTTCAACACTGACATCTTCAATCTGACTATCAGGAACTGGACTGCGGGTGCTCCTTCCAGCACTTGCATGGGGCATGCAAATAGTGGAAGGCGCATGCTCTTCACGTCCAGTGTTGGGAAGGTCAGGCATCGCAACCGACACAATTGGACTCTCCTTGTGGATTTGGGATTTCAAAGAACGCACAGTTCTTTGCGGTGCTTTTGCCAGCTTGAGTCTTTTCAGTTTTCTAGCGAGAGGCTGAGTGCTTCCATCCTCATGTGAAGCTGAACCACTAGCCATGAACATAGGCCAGGGCCTCAGCCGTTCCTTGCCACTCCGTGTGGTAAATGGCATATTGGCAAGTTTACGCTTCTCCTCCGACAATTTTATTTTAGGTTTTGGAGTCCTTTTTTTTCTGATATTTGGTGTTTTGGATTTGACATGCTCTGTACTATGACATTGGGCATCGGCCTTGGCAGACGACGTTGCTGGCATTTCATCGTCTCGGCCATGACTAGTGGCAGCAGCTTCAGCACGAGGTGGAAGTGGATCTTGATCTTTCCCTAATTTTGGAACCTCAACTTTTTTGTTCTCCATATTTTATAGGCAGAACTAAAAGGCACCTCAGGTAAACAATGGAGATGGATGGATTGGATACTAGTATACAATTATGGACGGACTGCCACGGTTAGGTGGTATAAAAAAACCACGGTTAGGTGGTATATATTGTAATACAATTATGGATGGACGGACTGCCTGCCGAGTGCCGACACAGAGGTAGCCACAGCCGTGAACTACCGCACTGTACACTGGTTGATAAAGAGATAGTAGTATACTCGTAACAACTAGTATGACTGACTATGACGGTATAAAGAATGAAAAAAAAACCACGGTTAGGTGGTATATATTGTAATACAATTATGGATGGACGGACTGCCTGCCGAGTTCCGACACAGAGGTAGCCACAGCCGTGAACTACCGCACTGTACACTGGTTGATAAAGAGATAGTAGTATACTCGTAACAACTAGTATGACTGACTATGACGGTATAAAGAATGAAAAAAAAACCACGGTTAGGTGGTATATATTATAATACAATTATGGATGGACGGACTGCCTGCCGACTGCCGACACAGAGGTAGCCACAGCCGTGAACTACCGCACTGTACACTGGTTGATAAAGAGATAGTAGTATACTCGTAACAACTAGTATGACACTATGACGGTATAAAGAATGAAAAAAAAAACCACGGTTAGGTGGTATATATTATAATACAATTATGGATGGACGGACTGCCTGCCGACTGCCGACACAGAGGTAGCCACAGCCGTGAACTACCGCACTGTACACTGGTTGATAAAGAGATAGTAGTATACTCGTAACAACTAGTATGACTGACTATGACGGTATAAAGAATGAAAAAAAAACCACGGTTAGGTGGTATATATTATAATACAATTATGGATGGACGGACTGCCTGCCGAGTGCCGACACAGAGGTAGCCACAGCCGTGAACTACCGCACTGTACACTGGTTGATAAAGAGATAGTAGTATACTCGTAACAACTAGTATGACACTATGACGGTATAAAGAATGAAAAAAAAACCACGGTTAGGTGGTATATATTATAATACAATTATGGATGGACGGACTGCCTGCCGACTGCCGACACAGAGGTAGCCACAGCCGTGAACTACCGCACTGTACACTGGTTGATAAAGAGATAGTAGTATACTCGTAACAACTAGTATGACACTATGACGGTATAAAGAATGAAAAAAAAACCACGGTTAGGTGGTATATATTATAATAATACAATTATGGATGGACGGACTGCCTGCCGACTGCCGACACAGAGGTAGCCACAGCCGTGAACTACCGCACTGTACACTGGTTGATAAAGAGATAGTAGTATACTCGTAACAACTAGTATGACTATGACGACGGTATAAAGAAAGAAAAAAAAATACCACGGTTAGGTGGTATATAATTATACAATTATGGATGGACGGACTGCCTGCCGAGTGCCGACTGCCGACACAGAGGTAGCCACAGCCGTGAACTACCGCACTGTACTGTGTCTGCTGCTAATATAGACTGGTTGATAAAGAGATAGTATACAACAATATACTACTATACTGGTGGTCAGGCACTGGTCACCACTAGTCACACTGGCAGTGGCACTCCTGCAGCAAAAGTGTGCACTGTTTAATTTTAAATTAATATAATATTATGTACTCCTGGCTCCTGCTATAACAACCTGCAGTGCTCCCCAGTCTCCCCCACAATTATTATAAGCTTTTATACATTGATGTGCAGCACACTGGGCTGAGCTGAGTGCACACAGACTGAGTCACACTGTGTGACTGCTGTGTATCGTTTTTTTCAGGCAGAGAACGGATATAGCAGAGAACGGATATATTAAATAAAAGTTAACTTAACAACAACTGCACTGGTCACTGTGGTAAACTCTGTCTGCACAATCTCTCTCTCTCTCTCTCTCTTCTAATCTATTCTAATGGAGAGGACGCCAGCCACGTCCTCTCCCTATCAATCTCAATGCACGTGTGAAAATGGCGGCGACGCGCGGCTCCTTATATAGAATCCGAGTCTCGCGAGAATCCGACAGCGTCATGATGACGTTCGGGCGCGCTCGGGTTAACCGAGCAAGGCGGGAAGATCCGAGTCGCTCGGACCCGTGAAAAAAAAAGTGAAGTTCGTGCGGGTTCGGATTCAAAGAAACCGAACCCGCTCATCTCTAGTAAAATATACTAAGTTCTATGATGGTACTCCACTGCTGATCTGTTAAAAAAAAAAAAGTACACATGTTGTGCCTAGGCGTACAAAACTAGTCAAGATAACCGTGGACCCATCTGTATTACCTGACCACTACATTACAGACATGTCCTCATGGGATCAAGTGAAAAGCTGAGTCATCTGGATATCACTGGTCCTGTCACTGTGCACTAATCTGCCTGTCCACACAGTGTATTTCTGCATAGCAACTTTGCAAAGCTGTAGCTCAAAGTACAACCCTTCTACAATGGCACCTGGCTACAGAGGAGCCTGAGGGTCCTCATGATGAACACATTCAGTGAAGAACTGTCTCAGTTGTGGTGGGACTGTCCCAAATCTTCACATCCCTTCTTCCTTCCAAGCAGAACCTAATGGGCCTGATTCCATTATACAACTCATGCATTTGTATTTGGCTTCAAAATTCCTAAAGGGTACTCATGCATTATTTAAGTTCATTTTAAAGAGTTTGATCTTTGCCGATGAAGAAAACCTTTTCATTGGCGTATTTATAATGGGTGCAGTGTGTGCGGCACACACAGGTCCCCTGGGTCCTGGGGACCCACACCACACATTCTACACTATTATTTTCAATACATGCCCTCTGGAGTCCTACATAGGCGGCGGCAGTGCTACAGAAATCACCAGGGAAATGGTGTAGTGGCCATTTTCCCACCATTTTGTGTATGCGCAGTCTGAAAAACACTGGGATATTGTCCACCGCACCATTTTCCTAAAAACCTGTGCATGCACACTAAACTCTGGGACAGCGCTACTGCGCATGGGTCCCCTAGTGACCCCAGTGCCCAGAGTCTACATCTCAGCCAGCTAGAGAGGAGGGGCACAGACGGAGTCTGTATAAAGTATATGAAAAATACAAAGAATATACAGTATTAGAATTATCTTCTTTGCATTATTCAAAAAAGTCTGTGAGAGTTGAGGCAGTGCCTCCGGTACCTACCTTTTCTGCACATCTCAGCAAATTTCCAGCAGTATATATTGCTGTGCCTGTGTATAATACCCACAGGTACCCTTTGGCTCATATATTGTGTGTAAATCTGACTCTACTACTAGCCAGTGCCTCCTGAGCCATTTACCTCACCGCACGTCCCTGCTATATAGTGACACACCATACAGATCTGCCCAGTCTTGGGGGTAAATTTACTAAGGTGGGAGATTTTTAGAACTGGTGATGTTGCCCATAGCAACCAGTCAGATTATATCTATTATCTGCTAGAAGCAGCTAAATAAATGGTAAGTAGAATCTGATTTGTTGCCATGGGCAACATCACCAGTTCTAAAAAATCTCCCACCTTAGTAAATTTACCCCTTGGTGTCTGAATCTGCCCTTGACTTCTGTGAGGTGTGGAAGTCAACCTAATAGTAACATGCAGAGAACATAAATGCTAACACTTGCAATGAACATTACAGTATTAGTATCTGACTTCTTCAACAGCTGGTGTGTTCTAGTGACCCTCCTGTTCCATCTTGAAGTTTTGAGGTCATGTTGAAAACAATATTGTATTGGTGGCTCAATGCCCGAAACTGTAGGTCCTGGAACTCTGGGTCTTTGTCTAAATACATAAACAATAGTCGTCAGCTGACCTTAATGTCAGTGGGAAAAGACATGTCATAAAAATACTTTCGCCTCCCAGGATGTGTACGTGAAGAGAATGTTTTTGTTATTATCTGCCTTACCTACCCTATTGTTACACTTCTACATTAGTTATACTTTGCCTGTCTGACTAAGGAAAATCTGCAAGGAAAGAATGGAGAATAAAAAAGGGATCATTGTCTTTTTATCTTTTAGGAGGCAGATTATTATAAATATATAATATTTAAGTATGTTTTTAAATTAAGCCTATTTAAAAACAATGTAAAAATAAATTCACCTTATTTCTAGTTTATCTGTGGTTGCTGGTATTTCTGTGACTCCTTCTGAAAAATATATGCAAGTAAAGATAATTCATAGATATACCAAAGGTGTTAAAGTTATCGCTGCCCACAGTTTATAATGTTATGGTATGGAATAGTTCAGGAAAAGATTCCCTTAATCAAATAGTATTATCTTAATTTTAGCTTTTGTGATCCAAATAGAAAGTTGAATATATTGCTATATATATTATATTTGTTATTATTATCCTTTATTTATACGGCGCTACAAGGTGTCCGCAACAAAGTACAGAATCAGTATGAAAAAATAAGAAAAAAAATGACTTACAACAGAACAGAACATTGGAGGAAATGAATAAGGTTTATAAGCATCAGCAGTAGGGAAGCCAATCCCGGGCCATAATTAAATGGGATTGGCATTCAGTTATGTGGCCGCCCCCTCGCCCCGCCCTGCACACATAACTAACCGTATACCGTGGGCAGGTGGCAAACTTCACATTCTCTCTCCCCTAGCGGCGACTGACTGCGCAGCGTGACCTCACACTGCGCCGAGAAAGCCGGAAGGAGGACGCCAGGCAGCATCTGAGCATCCTGTGGACACTCAACGCTGATCCCTCAATCCCCGGGATTGGACCTTCCAATCCTGGGGGATTGAACCCCGAAGTTTTTGGCCCTAAATCCCGGGATCCCACCGATCCCGGGATTGGCCTCCCAAATCAGCAGTCTAATACCCAAATTTGCTGCAGGGTGGCAGAACCTAAGGGTGTGTTGTAGTCAGATGACGAAATAAGGAGGAGATGACGAAATAAGTGAAGGAAGAGAAAGCACATGAGAGAGAGAGAGGGCCCTGCTCGTGAGAGCTTACAATCTAAAGGTGGATATAAATGAGATAGGCAGCACAACATAAATAATAAAGATTTATTTATTTGCTATATATCTTAGGCTTGCATCCACTACGCAAGAGGTCCTCAAGGCACCCTTATGGTCCAAGTTTTAAATATATCCATGCTTGGCCACAGGTGACTTAATTAGTACCTCAGTCAATTTGATTTACACATCTGTGTTGAGCCATGGATATCCTTAAAACGTGGACTGTTACGGTGCCTTCAAGAGCATGTTTGGTAACCACTGCACTGCTCCCATAAGTTTTGCTTTTGATAACACAAACCTTTTGTCCTTTTACTCAAATGAGTTATGTGCATGTGTGTTTTGCTTTGTTACTTTTAGGTAAAGGTTGTACTGAGGAGAGGAGAGTTTTCATACATTAAGTAATGGCAATAAAGCCCTGATATATTTCACGTTGTTTTAGGTGATGATAATGGGAACATTGGGAAACTGTTAGAAATGGCTTGGCGCATGAGTTTTCCTTGAGTGACCTTGAGCTGATTTGATAAGAGTGTGTATACTGCCCTCATGTGGCTGCAGAGCTGAGTGTCACGCTTGTGCATTTCTAGACCCAGAAGACCAAGATTTCCTCAATACAATGGCTTGAAAAAGAAATGGGGGAAAGTTTCAAGAACTATTTTAAGTAAAATTATATTCTGAAACATTTCCCTACTTAGAAAGATCATGGTTTTCAAATCAAAATTAAATTGGTGTATTTTATTTTTTAACGTTACAGCCTTAATTAACAATGCAGAACACATGCATCTTGTCATAGTGCATGGGTTTGCTGAACAAGATGGTAGCGTTTGCAAAGGAACGGATGTTTGCGCCAGCTAGTGGTAGGAGGTGTGCAGAATGTTCTTTGCTAAGTTTGCAGAATGCCCGTGTGTTTTGGAGCAAAGCAAAACAAAATTCCATTTAGCATAGCAGGATCATTACAATTGGATTCAGTGTATTTTAGGGGTGTTTCCTACGTTGGGGAAGATCATACAGCTATTTTTACACTTTAAAAATACCTGGAATTTGAACCAGCTCTAAAATTTTGGTGATAGGATTTAATGATGTCCAGTTGCTGTGTTTTTGGCACTTTGCACCTCTTGAGTTGTTTAGGTCTATTAATTGTTTACATCTGGTAGATTTTATTACAATAGACGAGGAACAATAATAAAAGCATATATCCCTTCCATTTAATTTGTTCTTCTAAAAAGGCACAGGGCATGGCTGGAATAATAAGTGTTTCTGAATAGCATTATGGAGATCTTTAGCAAAGCATAATCATGTACACTCCCTATACTTCAGATTCTGTGCTAAATGCGGATGCACACAAAAGGAGGGTTATTGTTTATTGTGGTCATTAGCAGTAATTAGATGAATATATTCTTGTTCAGTATTTTGTATTGATCAATGTTTACATATTGTGAAACGTACTTGTTTAAATAACAAAAGATTTTTTGTTTTTTTGTAGGTTTTGAACTGTTGTACCAGCCTGAAGTTGTGCGGCTGTATCTATCCATCCTGACTGAGAGTCAGAACTACAACACATTGGAGGCAGCTGCAGGAGCACTGCAGAATCTGAGTGCTGGCAATTGGACGGTGAGTGGTTGCTGACTGGCATCATGATAGAGGCTTTATTCAGGCCCAACCAGTCTAATGGTGACCTTCCATGCTCTGCCCTAGTCAGCAGTTTGCACACTCTATGCCTGGCTGATTTTTTTGTCACAATGTCGATTCTTCTCTATTGTTTAACTCTCCAAACAACCTTCTTCCTAGCTATAAATGTAACCATGATCGTAAATCTTGTTTTATTTTGAAAAGTGATTACTTTTTAACAATGGACATTCTTACATGTATTCTTTAGTATATTGGCAGTTGTGATTAGACTCCAAACGCTCCCCAACTTACTGCATGCTGCAAAATATACACACATCCCGTAACGCACAAGATTTATACTGCAACTACAGGGAGTCATACTTTCATCTTTGAATTTATAACATTTGGTCGTAGGCTGCTGCATTAAATTACACCAGAAACCATCATATTTATAACAAATCTGCTTTATTCATATTAATATGCTCATGGAAATGCTGTAATGTCTTGTTTGCAGTTATTGCCGACTGCCCATTGGCGAAAAGGGGTTTATAGTAAAAGTAGATCTGCTAAGTATACATAAAGAAAGTTAGTTATTTAGTGGGCTGATACAATATTCATGAGACCGCAGTCTCTTCAATGACCAGGAAAAAGTCATGGCCAAATATTTCAGAGCCTCCTAGCAAAATGCTAGACCTTTCATAAAGTTTGGTTGAGCCCACAAAATGGCTGCCGTCATTCTGTAGTTGAGGTGTCAGTGATACCTGTGACCAAAATGTGTTCTGCACAGAGAATCTTTTTTTTTTTCCTGAATTTGTACATTTGACACTAAATCGTATCAGACGTATTGTTGCTCTGCCACAAAATGTCCATAGAAACAGAAAAGCGCCATCCAGTGGACAGATGGCACTCTTACTCCTCAAATTGTACTTGGTTTGTTTTCAGTTCTTCAAATATACCTCCACACTAACGTTTAGATTATCTAACGGGGGGGGGAGGGTGTATTACAATTTTAAGTGTACACTTTTGAATACCTGTTTATTTTTTAATTATTTGTCAGCACTAAATACTCTGCTGTTCTGCTGCCGAACTAATTTCGCAAATGTGCAATGTGCTAATGGAGAATAATGTTCCTGTAGCAATTCATACTTAGAGCATTATGGTGGTTATGTACACAAAACTGCAGATCTATTATACAGACAGATCCGCTTCTGATGCTGAACATTCCTTGTTTCTTGTATGTGCATCTAATTAAGGGAGAAGGTTTGACACAGAGGTTAAATGCACCAAGTAACAGTGATATTGAGTGACTTGTTGGAGACACTTGTTAAAAATTCAGAACAGCTATCCCAGCTTGACTTTTTAGTACAAATAATTGGGACCAACTTTCTTAGGTGGTTTCCCCTGGCCCACAAACAAATTTGGAGAGGTAAATGAAGAAGGCACAGCGAGTAAGTAGGAAAGGTATATAGAATATATAATTTGTATAGCGCTGAGATCTCTCTAAGCAAACCACAAGTGTAGTAAGGAGTTCATTTGAGAAAGCAATGTCATCCGCAATTATTTCTCTAATGTTTTGTAATTATGATTCTAACTAACTGACCTGAAGTCATTCGCCAGTGTAAGAAGAAACCACTTCTCTGTCTCCAGGGACAGTGGCAGGTGGGGGGAGTTTTACTCGGGCAGTATACCTGTCAAACCGTAACTCTGATTTTCTTGGTCAAGCTCAGGGTTGACCGAAAGGTCCCATGGGATGTGTCTTCCATCTCTTCGGTTTGTGTTTGGGATTGTCTGGGGGAATCTTATCCCTACGATTATTTGCGAGTGGTCCCATTTTTTCCCCCCGGGACCATGATAGCATCTGTTTGTACTATTTGACCTCAGGGTAAAATTGGCCACCAGGAGGCTGCAGACATACTAAGGCTTAGCAGTTACACAGCAGTCCACATGTACTGTTCTAGCATCCACTCTCCTGTACACTTCTAACTTTCTTCAGAGCACACCTTTATTAACAAGTGGGAAATGCATACACTGGGCCAAATAATGAGTGAAAAGTATATATTATTTATAGCAGTTAGACATAAACTATACTCTGTCAAACCAAGTGTTCACCTTTGTAAATAAAATGTAATCCTAATCTGATAAATACCTATCCTGCCTTTCAGTGGTCAACCTACATCCGCGCTACAGTCCGCAAAGAGAGAGGCCTGCCAGTGCTTGTGGAGCTGCTTCAGTCCGACTCGGACAAAGTGGTTAGAGCTGTGGCCATAGCTTTGAGGAACCTGTCTATGGACAGAAGAAACAAAGACTTGATTGGTATGTGTCCTTCTGTGCGACAATCTGTCTGTGACACTTGTATTTCCAGCGATCAGTTTGCGCCGGTTGTTTCATGTATAGGAACATCACGGATGAATAATAAAAAAAAATATGGTGACACACTTGGGTCAGTGATTTTTCCACCACAACATACTGTGGGGGAGATGAACTAAGCAGTGATAAAAGTGGAGAAATGAGCCAGTGGAGAAGTTGCCCATGGCAACCAATCAGCATTGACTTAACATTTATTATTTGCATACTATAAAAGTATACAGAGCAGCTGATTGGTTGCCATGGGCAACTTCTGTACTGGCTCACTTCTCCACTTTTATCACTGCTTAGTACATGTCCCCCTTAATATGTGGGACCTTCATGGGGCTACATGTTCTGTGTTGTGATCTGGCTGTTCATACACTGATTTGCCATCCTCACGTGTGTGGCCACAATGTTCCCTGGTGGTTCCGCAGAGCTGCTGATCAACCACATCACTGCACCTGTGGACAACAAATTGATCATTAAGTCAGAGTTAAAATTACTTCTCTTCCGATTGCAGTTAGGTATTTATTGTACAGCAGATCCTCGCAGGAACCCTGAATATGTTTTATACGGATGTTCTGTACTGGCATCATTATGCAGCAAGAGGAAGCTGAGATTGTGGTTATGGTTTGATGTGTAAATGTTTCAAGTGAGCGGAATGAAATGCACAGAAAATTCAAAAAGTAAAGTCCTCTAGTTTCCAAGCAACAAAATAGAGCTAAGCAATGGGATAGTCTGTATTTTATGTCAGTGAATATTTCATATAGGGAATACAGTAGTAATAATGGAATAATTATAATGCATGAGATGTCTGCAAGTTGTGTGCAGTTATGGAATGATAGTTCACCTTTATTTGTTCTTCAGGCAATTACGCCATGGGACAGCTTGTCCGAAACCTACCGGGAGGACAGCAACGTCCTGCTAAGAACTTGGAAGAAGACACTGTGGTTGCAGTACTGAACACCATCCACGAAATAGTCACAGACAGCTCTGAAAATGCACGGTCCCTCATCCAGACACAGGGAATCGAAAAACTCATCACTATCAACAAATCCAGGTGACCAAACTGTCCAGTAACGGGACATTGTAAAAGCAAACACTAGTTATATGCACAAGCAATACATCATATAGGTCACGTTTGAGCGGCTCAGGGTTTTGGTGGGGGGAATCACCCTAGTCATATGGACTCTGGTGTGTGAGGGCTTTAAGTGCAGGAATGTCCGGAGATTCCGTCTGCTAAGGCCGGAGCTGTGGAATGAGTGCAGCACCCGATTAAATGACCATGGCTATTTCTGTACTTTCTGTCCTTCATTACATTGAATCTCACACCCAGTACTTTGTACAGTACTCAAAGCTCTTTGGTCACATGGCTGCCAAGTAATGTCTGGCAATGATTATACTTATGGGAGGGTCTCCTTAAAGAGGGTATGGGTTGTATTCCTGTTAACATTAGCGATTGGACGTCACAGTACATTAGGCCACTCTGATCCACTTCAAACCACACTTGTTACATAGATCATTGTACATATGGTCCCACCAGTTTTGGTAACAGACACCAATTAAAGTTGTTCTACCTATCAGAATCTTGAGTAGATCCTTCTCATGTTACCACTATGGTTAGCTTCACTGCTCCAATATTCGGTGAACTGTGGTATGTACAGGCTTGGGATCACACATACTCTCACTCCTAGTGACTATAATGTACTGTGCTATAATATGTTATCAACCAGGCATGCAGGTGGTGGCTGGGGGTACCTGGAGCTCTGGTAAAGGTTGGAACTCTATCCTACAGGCAAGACCCAGAAATAGAGTGCGGGGGGAACAGGAGCAGTCAGTGCAGGATACTGATAATAGAGTTACCATAGCTATGATGTCCTATAAACATATGGTACAGGGATTGGCTAAGTAATCATTTTAAGTGGAGAACTAATGTAACTATATTGGGGTTTCTTCCCAAACTACACAAATAGTTAAAATATTTGAGAGCATCATTATCGTTATGAAGAAAGAACATTATCACACATAATGTTTTTACTAAATATTTCTTTGCTGTTTTTTCTTCTGTAGAAGTTGTAGATTTCCTGAAATATTGTATTTACACATATACTGGTCCTGGTTCAGAGGTAGACGCAGACCACACACAGTGCTGATGTTTGCGCAGCTGAGAGCAATATAGTCCTCTGCGAATGCACAAAATACTCTGGCATTCTTTATGGTGCCTGCGTCACCCTGGGCAATGTCTGGGAGGTTGCCTTAAGGGAGCGCAGACAATAAGCCACATGTAATGAGGTGTCACTGCAAGCGGGATGCATTCCCAGGTGCATGGCAGCTTCCAGAGAGGACATAATCATACAGAGACACTGTTTCTGCCATAGGCAGATGTACAAGTATCAATGGTGAACTGTCTAGAACCGCTGGTGGTGCTACTGCATGCAGGGGTGTAGAAAAGGCCCAACTGTATTAAGCCTTAAAATGTTGGTAAAGTGGAGACAGATAAAGAGCGATAAATGACCAGCCAATCCGCTTCCTAGTTGCCATGTAACGGGCCGTGTTTGAAAAATGACAGTTAGGAGCTGGTTAGCTGGTACTTTATCACTCTTTATCTGTCTCCACTTTATCTCTTAATAAGGCTTAATACATTTGGGCCTGGGCATCTCATGGCTAGTACGTTCAGGCGCACGCTGTTACACAAGAGGATGAAACTAGCATTTGCATGTTATCACGACTGCGGCAACGGGCACTAGAGTGGACGCAGCACCACCCACCTCTGAATCTGGCCCATAGTGTCAAACGGAGGCTAATACTGCTGGATATCTCTTGTCACCTTTTCCAGCCAGTCCCCAAGAGAGGTGAAAGCTGCTTCCCATGTCCTGCAGATGATTTGGAGCTACAAGGAGCTCCGGAATGCCCTTCAGAAAGAAGGATGGAACAAGGCAAACTTCCAGGTACTGGTCCCATCATGCCTGTCTGTTAGTAAGGTGCAAAGTGAGCACAAACATATGATGTTCGTGTGATCACACATTCTGGAAAACGCATATATCCACTATTTATAGCATTTTTCAGTAGCGGTTGATAAACTCATAGCGGCTATTATAGAGTTGGACTTTCATGTTTGTTTTATATGCATAAAATATGCTGACACCTGTAGACCCGTCAGGTGCTGGAGGCTGGGACAGCTACTTGTGATGAGGATGACCTAGCCACTGGTGATGAGCGTGACCTCTTCAGCTGGTCTCCAGTACTCCATTCATCAGTGTAGCTGCTCTATTAAGTATTTTGCAGATGTCTAATCACATTACTTAATTGATATTTCCATTTGGACTGCGACAAGAAAGAAGATTCCAATTGGATATTTACAAGGGAAAATAATAGATGTTTGGATTTAATTTTCAGTTAATTTAAGTTGTATTTGTATTTTGTGTTTCTGTTTCATGTTGTTCTGTATGGTAAATGCAGCTTGTGTATTAACACTGTCAAGCAAATATTTTTGTTGTGTTTATGTTACTTCATTATAATGTGTACAAATAAGGTAGTCTGACTTTCACACTTATTATGAACATTATCAACCACGTTGTTACCCTGTTGTGGTGCATAAGGAAGTATATACACCTGTAGTACATCTACCACAAATACTGTTTTGTGGTTATACACATGCGCCAGCACAACATATACACATAAGTAAGTATTTTTCCCTATGTACTGCACGGTCTGCAGTGCTTATATAGTTGTGTCTCACAGTGTGGGGTATATTAACTAACGTGTGGGTTTTTAGAAGTGGAGATGTTGCCCATGGAAACCAATCAGTTTGTACTTAGCATTTATCTAGCACCTTCTAGAAGATAATAGCTAGAATCTGATTGGATGCTATGGGCAACCTCTCCACTTCTAAAAACTTGCACTTTAGTAAATATACCCCTGTGTGTGGTGTGATTTACAGTAATAACAGCGGGATACTTACAGTAATTCAAGTGGAGCAGTTCTCTAAAATAGTTTTACTACTATAATCTATGAATGCAATGTTATTTTGTATATCTATAATTCTATAGAATTACAGATAGGATAGTGGTTGGGCGGTTAGGGTTAGGCTGCGGGGAGGGGGCGGGTTAGGGTTAGACACCAACCGGGGAGAGTTAGGCTGTGTGTGTGAAGGGGGGGAAGGGCTGCAAACAGGGAGGGTTAGGGTTTGGGGGTCCATTGGGAAAGGTTTGTATACTTATCTTTCCCAGGCCGGGATTTTGATCGTTGTGATGCCGTGGTCGGTATTCTGACCGCCGGCACCCCTTCCGTAGGGATATCCATCCTAACCCATTCTATGTGTTGTGTTGTTTTTATGTATGTCCCTATGCTGATTTGCCTACTTTGGGAATGTTATATAACTGAAACTAATTTTTGTTCTGCTAATACTCTGTTTCTTTCCTTCTTTCTGCCTTGCTGTAAAATAATGAAAGGATTACATTTCTTCCGTTTATAACTCTTGGCTTTCCTTTAATGAACTGTGCAGCAAAGCAGAATCTTTTCTAATAAATGCTTCCTAAGCTCATGGGGCGTCTTTCTCAGATACCTCTAATATTCAGAACTGTTACATGGTTTGGGCCACTATAACTAAGCTGTGCTTGTGTTACAGAGTGGAAACAGCCATTACAGGTGTAGCCATGCTTCTCCTTGCTGCAATGTGGCATGCTGCAACACGGCTTGCTGCTTGGCATGCCGGGCTACAACTATTCACAGCCGGTGACCGCTCCATTCATTCTTGCCGTTAGTCACAAACTTGGCCGCCATGCTGCAGCATCACAGCAAGATGAGCATGGCTACATGTGTAGGTTCTACAGTGCGATGCAGGATTCCTCACAGCGTTTGTACCGCGTGCTGTGTGTGAGCCTGTGGGTGTACACCTAGCCTCTCACACCATGGCTCTCTCAATATCATGTATCATTGTCCCTCAGGGCATAATTTACAGCTGTATTCAAGGGAACATTTCAATGCACCGAAAAAGTTTTTTTTTGTCCTGATTTATTTAATAAATTGCCATGCAGCATCATCTCACATGGCGCTTTACACTTTATAGGGAATGTTTAATTGACAGCAGTCCCTGCCACAGAGGAGCTCACGGACTACCACATAAACACCAGGCTGATGGGACACGGTTCTTACACACCATGGGGCATGGCTTTAACATCTTCACCTCCCCTGCTCTTCTGGGCCCCACCTCCCGCCCCTGCCGGTCACACACACACCAAACAACAGCCAGCATATATTTGGACTGGGAGAAAAGCAGAGCTCCCACAGCAAACAGATATAAACTCAGTGAGGGTATACAAACGGTGCACAGGTAGGGCCCTGACTGCCATGGGATGTATGGCCAAACACTGCTGGTGGTAACAAATAATCTTATATCCAAGGAGAAACACATGCTTTTATTGTTTATAGCTACTTATTACAATACAGAAGTAGAGCCATAAGCAGCTGGTACTTTGCTGCATTGGTGTTTTGGCTTTACAGAAAGGGCACGCCATCTTGTTAAAAACAAAACAAAAACAAACATACTTTTTCTATTAAGGGCTTTTTTGTAAAATCTTAAGGAAGTTTTCATAATAATAATAACCCATTGTAAAACTTTTTTTATATATTTGATCACGTTTCAGTCTGCCACATCAACACTGCCAAAGGGATCCAAAGGTAATGGGAAGTCTGGATTTGATGACAGCACGCTCCCTCTGGTGGATAAGAGCCAAGGTGAGATTTCCCAGATAGTGACCCATTACATTTTATATTCTATACAGGTGTATACCAGCTGTCTGCCACAATTTCCCCTGTCACAACTTGGTTACTTAAACTTTAATGGAAGTCAAGGTCTTTCCACCCGACAAGGTTCTCTCCTTCCCCCTCTACCTCTCTGCTGACAACACCTCCATCTCCTCTGTCCGCTGCCTGAATGTCCTCTTTCGCTCTGCTGTCTCATCATCCTCCATACCAGCCCTGCACTTCTCCTGTCTATCCCCAGCACCACCATCCGCGTCATTTTTCTTTCATGTCCCTCAACGCTGCTGGCCCTGTTTCCCAGTTACCCTGCTGGCTTCCTTTTTTATTCAGAAGCAAGTTCAAATATATCTCACACTTTCATAGCACTCAACCAATCTCCTCATCTCTACATCCCCAACCTCATTCCTACACACTGCCTGCCGCTCACTCCACTCTACCAGTGACTGTTGCCTTACCCTGATCACCGTTTCCCACCCACACCCTCCTTCAGTCAGCCTCTGGGGAGACCAGCGGGCAGAGCCGCATGCAGACGGAGGAGAGCAGCGCTGCAGAAGGATGTCTCACAGCCGCCAGACCTCACAGCAGTGTCCAGCCAGCGTGACCTCACTTGCTGGAGCCGGGTGGACGCTGCCGTGAGCGGCGCGGCTGTGACACATCCTCCTGCAGCGCTGTGCTGTAGCGCTGCTCTCCCCTGTCCCGCGGCTCTGCCCCCTCTCCTCCTCTCGGGTCCCACATCTCAGTCCAACATTTTTTTTATGTCAGACTGAGATGGTCGGAAACGGGGCCAAATCCTGTCGAATTTGGCCCCGTAACGTACTCAAAAGTACGTGAATCGGCAGCTATACCGCCGATTCACGTACTATTCGACAAGTCAAATTCCCCGACTTGTCGAATAAAAACAGCTGGGATTGAATAGGTCGAATCACGATTCGACCTTAAAAAGTCGAAAACTGCCGTCTTTTCGACAGACGGCAACTTTCCACCCTAATTGAATATACCCCTTATAGAATGTAAACTCTAGCAGGGTCCTCTGCAATCAATGTATGTCATTTTGGCCACCATGTACTTATGTAATCATGCTGTATGGGCCTTCCCATATGTACTGCACTACGGAACACTTGTTTTACACTATTTAAATAAAAAAAATAAGTCGGTGACATACAGTGCATCCGGAAAGTATTCACATCGCTTCACTTTTTCCACATTTTCTTATGTTACAGCCTTATTCCAAAATGGAATTAATTCATTTTTTCCCTCAAAATTCTACACACAATACCCTATAATGACAACGTGAAAAAAGTTTTTTTGAGATTTTTGCAAATTTATAAAAAAAAAAAAACGAAGAAATCACATGTACATAAGTATTCACAGCCCTTGCTCAATACTTTGTTGATGCACCTTTGGCAGCAATTACAGTCTCAAGTCTTTTTGAATATGATGCCACAAGCTTGGCACACCTATCTTTGGACAGTTTTGCCCATTCCTCTTTGCAGCACCTCTCAAGCTCCATCAGGTTGGATGGGAAGCGTCGGTACACAGCCATTTTAAGCTCTCTCCAGAGATGTTCAATCGAATTCAAGTCTGGGCTCTCAAGGACATTCACAGAATTGTCCTGAAGCCACTCTTTTGATATCTTGGATGTGTGCTTAGGGTCGTTGTCCTGCTGAAAGATGAACCGTCGTCCCAGTCTCAGGTCAAGAGCGCTCTGGAGCAGGTTTTCATTTAGGATGTCTCTGTACATTGTTGCATTCATCGTTCCCTCTATCCTGACTAGTCTCCCAGTTCCTACCGCTGAAAAACATCACCACAGCATGATGCTGCCACCACCATACTTCACTGTAGGAATGGTATTGGCCTGGTGATGAGCGGTGCCTGGTTTTCTCCAAACATGACGCCTGGCATTCACACCAAAGAGTTCAATATTTGTCTCATCAGACCAGAGAATTTTGTTTCTCATGGTCTTAGAGTCCTTCAGGTGCATTTTGGCAAACTCCAGGCGGGCTGTCATATGCTTTTTACTAAGGAGTGGCTTCGGTCTGGCCACTCTACCATACAGGCCTGATTGGTGGATTGCTGCAGAGATGGTTGTCCTTCTGGAAGGTTCTCCTCTCTCCACAGAGGACTGCTCCGATAGAGTGACCATCGGGTTCTTGGTCACCTCCCTAACTAGGGCCCTTCTCCCCGATTGCTCAGTTTAGACGGCTGGCCAGCTCTAGGAAGAGTCCTGGTGGTTCCGAACTTCTTCTATTTACGGATGATGGAGGCCACTGTGCTCATTGGGACCTTCAAAGCAGCAGATATTTTTCTGTACCCTTCCCCAGTTTTGTGCCTCGAGACAATCCTGTCTTGGAGGTCTACAGACAATACCTTTGACTTCATGCCTGGTTTGTGCTCAGATATGCACTGTCAAGTGTGTGACCTTATATAGACAGGTGTGTGCCTTTCCAAATAATTTCCAATCAACTGAATTTACCACAGATGGACTCCAATTAAGCTGTAGGAACATCATAAGTATTATCAGTGGAAACAGGTTGCTGTACATGTGATTTCTTAGTTTTGTATTTTTAATAAATCTGCAAAAATCCGCCAAAAACTTTTTTCACGTGGTCATTATGGGGTATTGTGTGTAGAATATTGAGGGGAAAAATTAATTTATTCAATTTTGGAATAAGGCTGTAACATAAGAAAATGTGGAAAAAGTGAAGTGCTGTGAATACTTTCCGGATGCACTGTAAGTGCGCTATTGGTATAGCAACTATTATTATTTAGGAACAGTTGATAACATTATGATAATCATTATTTGATGACCATATTGTCCTTGTAAAAGAGAGCATTGGTATTATGTAGTGTAGTAATCGTTGCTAATATAAATGTCTCCTTTCTTACAGTAAACAAGAAATCTGGAAGCCGGGACATGATCCCAATGGGGGAGCTTGGTCCTGGTAAGGAACAATGATAGTGTATGCGGACATTTCTCCCCTCTTTGCCTCTGCATGTTTCTCCTCCTTTCTGGTAGCTTTGTTTCTGCAGCAAGGCTTTGTAGACATACATATTAGGCCACACAGCCAATCCACCCATACCATACCACGCTCTGCTCAAACTGCAATCTGAACTGAGCAGGTCATGCTCCATATGCTCACATTACATTTTGATTTGACCCTACCATTCCCTGATATTCTCATACTACGCTGCAATACACCCGTGGCCATTTTGGATTAGGATGTGCCCATTCAGTGTGCCACACTCTCTTCAGATGCCGACTACAGTAATGACAGATGATGTTCCATGGTGGGCTCCTATTTCATCTTGTATTGAGCAGGCTAAGTCATTCTGTAGTTATGAAAACAGTGTAAATGGCCCCATACACTAGAACGGTAATGCCCGATTTCATCCGATTTGTATCCGATCTGATGCGCGTTCCCGTGAGCATCGGATCCTCCAGATTGACCGTGCTGCACTAACTATCATGTCCGACCCCGCAGGCATGGCTGGGATCACCCAAGATACATCGTATGCAAAAGGTCAGCATACGATGTATCTTGGGCAATCCTGTCGCCTGGGAGGCTGCCGGGGTGATCGCCTGCGACATGACGGTCGGACATGTCGCATTAGTATATGGGGCCCTTAACACTAGGGAACAGCAGGAATAGAAGAAAATATCTATGTGGCATTTACAGTTCACAGTTCATCTGATGTTCACTTCCGAGTGCTTCCATTAAATAGGTGAGGTCCTAGCATGCTTGTGTCCCAGTATAACATGGTACCTGAGAGCAGCTTCAGTTTAGAAGATACAGCATTGTCTGTCCTCTTGCAAAGTCATAATGTGTAGCTTGGTTTATCAGTGGATCAGTTAAAAAAGAAATGTAATAATCAATGTACATAAACACACATAAAAACATTAAAAAAATATAAATGGGTATATGAATAAAAATAAATATTGGCTCTGAGGTAGTGGTTTTTTCCAATTTTGTTAATATGGACCCAAACGTTATTTAGTGATCCCGGACTTTAGTATGAATAGGAATTTTTTCCTCCTTAAGATTATTTATGCAGTCAGCTGGTAATACCCTTAATATTACCTCTCACACAGTTCCACAAGATAGTGATAGCAGTTGCTCGTCTGTGTAGATAGTTCAAGGGGTTTCCATGATTTGCCGGATATGCTGAAAAGGAGTGGTTTTTAAATCCTAATCCTTGGAAATCCAAGTGAGACGGAAAAAGTCCTCACTAAATAACGGTTGGGTCCATATTAACAAAATTGGGAAAAAACACTACCTCAGAGCCAATATTTATTTTTATTCATATACCTATTTATATTTTTTTTTTATGTGTGTTTATGTACATTGATTATTAAATTTCTTTTTTAACTGATCCACTGATATATTAATTGATTATTTGGGGACACAACTCTTAGCGCTGGTATTTTTTTTGTTTATTGCTTATTCTTGCGGGGTCTGACAAACCCCTTCCAGCTGCTGTGGTAATCTAGTGGGTATTATATTTTAAAAAAAAATTCCCCCGAGAGGTACAGGGAACCTTTTTTCCATGAGCAAAACCTGACCACCATGTTGTCACTGCTTTCCTCAGATGGCTATTCCACTATTGATCACAGGGACAAGGAACGCAAGTACAGATCGAATGAAAGCATGGGAGATATGTCAGAAAAGGAGCCCTTGAAGGTACAGTTTGGTTGTGTAAGTCACTGCCGCCTGTAGTAAAAGATGGAGCCTGTGTATTTACCTGTACTAGAAAGTGGTTCCAGTGTAGGCCTGGCTGGTGGATTTTCCAATTTATGGACAGGATGTATCAAGCAAATGCGATGCATCTCACCACTTACCGCATGCATAGCCGTGTAAATAACACTGGTATGCATGTACATTTGCAATGAAAAACTTCAAGTAACAGCTGTCCTTTGCGATGATAGGACTTCTGGGTTTATGATAAGGAAGTCCTTCTGCACATGTAGGTCCATCAGCCAGCACATGCCTGAACTGAAGGGAACACTAGGATCTCTCTCAGGGTACTATTCAGAAATAAAACCTTTGGCTTCTGTTGGGCAACGCCATCTATAGCTGCCGTTGCCTATCGGGTGCAAGCACTGGAAACTTTTGCTTTCCAAAGCTTTGTACATATGGAAAATGTGTTCATACCTGGTCTTCTCAGTTGTGGCCACATTTCCTGTTAGTACATCCCATCCTATGAAAGGTTCACGCTCCATTGACTGTATGCTCAGTGTTCTGTATGTACTGTGTTCTGCCCTGAAATATTGCGACTTTACCCACTACACAATCTACTTATGAATGTATTATATATTATATGTCTCTCTTTTTTGCTAAGTAAAACAAGGGCAAGCTTGTATGCAGCTCTAATGTATGAGTAAATCATAAAGTGGGTTATTTACTGTACTAATAAAGTGCAAATGTGCCAGAATCTATAGCAGCCAAGCAGACATTACTTTCATTGTCTAAATTGCAGTAAAACATTGTTAACTGCTTATTAGTTGGCTACAGTTTGTACATTTTTTTTTTTGTTGTTACAGTAAAGCCACAGACGTATTATAATTTTTGTATGGTGTCCACTAGGTGGCGCTTTGATATCGTAATAGATTAATAAGAAGAAGAATTTACTGTCCCTGGTTGTTGTTTGTTTATTTTATTTGGTCGCTGGAAATCATTAATGCTAAAGGCATGCTGTGTCCTCGCTTCCTAAATTTGGCACCCAAAAATAAAATATGGCGTACTGTTACTGTCACATGGTTAATGCCATATGTGTGGGAGCTTCACCTATATGTTGCTCCAATGAGAAGTTCTCCAGTATCTGTGCATGACAGTATACGCCTGTATGTTTTCTGTATGGTTCAAGAAAATCTGCGCCCAAGTGAAATAATTCACATTTCACTTTAAAAAAGGTAAAACTAAAGCATGTAAATACTATATACCTTTCCTCAGCCCAACAAGTGTAAAATTTTACTTGTTCCCTTTCTCCTCTCTCCTTTTATATCATTTTAAAGAATTATAGAACTAGGACTCGGTAATGCAGGTCTTGCTCATATACCCGGCTCTTCCTGTTGTGAGTCATAGGGTGGAACCATAGAATTAATTATATTAATTCAAATACATTATATCTATGAGACTTGTTTGTGGGGTAATGAGCCACAGTAGGAAGATCACTAGCTAGTGTCAGCTACAAGTTCTCCATGTGAAGTGCTCTGGTTCAGATGGGATTTGTACATGGATAATATACAGATGTGCCCTCATACATCATTGCTGCAGTCACACCCACAGGCCCTCTTGGCGTGAATCTTCTAACATCAGCCATCTTTTTCTTTTCACAGCAAATGTGTCTTATTCACAGGAGACTGTGCTGATGAATTTGATATGACATTTGTATATCGGTGTGCGACCGAGCCTCTGAATTTGCATACGAAGTGCTACAATTTAGCTGCCATAGCTTTTTTCTATGCCAAGTTCCATTGTGCTCCGTATCCAGACTCAGTCACACACAATATACAAGTGTTGCATATCTGATTAATCAGCACAGTCTCCTTGTGTACCCTAGTCACATCTTGTTTTGACTAAGAAGCAATTTCGTCAAAAAAAAAAAACGCCCGACACTAGCAGAGTTGCACAGGACCTGTCGGCTCACTCACGCCGGGCATCTTGCTATGCGTGGCGTATTAAGGCTGGATGTATCTGTGTGAATAAGATGTTTGTGCCAGCTGACAGCAGCCAATGTGCTGTTACTGGTTGCTGCATTAAATAAGAGCTTGTTACAGCGATGCTTATGCACATGCGTACACATTACACATGACTTGTGTGTGAATGGTCTCACCCGCGATCATATAATGTATTTCCTTTTGGATCGCTGGTGCAACTGTTCGCACGTGAATGTGCACACGCATCGCTGCAAACAAATCTCACTCACGAATAGTCGCAGGTGCAATCAGCCCGGATACATCTGTGTATGGGAAATTCTATTACCACCCCAGTCACAGTAATGTCAGGCACACATTGCTCAGCATGCAGTCTCCTGTGTGACGTGATTTAGTGGTCTGCATGTGGGCAGTAGGGAAGAAGTAATGTATATTTGTATGTTCTTCTGCAGGGATGCTATTGTATGAAATGTTGCACTGGATTGCGGTTATGCAGCTCTTTTCGGGTTTTTTTTTTTTTTTTTTTTTTTTTGTTCCTAGTGTTTTGCCACTCCTTTATCCCAGTGATAACTAATCCTTTCTTTACAAGCCTTGGCTGGTGTTGCACATCTCCTCGCATTAATCTCTGTTTTGCTCTCTCCTCTCCTTTACTGCTGCTGCAGAATGACTCAAATAAGAAACACATTACCCGGAGTAACAGGCCTACTGTCAGTCTGGTGGATGCACGCGACACTAAACCGCAGCCTGTAGACTCCTGGGTCTAATTTTTGCATGCATGGTAGGTCTGTCTATTGTCTCTCTGGGTTCTTGGTTGGGTATCTTTATGCTGCTGGAGGTATAATATCTTTGTGTATTTATTTCTCCTGGGTGCATGGTCAAAAAACTCCCTCTCCAATTGTAAAAGCTTTGAAATGTGCACTGTAATATGCTCTGCAGCTCGTCTAATCTCTGGGTTATCTCTATCTTTTTCATTTAACCTGCTCCGGTTTCAGTTACTAGACTCCAGTATTTGTCAATGCTGTTTGCCAATGGAGACTCTGCCTGTATGTAATAACTTTAAAGCTGGGTACACACGGTGCGATTCTGGCTAAAGGTTGTTTTTTTACTTTGCGATTTCCCTTGAACTCTGCGGAGCCCAGAACCACCGATACGGACTATACACACTGTACAATTTCGGCTATGTACAATTATGATTATATACAATTTTCGCTATACTAGAAACTAGATTGTACACTTTCTCGTCAAAATTATCCTGCCTGCTCAGTCTACTATTTTTTCTTCTGATACCGACCCCGCGGGAGCATGCATCGGCATCGCAAGTTGTATACACATGGTGTGATATGTACTATGTTTTGTACCGATATGGACTATATAGTCCATACTGGTAGTTCATATCATATCGTGTGTAGGCCCCTTTAGAGTGCTTCTGATAACATTCTGAGATACAATAATAATAATAATAATATCCTTTATTTATATAGTGCCACAAGGAATCTGCAGCACCCAAGTGCAGAGTACATATACAAATAAGTAAAACAGGAAAACAGTGACTCACAGTTGAAAACAATATAGGACAAGTACAGGGTACATAAACCTAAGCAGACAACAGTATCACCATGGCAGAAAGCTGAAGAGAAGTAAAAGCACATGAGGGAAGAGGGCTTTGCTCTTGAGAGCTTACAATCTAAAGGGGGGGGCAGACATCAGATGGGGTAGACAGTGAGCGTGGAACAGTGGGTTAGGAGGAGAGTTGGCTGGATTTGGTGAAGAAGTGGGTCATGAGAGCCCATTTGAAGTTTTATAGAGAGGTGGAGAGTCTGAGGGGGGAGAGGTACACAATTCCAGAGAAATGGAGCAGCACGTGAAAAATGTTGGCGGTAGGAAGAAGAAGTAATCAGTTGGCTGGACAGCTTCTGTGCATTAGCGGAGCGAAAAGGACGAGTGGGAGTGTAAGGGGAGATAAGGTCACAGACGTAAATGGGAGAGGAGTGGATGAGGGCTTTGTAAATGAGTGTGATAAGCTTGAATTGTATTCTAAAAGGGAAGGGAAGCCAGTTAAGGGGAGGTGGACGTAGTGCGTTTGGTGAGGAAGATGAGCCGGGCTGCAGCATTGAGGATAGATTGGAGTTGAGAGAGGTATTTGTCAGGAATGCCAGATAGGAGGAGGTTACAGTAGTACAGCCTGGAGATGACCAGTGAGTGGCTAAGAGTCTTAGTAGCATCCTGAGTGAGAAAGGGTCTGATCCTGGAAATATTTTTGAGATGAAAACAGAAGGTTTGTGAGAGGTGCTGAATGTGTGGTTTGAAGAAGAGGGAGGAGTCAAGGATTACGCACACTTGGGGGCTAGAGGAGATAGTGGTGCCATCAATAGATAATGAAATCGTGGGAGATGAGGTTAGGAGGGAGGATGGGAAGATGATCAGCTCTACGACATGTTAAGTTTAAGAAAGGGATAGCAGAGAGACAGTTGGAGATACGAGTTGGGGAGGGGTCCGGGGATTTGAGTATCATCACCATAGAGATAATATTGGAAGTCAAAAGAACTAGTGAGCTCCCCTAAAGAGGACTCCTAGAGAGAGAAAAGGAGAAGACCGAGAACAGAAACTTGGGGAACAGCTACAGTTAGTGGAAGTTGTGGGGGGGAGAGGGATAGTCATGAGGAGACAGAGAAGGAACGGTCAGAGTGGGTGGTCCATAGTGTTAAAGCAGCAGAGAGGTCAGGAAGAATAAGCAGGGAGTAGTGGCCCTTGAATTTAGCAGAAAGGAGGTCATTGCAGACTTTTGTGAAGGCAGTTTTAGTGGAGTGGAGAGGACGGAAGACAGACTGAAATGGGTCAGGAGGAAAGAAAGACAGTAAGGTTGTTGTAGACGATACACTCAAGGAGTTTGGAGGCAAAAGGGAGGAGAGAGATGGGTCGGTAGTTGGAGAGAGTGTTTGGAGCAAGGATAGGTTTTTTTTTTTTAAGAATGGGGAGACGAGTGCATGCTTGAAGGCAGAGTGGACAGGCCTGATGAGAGGGAGAGATTGAGGAGGTGGACAAGATGTGAATAGGCAGAAGGAGAGAGGTAGCGGAGGAGTTGGGAGGGGAGGATACAGTCAAGTGTGTGTGTGTCGGATAAGGGCTATGACTTCCTCACCAGATACATGGGAGAAAGGTGAGGAAGTCATGGGGAAGAGTGTGCATAGCTTGAGAGCTTGATATACTTTGCATTCAATATATCATTTAGTAGCTCATACAAACTGCTATCTTCTCTTCAGCTGTAATTATGCAGTCACGTGGGAATTTCTATTACAATGTTCCATGCAGAACACAACCTGGTGGAATGACTGCAGCATAGATATCACTAATCTGCACACCTTTTTGTCTGTGATGTCCATTTTCTCCTTATCCAAGTAGTGTATATCACTGATGGCAGTGGGGGTCATTCCGAGTTGATCGCTCGCTAGCTGTTTTTAGCAGCCGTGCAAACGCTATGCCGCCTCCCACTGGGAGTGTATTTTAGCTTAGCAGAATCGCACAGCGGCTACAAAATAATTTTGTGCAGTTTCACAGTAGCTTCAGACCTACTCAGCGCTTGAGACCACTTCAGACTGTTCAGTTCCTGTTTTGACATCACGAACACGCCCTGCGTTCACCCAGCCACACCTGCGTTTTTCGGAACACTCCCTGAAAACGGTCAGTTGACACCCAGAAACGCCCACTTCCTGTCAATCACTTTGCGGCAGTCAGTGCGACTAAAAGGCTTCGCTAGACCTTGTGTGAAACTACATCGGCCGTTGTGAAAGTACGTTGCGCATGCGCATTGCGCCGCATGCGCAGAAGTGCCTTTTTTTGCATCATCGCTGCACAGCGAACATTTTCAGCTAGCGATCAACTCAGAATGACCCTCAGTGTCAGCAGTATGACAGAGTCATCCAAGAGCTCTGTTACACCCCCGCATTGTATTCTGTGTGTGCAAGGCAGCAAGAGGAAACTACAGTGCTAAAGGCTGGCTGTGTGTAGATAACCCACTCACCTCACAATCACTGTTTTCATTTATTTATTACCAGTTATTTATATATTCCGCAGTACTTTACAGAGAATATTTGGCCATACACATCAGTCCCTGCCCCAGTGGCGCTTACAATCTACAGTGCCTTGCTAAAGTATTCACCCCCCTTGGCTTTTTACAAATTTTGTTACATTACAACCTGGAATTTACTTTTTTTTTTAATCTGAATTTTAAATGATGGATATGCACAAAATAGTCTAAGTTGCTGAAGTGAAATGAGAATTTATATAATAAAAAAATTATAAATAAAAATTTGAAAATTGCCATGTGCAAATGTATTCACCCCCTTTGCCATGAAGCCCCTCAAAAGTTCTGGTGCAACCAATTACCTTCAGAAGTCACATAATTAGTGAAATTAAGTTCACCTGTGTGCAGTTGAAGTGTCACATGATCTGTCAGTATAAACACAACTTTTCTGAAAGGCCCCAGAGGCTGCAACACCACTAAGCAAGAGGTATCACACCATGAAGACCAAGGAGCTCTCCAAACAAGTCAGGGACAAAGTTGTTGAGAAGTACAAGTCAGGGTTGGGTTATAAAAAAAAAAATATATCCAAATCTTTGATGATCCCCTGGAGCACCATCAAATCCATTATCTTCAAATGGAAAGAACATGGTACCATAACAAACCTGCCAAGAGAGGGCCGGTCACCAAAACTCACAGACCGGGCAAGGAGGGCATTAATCAGAGAGGCAGCACAAAGACCAAAGATAACCCTGAAGGAGCTGCAGAGTTCCACAGCACAGACTAGTCTATCTGCACATGTGACCACAATAAGCCGTACACTTCATAGAGCTGGGCTTTATGGAAGAGTGGCCAGAAAAAAAGCCATTACTTAGTGTTAAAAATAAGAAGGCACATTTTGAGTTTGCCAAAAGGTATGTGGACGACTCCTCAAATGTATGGAGGAAGGTGCTCTTGTCAGATGAGACTAAAATGTAACTTTTCAGCCACCAAGGAAAACGCTATGTCTGGTGCAAACCCAACACATCCCATTACCCCAAGAACACCATCCCCACAGTGAAACATGCTGTGGGGATGTTTTTCAGCAGCAGGGACTGGGAAACTGTTTTGAGTTGAGGGAAAGATGGATGGTGCTAAATAAAGGGATATTCTTGAGCAAAACCTGTTTCAGTCTGCCTGTGATTTGAGACTGGGACGGGAAGTTCACCTTCCAGCAGGACAATGGAGGTCATTCCGAGTTGCCCCCCCCCCCCCCCCCCCCCCAAAAAAAGGCCTAAAAAGCAACTGTGTGCGTGGCCACTAAAAATGGGGCGTGCCAACATGACACGCCGCCTGTTTCATGTCACACTGGGAACTTTCTTTTCAATTCAACATGCACCTTACCTGTATGATGGTTTCTCACAATATGGAACCTCTGAAGAACTGTATCCTCTAAGGCAAATGGCATCTTCAGTCGGTATTCACTATTCATGTAGGAGATCCCATTGTCCAGAAGATGCCTGTTTGTGTAGGAATATTAACAAGGTCAGCATCATACAACAGCGGTTCAACAAGACTCACATCCTGCCCCCTTCGTCTCTCAGCCACTATCATCTCCCCTTCGTGTCATCTTTCAGTCACACCATCACCTTCCTCTGCATCATCTCTCAGCCACACCATCACCTCCTCGTGTGACGTCTCTCAGCACACCATCACCTTTCCCCACACGTCTCTCAGCACATGATCTCCCACCTTCCATAGGCACTCAGCACACCATCATCTCCCCCTGCGTCATTACTCAGCACGCCATCATCTCCACTGCGTCATTACTCAGCACACCATCATCTCCCCCTTTGACGTCACTCAGCACACCATCACCTCCCCCTGCGTCGTCATTCAGCACGCCACTGCACTGTGTCTCTGTGTGTGTGTGTGTCCAGACACACACACTTCTAACCCCTTCTTTTGTGTCACCTCCCCCCTTGTAATCCTATCACTGTGGCACCTCCCATTCTTCACCCCGTTATTATCTGGTGGGCAGGAACTAGGAACTGTGAGCAGTTGGGCACTGTGTGCAAGGTCCCGCGCTGACAGGAATGCGTAGCCCAGGGGGTACAGACACCACACCTCTCTCCCACAATGGTGGCGGACGGACGGGCGGGTGAGGCAACTAAGGGGGGTCGAGCAAGTACGATGCCCTGGCCGGCGGTGCTCCCCTGCTGCTGGGCCTGCCACAACGCACAGGGCACATGCCCTGCTCGACTCCCCCCCCCCCCCCCCCCCCCCCCTTTTAGTTATGCCTCTGCTGCTAAAGCAACACTCGAGTGGTTTAAGGGGAAACATTTAAATGGCCTAGTCAAAGCCCAGATCTCAATCCAATTGAGAATCTGTGGTCAGACTTGAAGATTGCTGTTCACAAGCGGAAACCATCCAACATGAACTAGGAGCTGGAGCAGTTTTGCCTTGAGGAATGGGCAAAACTCCCAGTGGCAAGTTCATAGAGACTTAAGGGGGGGGGTACACACGGAGCGACATTCACTTAATTTCTAAGCAGTCTGACTAGGTTGCTTAGAAATTAGGAACACATCGCTCCGTGCCGGGTGCCGGGGATGCGCGGTCCCGCAACGTTGCTATCTCCGGTGCTAGATTGGCAGGCACAATCTAGCAGGTCGCTCATTTCAACGTCGGGTGAAATGAGCACCCCTCCCCCCCCTTCTCACTCAGCACACATCTCCCTCCACATCTCTCTATCTGTACGGCCCTTTATCTAAAGCGACTTGCAGCTGTAATTGCCGCAAAAGGTGGCTCTACAAAGTACTGACTTTAGGGGGGTAAATAGTTATGCACGCTGAAGTTTTCTGTTATTTTGTTCTATTTGTTGTTTGCTTCACAATAAACAATCTATTTTAATTCCAGGTTGTGAGGCAACAAAACATGAAAAATGCAAAGGGGGGGTGAATACTTTCGCTAGGCACTGTATATTTCCTACCACATGTACACACACACATTCACGCTAGGGGTAATTTTGTTGGGAGCCAATTAACCTACCAGTATCTTTTTGGATTGTGGGAGGAAAAAGGAGCACCTGGAGGAAACCCACACAAGTCCGGGGAGAATATACATCGCAGAGCAGAACTTTCTGCCATAGAAAGTACTGCCCATTATTACATTTTTTAGAAATCATTAAGATGATTGTATGGTGTTTTAAAAGCAAATTATATGTTGTTAATGATGAAACGATGCAAGGTATATTGGGCCTAATTCAGACTGGATCGCTGCAGCGACATCTATCGCAGTCTGTGTGTGCGCACCTCGAGAGCCCAGTGCGATGCTAAAAGCATCTCAGGGCTGCGCTCGCCTCTGCCTGATTGACAGGCAGAGTCAGTCACAGAGCGGGAGGGGGCGTGCCAACGGCATTAGAACGCTGTTGGCGTGTCGCGGTCTGGACAATGGAGATGTGTCCGGACCGTTGCGGGGGCGAGCCGCGGCGGCTGCGTGACGTCACACGCAGCCTCTGTGACCCAGGATGCGGCAAGTAGCGGCCTGCCAGCACACAGGAACTGCACTGGCAGGGAGCTACTCGCCGGGTGCAAAAGCATCGCCGCCGTGCGATGCTTTTGCACCCTTGCGAGGGGGGTAAGGCCAGTCATATCTGAGAAACTGATCGTAGATGTGCTAAATTTAGCACATCTTTGATCAGATCTGAAGGATTGCAGTGTGTACACACTATATCATTTGTTCTGGTGATCAAGGGACGAGCATTGCGTCGTTTGCACATTGGGGGTAATTCAGACTGGATCGCTGCAGCGGCAGCGATTGCAGTCTGAATCCATATGTGGAGTGTGCACGCACAGCGGGCGCACCCCGGGGGCCCAGTGAGATGCTAACAGCATCTCTGGGCTGCGATCACCTCTGCCTGATTGACAGGCAGAGGCTGTCGCAGGGTGGGGCGTGCCAACGGCATTAGAACGCCGTTGGGGAGGCGGGCGGCTGCGTGACGTCACACGCAGCTACTGTGACCCGGGATGTGCTGAGTAGTGGCCTGCCAGTGCAGGAGCTGTGCTGGCAGGGAGCTACTAAGCGGGTGCAAGCTTTTGCACCCTTCCGCGCGGGAATGGGTGGCAGGGGCAGTCATGCAGGGCGAACTAGCCTGTGCTGGGTGTCCTCCTGCATGTCTGTGAAACTGATCATAGATGTGCTAAATTTAGCGCCTCTACGATCATATCTGTGTACCCAGCATTAAGGTAAGATGACATAAGGCAGAGGTTCCCAAATGCGGTCCTCAAGACACCCCAAAGGTCCTGGTTTTAAATGTATCTATGCTTGGCCACAGGTGACTTAATTAGCACCTTAGTCAATTTGGTTTAACCTCCTGTGCTGAACCATGGATATACCTAAAACCAGGACTGTTGGGGTGCCTTGGGGACCGCGTTTGGGAACCTCTGACATAGGGGGTAATTCAAAGTTGATCATAGATGTGCTAAATTGCCATCATTTTCTTTGACATGCGGTGGGACGCCCAGGACAGGGCTAGTCCGTTCCGCATGTCAAGCACTGCTCCCCCTGCACTGGTACAAAAGCATTGCATGGCGGCAATGCTTTTGTACCTGGTGAGTAGCTCACTACCTGCACAGCTCCTGTGCCCACCACGTTCCGGGTCGCAGCGGCTGCGTGTGAGGTCACGCAGTCACCGTGGCCGCCCCCCCAACGGTCCAGACACGCCTCTGTTGTTCAGTCCACGCCCCACCAACGGCGTTCTGACTCTGTTGGCACACCCCCTCCCGCCCCGCGATTGCCTGTCAATCAGGCAGAGGCAATCACAGCCAGTGAGACGCTGATAACATCTCACTGGGCTCCTGGGGTGCACACGCGCAGTGCGGCCGCTGCACATGCGCACTCCACAAAGTAATTCAGACTGCGATCGCTCTGAGTTACCCCCATAGGTAGGACAGAACAGCTGATGACACATGCTGATATTGCTGCTGTTTCTTAGGATAAACTGCAAGTACAGGTCTCTGCATTTGTCAGGAGCTTCAGCCACCAATACAGCTCAAATTAGCAATCTCACGAGCAACATTTTCTAAATGAAGCCGGCATTTAACAATTAAAAGATAAAGCTTATCAGCAAATGGATGCAGTGAGCAGAAGCATGTAATCCAAACAGATGCATAGATCCCGATATGCAAAGCAAGACAGACAAAACTGCTGCAGATCAATTACCTACCACAGGGCAGGATAGTACGACTGGGATTTAATGCGAAAAACATTGCTCACATCGGCAATGCTTATTTACTTAGGGGCTGATTCAGGGATGGACACAGCCACACTTCCGAACGCAGCAGCTGCATCCATCTGGTCTGCGCGTGCGTTCTGGTCGCAGTGCGTGTGCGCGATCTTATACATTGCAGCTGCATCTAGGAAGTATGCGGCCGCAGTGTGATAGAGCTGTGTGATAGAGCTGCTATGTGAGCCAACATACAGCTGCTCCGATTAAAAAAATAGCAGCCGACTACTTGACGCGCTGCCAGGGTTCAACCTTAGTTTGATGCATTTGCAATCTAATTGCGGACACATCAGGACGCGGCCCATCACACATGCTAGACTGCCCCCAGCATGCGAGGAGATGGACGCTGATCTGGCTGCGTATGCAGTGACAATTACACTATTTTATATACACACACACACACACACACACACACACACACACATTCATTTATGATGTTCAGTAGAGTAATGGGCTGCCAAGCATACAAAAGTGATATGATCATCTATATAATGGGTACAAGGTGTGCGGTACACACAATCTACACCAAACACCCTGCACCCATTGAATACACTTACTTTGCAGCCACTCTTGGAGAAATGTGAAGATACCCAGGTATGTGCATGCGCAATACAGAAATCGCTGGGAAAATGGTGCAGACACAGTTTGCCCAGAGGTGTTCGCATGCCAGAGTCTACACTGTTCACGAGTCCTGCTCCGAGACTGCACATGGGTTCCCTCCTCTCACAAGACGCCCATGAGTTTTGTTGTACCAAGCTAAATAACAGTATATCCCTAAGTGCTCATTTCAAGCAGTGCAGTATGCTGGTGCTTCTGTAATGTGAGGCCCATTCTCCTGGCATGGTTTGGAGGCAGTCATTCCTTTTAGAAGATAAGTTCAGTGTTAATTGCTACTAACTCTGCAGCATTTTTTCCTGAAAGGATGGTTGTCTACCAGGGTGACAAATCCCCATCCAGACGTAACACATGTTCGCACAATGGTTCTTTAGCATGACAGTATCATCAGTGTGTCATGTCCTTCTGTTTACCTGATCTGAGCTATGCCAAATTGCCCCCCATCCCATGTTCTGCCACTGTTTCAGGGTTCTCATTTGAGCAGAATCTTGCTTTATTCCTCTTGCTCAATTCCACACATGGTCAGAGTCCGCCATGGTAGATACAAGTCACACTTTCCAGTATAACGCACTCTTAGGTGGCTTTATATTGGTGTTTTGTTTTTTTCTGTTACTATACAAATCTATTACGCCACAAATATGTAGCTTGACTTTTGTATTTTGTATACTATGTTGTTGTTTTTGTTCCCATTTATTTCTCTCTCATTAGTCCCCATTCTCTCTCCCCGCACCCCTCTCCATGCTGAATGTTTATTCCCATTGTTTTCTTCTGTTACAGGGATAAACTTGCAGTGATTCTTTTTGGGAAGACTTTTTTTTATGTTACTTTTTAATTTTTAAACCAAGGATGACAAATTTGAATATACATAGGAGGTATCATTGCCCACCACTGCCATGCCGTTTTCACAGGAGGAACATTCCGGGAAGGAACCGGATGAAAACTGCAATCTGCTGTGACTGAGAACCAAACTATGTGATCATCGCCAAAAACCGCTGTTGCTTAATTTTACTTCAGAACTGATACTTTTTTAGTACATATGTATAGTATATATTCATAAAGTAACATTCCCTTTGAAACATCTTGCGCTATTTGGAGAAAATCGCCTTTCTTATGGAAAGCTGGGATGGTGCGGATAATAGGACTAGCAGATGAAACAGAGGGAAATGTTTTTATTGGACAACTTTCCTGCACGAAAATACAAAAAAGCCACAAAACTCTTTTGAGAAGTTGGATTAAAAAAAAGATAATAATAACTGAGCACTTTTCCTTTTCTCCGATTTTTCTGTTTGTCGCCTCAGCTTGAACTGTGAAGAATACTAATGAAGTCTTGTGGCCTGAGGTGCATATAATTTTATTTTCCTGCCACAAGGTAATGGAAATAACATTAGGGTTGTGGCGTTCGCCAAGGTGGAACAAAGAGCAAGTAGCTGCATGGGATGAGGAAGTGGAGTGAAATCGTAGAAAACGTCTTTGCTGTAGACCCCGCTGGTTTCGTCTTTTCAGAAAGGGTTGGAATGTGATCTGTGAGGCTTTATGTGGCGGCAGTCGAGCTGTCTCCCCACGTCATTTCTTCTGACGGACGGACATTATTCTGCCAACTACTCATATTCTTAGCAGGACTTTATTATTCCAAATGTGCATGTCATAAACTGGAATGCAGTTTGAGCTCATACATATACATATTTCTGTGTGCAAATTGTGTGTGAGAGTGTGTGTGTGTATGTGTATATATATATATATATATATATATATATATATATATATATATATATATATATATATAAATACGCACACAGGCATATACTTTGTCAGCAGACAGAGCTGGTCTAGCCAGAGCTTGCAGCTACAATATGTCTCTATCTGGTTGCATTTTGTGTGCAGTCTATTCTGCTGTATAATAATTTTGCCTTTTAACTTGTGCTCTCTCTTCACTTAAAATGCAAAGAGATCCCAAGGACTGACTTCCTGTCTCCTGGACTGTCTTGGAGTCTTTGCAAAAACCTCTCATCTTGCGATCACCTGAACCATTTGAAGACATTTTACCATGAAAGCATTGCTGCGATTCTAATCTTTTGATTAAAATAACAAATCACAGTTATTGTTGAATTTTAATGTATTTCCAGTAGGTGCTCAAACAAATCTGTTACAGAGGGTGAGGTGTGCGTTTTATTCTTTGGGATACACAGGGTTGGGGTGGGACAGTTTTGTTTTCTTACCTTAATAATGCTATCTTTCATGCTGTACTAAACTTAATGTTGCGTAGATGTTTTCTTGGATGTAACAAACACAGCAGTTGAGATGATCTGAAGTTAGTCCATCTTATTAATATTAAATATTAGGGTCTACCTGCTCCCCAGTAACACCTGGATTCCAATGACCGTTTCTAGTATTTTTTACATTGTGGCCACTTGATGTGTCTGGCTGATGCAGAATACGTTCTGTGCCAGCAGTTAGCAGTGTAATACTGGGCCACACTGCAACCAGCTTATACATGGCTGCAGCTGCCCCACAAATCTACGGTAACCTTTACAATTTCCTGTCCACTCAGCTACTATAGTATCCAAATACATACACTCCTATAGGTGTAATCATTCATTTTATAGAGACGGTGATATGGTTTTAATGTATTGTGCGTTACATTTTTTTTCTAACCCCATTTAAACTCTTAAGATTTCTGTAATATAGATGAGCTTTAACCTATGAACTGTCATTTTAGCTGCATTTTATCTTCATTGTAGCAAATTTAAAATGTTTTGAGTGACAGTTAATATCTTTAGTTACATTACTTCTATGATCAGCAGAACTTGCACGGTCTGTGCCTGGCAGTCGTTAGCTGAATGGTGTTACTAGTTGTCCTTCGTAAGTAGCTTAGCTCTCATGCAGCCAGCAATATAACAAATACTATATTGTGACACTTATTGAACAATCTCTATCTATGGAGTCAGTCCAATTCGTCATGAAGGGTGCGATGTGCCATTGCCGTTTCAATGCCGGCAACAGCACCCGATCTCTCACCCTTCGCGGGCTGAAATCAGCGCCAATTAGCACCAAATTGCTCGGATCTCTATGGGGTGGCGAGCTCTCTTGTGCGAATTCAGGCTGCCATAAAATGAGCTTGCTGCCGCGATGATCTCACGGGTTCTAGATCATTGTGGCTAATTGGATTGACCTCATAATCTATAAATCCAAATGATAGTGGACTGACGATTCATCAGTACAGTATGAGTTACCCTCTAAATTATGCTTGCACTTTGGCCTTTACTCTCACTTTCTGCAGCATAGCTTTGGGGAACATTGGTTATATTGCACAATGATTATTTAAGTCTGCAAGATGTATATCTAGTAAACAGAGTCGTCATCAATTACCATGCTGTACAAGTCGGGCCAGGCTGGGTCACAGTACATACTATCTAGAAATACTTATGTAATATAGATGGCTGCTTTCAGTAAGCTGGAGACTCAGTGATATGTAGGTACTATGATAAAGAACCATTTCAATTTAGGAGGGGGGGGGGGGGGGGGGTTGGATCAATTTGTTAGGCCCTTACCACTTCAGTTATTTCCCCTCCATTTACTACTATATATTGCACTGCTCACATGCGTGATCCTACTATTCACTAACCAGGCTACAATATATTATTATTATGGGGGAAATGTACTAAGCAGTCATAAGCGTTGAGAAGGGGATATGGTCGTTAGGTCGACACTCATTAGGTCAACCTCTGAAGGTCGACATTGTCCTTAGGTCGACATGTCAGAAGGTCGACATGGGTTTTTCACTTTTTTTTTATTTTGGGGGGGATTTTTTTCATACTTAACGATCCACGTGGACTACGAATGGAACGGTAATCTGTGCCGAGTGAAGCGAGGCACCTTGCCCTAAGCATCGCGAGTGAAGCGGTGCACTAATCTGTGTTCCCCGTCACTTTACGAAGAAAACGACACCAAAAACAGTCAAAAACCTCATGTTGACCTTTTGACCTGTCGACCTCCAGTTGGTTGACCTAATGAGTGTCGACCTAAGTTGGGTCGACCCATACCCTTAAGAAGTTGCCCATGGCGACCAATCAGCTGCTCTGTATAATTTGAAAGTATGAAAATGATAAATGTTACTTAAATACTGATTGGTCGCCATGGTTCACTTCTCCGCTCTTTTCACTGCTTAGTACATCGCCCCCTATATCACAAGTGCCAAACGTCATATTCTCAGATCAGTGGACCTGTACCGATGCAGCTTGTTACCCAATAGGGGAATTGAGACAATAGATGTATTCATTATCCAAATGTTCCATATAACTGCTATCATTTGACTTTACTACTACTGTTCTATTTATGGTGCTGAATCTGTTGGATGAATCAATGAAATTATGATACCATGGAATTACCTTTCCATACTGGACACCTTGCTACTTAATGAAGCTTGCAGAAACAAGACAGAGGTCTTTTTATGCCATGTATAAATTCACTGTATTGTTGTCATTGTGATATAAATACATATATAATGTGTACTGGGAATATATAACCTTAATGTAAAATGAATGGTAAACCTTTTTGTTTTGGCAAAGCCATTATAAACTCATCCTCACTACCCCATCTAGCCCCTGAAAAGTAAAACCAACGGCAGAAAAGCAGTGACATGGAAACAAATTGGATCCCCCTCAGCATGGGCCATACCCAGTACACCAGTTGGCAGGGTTACAGGATATTAGGCACATTCTAAAACCTCACCCATGGTTGGCAAGTCTTTGTAAATGAAGCAGACTTGTTCAAAATACTTGTAATCTTCCATTTTAGAAATAAAACAAACCTAATTTATCACTGACATAAGTGGGGCCTGAGGCATCCGTGACCAGGCATGCATTGGCATTGCAGACATAGGTAGGGAAGGCAGGAGGAAATACTCTGGCGGAAAATGTCAATTTAGTGCATCATCCACACATACAGCCCGAGGTGGATGACGCAAGGGACTTATCTTGGTGGGGACTAGGTACCAGGTATCTGGTAGAACCTATAGGTATTTTTACTGTTCATGCAAATAAAGCTTTTAGGTAATCCTTCACATACAGTGATCCAATATTCATATTCCAGATTTGTCCTCATCTCCCTCAGCCACTGTAGGGTTTTGTTTTCCTGCAGAGAAGGAGCAATTATAACTTTATGCATGGTTGAAAGAAGCCCTTAGACTGCAGAATGAAATAAACTTTGCCTCTAGGATAGACCTGACCTGCAGCTGTGGATATTTACAGCAACAAAAATGTAAGTTGAGCAAGTTTTGTGAGGGCGTGCCTGCCTGCGAGGGGCTGATGTCAGGACAGCCACTAGGCAAAGGTAGTTCATCGCTCGCTATACAGAAAGTCCTTGCTAGCTTTTAATGCACAAAGCCCTATTTATTGTACCTTGAAACTATAAGTAACCCACAGGCGTTTACAATACTCCACGGAAAACTTGTTTACAGGTATGCTTTACCTTATCACCTATATTTTCAATACCGACAGATTTAATGATCCAGTCTTTCCAAAGCATGTGTCTGCTACAGTCTGTAACGGCATGCTGTTGCTGGATTCAGGATACGTCTACCCCCTTTTTTATACAGATAAGAACAGAATACTGAATTGTATGCTTCTCTACCTTAATATATGGTGCTATGTACTCAGAACTACTGAACTTGATTTCTGAAACCATTTGCTACTCCATCCTAGGTGTTAGATGAATATGACCCCAGATACCTGTGCTGGGATACTTCTCATTTGCTCACTTATTTCCCTGTGAGGACTGTGCTACCCCAGCATTGTGAAATGCCACATTGGAAACAGCCAAGGGCCCACTGCTATCCACCTGTAAACAAGCTGCTTTGGTTATTAGCTCCACAGACACCTGTAGGCCTTCAAAGTTATTTTATATATTAGACATTGTTCAAACCAAATATTAATACTTTCTCAGTCTTTTATGTAATGTGTTATGAGAACTGTAACCAGGGATAGAGATGGAGATGTTGAGTAAGATGTTGAGGGTTCCTGACTTTCCGCTTATTTGCAGTTGTAGTAGATTAGATAGTAGGGATCATGCACAGTTGCAGAGCATTCTTGTATTAGTGCGGAGCGTGCAAGTGCTGCATCTGATGCAGGGCCGTACATATTTCAATCACATCTGCGTCTATAACTGAGGTGGAAGTTTAGATCAGGTGTTCATGCAGATAAGAGCCAACCAGGCGTGTTCGGAGGGTATCCTCTGCACCTAGTATAGCACAGGTGTTGCATACACTGATAGCGCATTTCATGTGCACGCACAGATACTTTCATCTCTACATATGGGCAAATATACACAATTTTTTTCTGTGAACACATTTCAGTAAAATACACCCAGATGACTTCCAACTCTGTATCTGGCGTAGTGTGCACAGCAGTCTCCATGGTAAAAAAAAAAACATTTCCCAGCAACCCCCCCCCCCCCCCCCCCCCCTACTTCATTAATGTACATTGGACACACAGTGATGGCAGCCATTTTGTGGACTGAACCTATAGTCCTGAGAATGTAGCCTATGGGAAAAAAGAGAAGGTGCGACCCGGCACTGGTCTCAATGTAAATGAAATAACAAATGATAAATAAACCAAAAATAGGACAATTAAGATATAATTACAAAATTATCAAATCTCTGTCCAGTATGGTGGTGCGCCCAGAGCCAGAAGGAACATATGTCAGCAATGGGAGAGAAAAGGAAGGCTCTTGTGTGGGCGCACTCTTAAATAATTGAAATAAAGTTTTAGTTATACATGATAGTTAGTAAAATGTAACTTTTAATGGGTATACATTATAAAGAATATCTCATGATTACCCATTAAGCAACATAAGATCCAAAAAATAAATGTGATTTATAATGAATATAAAATTGAAAAATTTGAAAGAAATTGTTTTATAAAATAAAGGAATGTTCTGGTCCTGTCTCACAGGATGTGATAAGAAAGGCTGTAGACACTTTGCTGTTCTACATCCGTTTCAGCCCGACCAGTACAGAAAATCTGTATTGTTGAGACCAAAATATGGTCAATTGTCAAATATGAGAGAGCTGGACAAGTCCGGTAATGGATAGTGAGACATTACCCACTTCCCACCAGTCACCAACCAAATGTACTGTATAATTTGTTGCTCAGAGGGTCTTGAGCATTTGTATAAACAGAGTATGCATACAAAGGGTAGGGATATTTTAGAAAAGAATGAAAACAAGTGGTGATACTGCTGTTGGTGTCAGATAACGCACATCACAGGGATAAAAAGTCTACTACACTGGGTATTCCCTGCGAGTCTCCTCCTCAGGTACTGACCCAGCCCAACACTGTATAGCTTCCAAGATCGGACGAGATCGGGCACTGGCAGTGTGGTATGGTAGTAGACAGATGGGTGGGTTAGATGCTAATGAGAGTGCACCTATATAAAGGGAAGATGTGACCATTGGTCACAAAAAGGTGTGGATCTGCTTTCTACGTTATTCATTCTTTTCTAAAATATCCCTACCCTTTGTATGCATACTCTGTTTATACAAATGCTCAAGACCCTCTGAGCAACAAATTATACAGTACATTTGGTTGGTGACTGGTGGGAAGTGGGTAATGTCTCACTATCCATTACCGGACTTGTCCAGCTCTCTCATATTTGACAATTGACCATATTTTGGTCTCAACAATACAGATTTTCTGTACTGGTCGGGCTGAAACGGATGTAGAACAGCAAAGTGTCTACAGCCTTTCTTATCACATCCTGTAAGACAGGACCAGAACAATCCTTTATTTTATAAAACAATTTCTTTCAAATTTTTCAATTTAATCATTTTAAATCGCATTTATTTTTTGGATCCTATGTTGCTTAATGGGTAATCTTGAGATATTCTTTATAATGTATATCCATTAAAAGTTACATTTTACTAACGATCATGTATAACTAAAACTTTATTTCAATTATTTAAGAGTGCGCCCACACAAGAGCCTTCCTTTTCTCTCCCTTTGCGGACAATGTAGCCTATGGGGCCAGTACAAACTATTGACACCGCTAGATCCATGTGATTGTATAGCAGGGATGGGGAACCTTCGGCCCTCCAGTTGTTGTTGAACTACACATACCAGCATGCCTTGCTACAGTTTTGCTATTTGGCCATGCTAAAACTGTTGCAGGGCATGCTGGGATGTGTAGTTCAACAACAGCTGCAGGGCAGAAGGTTCCCCATCCCTGTTGTATAGGCTACCTCTGTGCAGGTGAGCAGACATGTGAAACAGGCCACATATTTGCTATAGTTGAAAGTAGTAATGCATAGAAAATGTCAGGTGTGAAACAGATGCTCGTATTGGTCAGCAAACGTTTTGTTTTATACATTTTAGTCTGTCGAGTTTGGTATTTGTTTTCCAATCATCATGGGAATGTTGACAAGGTCATAATGTCAACATGTTGACATTGAGCATGTAGACACTGATGAAATGATGACATGCTAACAATGTCCACAATCATCAATGCGGCAATTTAGGCGGTAAGTACCCTCAGCTTAACCCTACGTCTAGTGTTCTGGCGGCAAGTACCCTCAGCCTGACCCTACATCTAGTGTTCCAGTGGTAGATACCCTCAGCCTAACCCTGCGGCTAATGTTCTGGCGATGCAACTTTGTGGCATTAGCTGGAACCTGTGACTTAGTATGTTCCTAACCCTAATGTCGGCATATTGCAAAATGTCAGCATTCCCTTGTTTGTTTGTTTTTGCTAACCACAGCCCCAGCCTGTCAGTTATAGCTCTGCCAAATAATGTGTTGCTGGTTCCTATACAGTAGTACTGTTTCAGTCATCATGAATGTTGTGACATCCGCACATAACATCTGACTAGAATCTAGGTTACTAGAAGCAGCAGGCCTTCATTCATTCGGGGTACATGACTGTCAATTGTAATGTGTTTTTTTTTTTTTTTTTTATTAAGAAAACACACATGTATTTTATCTATTGTTGGCAAATTCAGATGTTTTATACATTTTCCATATTTTATATTTTGTTTTTTTTTGTACAGTATGTGTAGCCTTGTTGGGATTGTCATGTTGGTCATTAATCTCTGCAGTTTATAATAGTATTTCTGATCAGGAGATGAGCTGCCACTTGGCTCATAGTTCTGCCCACTAGCCCAGGCAGTAACTGGGCACTAACCCTTACATAAAAGCCAGCATTGTGACCGGGAGTGATACAGGAGATACACATTATAAAGGATAACAGTCAAAAGGTCGACATGGTTTAAAGGTTGACACAAAAGAAGTTTTTTTGTTTCACCAAGAGTTGTGAAAAGCTTCGCTCGCCACACTTCGGGATCGGTGGCTCGCCACAAGGTTACTTAAGGTAATACTTCGTGACATGGATAGTAAATGCAGCAAAAGTTGTAAAAACATGGAAAACCGCTCTTTAAAAAAAAGTCAACCTTTTTCATGCCGCTCTTATGGTGTCTACCTATTGACTGTCACCCTTGTAACTGTCTATCAGCCTCCTCCCTTGTAACCAACCATCAGCTGCTCAAACCAGCTGCTCTATTTAGTCACCATTCCCAGACTTTCACACCAAGGTTATTAAATGTAAGATTTCCTCGGGTGCCAGGCCTATTGGTCTAGTGCTATTAATATATAATGTTATTACGGCCACATAAGGCAGTGTAAAGTCTTTGCTGACAAAATGATCAGCTTGCAGTTGCAATGAAATGTTGCAACAGACCGGAACTTGTTCCCATACTAGACTTTGGCAGCTAAGGCATATACAATGTGAGATTATTTCACAATCACTAAAAGTAAATCTGTTTGTAACTATCATGTGCCTTAAAGTAAATTTCATGATATAAGCAAATGGAAAATGCATTTTTCTTCCCAGGCCCTTCCACTTCAAGTTCAGCTAATATTTCTTATTACGTCAAGCCAATGAGATCTTTAAATTGTAATTAGACTGTGATACAATGATTATAAAGATAGGAATGGTTTTTAAAGTGATTGTTAGTGGAAAAAATTGAGCCCCCCAGCAAGTGGTATATTCAGAATTACGTGTTTAAATAACATTGTGTATTCTATGCTGATGTTTTACTAATCTGGATAGACTAAATGCCTGTTACGTGCCAGGTGTGAAAAGATGACAAGCTTGACCTGTTTTCAATAAACCATGCCTGGACCAAACCATGTTACCTTGTGATATCTTCATGAGCCGCACACCCGCAAGAGACCAGGATGGTCAATCTTTCTTCATCAGAATTGCTATCTTATTTTTATTTGCATATGTTACTACTGCCAACCAGCTGAAAAAAATGTCCTATCCTTGTAATGACCATTACTGGCAATCTGTTTTGTTTTACAGTGGTCATCATAATGTTTAACCAAATTGGAGCAGGATAAATTTCTGTGGGTCCTGAGTCTGTTCATTTTTCATTACTGACGCTATGACCCACAGATTAAACTGTTGTGTGGTCTATAAAGCTGACCATATACTGGACGATAATCTTCCACTGCAGCCATTTTGCAATCGTTCACTGTATGTACTGTACATGAAAACTGCATTGGGTTTGATGTTCAGACATCAAACATGTTCAGTCACTCAGCCACTCTGATGATTTCACTTACTGACCTTGACATTGTGCCGACACATCATTCAGTCTATGGAGGCACTGCTAAATTGTTCAATCCACTTATTATGCCCATTAGTCGGAACATCTCATACATTTTTCAGTGCACGGCCAGCATAAGTCTCTCTTTTTGTGCAATACAGCAGGTGATGTTCTAACCAGAGATTTGACATGCATGCGAAAGAGGCTCCCCTCTGGATCACAAGCTCCCTTCTCATTCATTTTTTTTTCTACTTACCCATTTAGAGACAGTGGTCGTCACACTGTGTGCCTCGGGACCATGGGGTGCGATGGATAGGTGGTTCAGGACCAAATCAAATTATTTATGGTCAAAGTGCTAGTATGGACATCAGATGCACAACTCATTACCACATAACTGACCCCAAGGATGACAGGTAGGCACAATGGGCCAAATTTATTAAGCCTTAATAAGGAATAATGTGGAGATGGATAAAGAGTGACAAATGACCAGCCAACCAGCTCCTAACTGTCATTGTTCAAACACAGCCTGTGACATGGCAACAAGGAAGCAGATTAGCTGGTCCTTTATCACTCTTTATCTGTCTCCACTTTATCTCTGGTTAAAGCTGGGCATACACTATACAATCATCTGTCAGATAATCTGTGGTTGGAATAAAAAAAATCTGGTAATGGATGAGAGCCACTGACAATCGACCATTTGCTCCAAAACACTGCAAAATGGACAAAACCTGTCATTTATACAAACTGGACAGGTGTTGTCCTTTTTCCAGTGTTTGGGAGCAAATGGTCGATTGTCAGTTGCTCTAATCCATTACCAGGTTTTCATTCCAACCACAGATTATCTGACAGATAATTGAATAGTGTATGCTCATTTTAAGTCTTAATACTTTTGGGCCCAATATACTACATAGTAAAATATAGTCTATAAATGTGTTTAAGGACATTTCTTACACACATATAATATAAAAATGATATGCCGTGATTAAGCTGGAGTTAACTAAAGGTACATACACACGGTGAGATATTGACTAAGTGCCGATTTTGATTATGTGATTTCCCTTGGACTACCCGGAGCCCAGAACCACCGATATGGACTATCTGTACCTGCAATTTGACTATATACAATCTTGTCTATACTAGAAACTAGATTGTACACAATATAGTCAAAATTGCCTTGCTTGCACAGTCTATTTATGTTTGCGATACTGACCCCATGTGAGTGCGCATCGGTATCGTAAACTGTGTACACACGGTGTGATATGTGCTAACTTTTCTTGCAATTTTAACTATATAGTTAAAAACATGAGCAAACATTGCACAGTGTGTATGCACCTCAAGACCTGTGAAACATGTTGGACATAGTGTGTGTAAGAACATTTATCTCACAAGCAGGGCCCTTTTCCCTCTCTCGCAATCATAATCCTGCAGGATTGGCTGATATGTTGGCAGCAAAACTGACCAGAAACTCTCACCTCTCCTGAATCACATTCATTTATTTAAAAGATGTTATTGTGCTCCTATGGGTCTTAATATCTCGCTTTCAGGCACTTGCACTTAATAGTCTTTTAAAGATTAAGATAGAGCATGTAATATACAACAATGGCCCTCATTCCGAGTTGTTAGCTCGCTAGCTGCTTTTAGCAGCATTGCACAGCTAGGCCGCCGCCCTCTGGGAGTGTATCTTAGCTTAGCAGAATAGCGAACGAAAGATTAGCAGAATTGCTAATAAATAATTCTTTGCAGTTTCTGATTAGCTCCAGACCTACTCACAGATTGCGATCACCTCAGTCCGTTTAGTTCCTGGTTTGACGCCACAAACACGCCCTGCGTTTGGCCAGCCACTCCCCCGTTTCTCCAGACACTCCCACGTTTTTCCCTGACACGCCTGCGTTTTTTAGCACACTCCCGGAAAACGCTCAGTTACCACCCAGAAATGCCCCTTTCCTGTCAATCACTCACTGATCAGCAGTGCGACTGAAAAGCGCCGCAGGATCCACAGCAAAACTGCTAAGATTTTAGTTAAATAACTAAGCGCATGCACCCTGCGTGCCTTGCGCATGCGCAATTAGCAACAAATCGCAGCATAGCGAAAATCGGCAACGAGCGAACAACTCGGAATGACCCCCAATGTCTGAGGGGTTGCAACAATATTTCTGAAATTCTAGACATATATGAGCTGTAAATAAGACTGGACAGAGGTAGTGGAGACTACTTCTTAGGAGCATGCATTTGATAGAGTATAAATAGCCGTAATATGCTGGTCTAAGGATTCAGTCCGGTGCTTGTGAGCGTCATATAACTGCTGTAAGCTTAGAGTTTGTCTTGTTTGTTCTCTTTTTTTAATTTTATTTTTATTAGTTCATAAAATGTAATTATGCTTTTGGTACATTTGTATAGATCATACGCTTAAGCCTTATTGTAACTTGCAGTTCCAGCTGGTGAAAGGCTGTAATGATCAATCTGTCTTACTAGGCTGCAGTACTGAACAACCTGCAACACATACAATGCATTAAGCCAACACTTTTCTCACTAGGAGTTAATTAGAACACTATCCCCTGAACACTGCCTTCTCCATTGCATCTGCCTTATCTGTATACTCCACATGAGATGGGAAGTTGGTGCAATCATAATGGCCACTGTTCCGGACATATTCTAAGAAATCTGGAGCTCCCGGATAAAGAACGTTGTCTGCTATTAACACAGATCCCTTCTTGAGTAATCCACAGCTCTGGAGAGAAGAAATAAGAAAGCACAATGACATATCATGAGTACTAATATATTTAACTGGGTGGACATGCACATAAAATATATACATATATATTAAAATAGAATACCTGCATGCATCAAACTCACTTAAGGAGTTGATTCAGTTAGCAGTAAGGCAGATTGGCCCGCGAGCAAGTGTGAGCTAATGCTGCACTTTAGCCTTGAACGCAGAATACGGTTTACAGCCCCACAGGCCTGCGTAAAACAAATCTGTAAGTTCAAGGTAAGTGAATGTGCCACTTTTAGCATTCCTATGCCATTGGCTTACATCTAATTGAACCAACCACTAAATGTTTCATTATATTTCACACCTAATAATCTGTTCTAGCTTTAGTCAAAGACACAGAGGCTTGGCCTGACAATTTCAAGTCTGCATCTTAATTTAAAGCAAGGCGTTGTAACAATCTCTCCACACATACAGTAATTCCATCTTCCATGCCTGATGCTCTCATTTCTGCCTGCCTGCACTTTCCACACCTCAAGGAGTAGTTTGTTTGCAAATGTCAGCCTACAATGGGCTTACCATGAATTAGCCCGCTGAACTAACTGTACAAGCACTCCCTCCCCTGTACCAGCTGGTCCAGTATCTCCTACATAAATGCATCATCTGGAAGGCCTGCACATACTGGCTTGGCCTGCCATTTTCAAGCCTGCATATCATATAAAGTATCAAGTTGAAACAGGAGTCTGAACTGGATTTGGACTTTAGCTTACTTTATTTTTAACATTTTAACCCCCAACTAACCACTCATCCCCTACCCACCTATTGCTATAATTTGGACTCGACTTCCACAATTGCTGAATTCATCTATATGCTGCTCACTGGTTGTGTACAAGATTGCATTCTGCTTTATGCCATTTGTAACATATTAATCTAGAACGGTCATGTCTTTCTGTTTACATTCTGTTGCATTTCTAAATGCCCTATGCAGATATGGTTACATACTGTCTCTCCTTACTGCTGCATCATGAGCACCACCTCAGCTTTTCTCTCATTTCTCTGTAATTTCCCACTGCATGTGACACTTCTATGAATTGCTCATCCTGCACACTGTGGCCATGTAGTGTGCCCGAGATGGCTGCTTCACCTGGTACTTTCAAGGCCAGGATGAGCAACACATTGAATTTATTATACAGAGGGTATCCTGTTCACAGGGTGGTCTTCAGTTTGCCGGCTGTCGGGATCCTGGCGTCGGAATCCCAACAGCCGGCATACCGACACTTTTTCTCCCTCTTGGGGGTCCACGACCCCCCTGGAGAGAGAATAAATAGCATCGTGCCCGCAGCGTGGCAAGCCTGCAAGGGGCTCATTTGCGCTCGCCACGCTGTCAGTATGCCGGCGATCGGGATCCCTGCCGCCGGCATCCAATACTACACCCCTGTTCTCATTATCCTTTTATGTCTTATCTCCAAGAAGTGCTTTTCTCTATCGTCCTAGTGGATGCTGGGGTTCCTGAAAGGACCATGGGGGGGAATAGCGGCTCCGCAGGAGACAGGGCACAAAAGTAAAGCTTTCCGATCAGGTGGTGTGCACTGGCTCCTCCCCCTATGACCCTCCTCCAAGCCAGTTAGATTTTTGTGCCCGGCCGAGAAGGGTGCAATCTAGGTGGCTCTCCTAAAGAGCTGCTTAGAAAAGTTTAGCTTAGGTTTTTTATTTTACAGTGAGTCCTGCTGGCAACAGGATCACTGCAACGAGGGACTTAGGGGAGAAGAAGTGAACTCACCTGCGTGCAGGATGGATTGGCTTCTTGGCTACTGGACATCAGCTCCAGAGGGACGATCACAGGTACAGCCTGGATGGTCACCGGAGCCTTGCCGCCGGCCCCCTTGCAGATGCTGAAATAAGAAGAGGTCCAGAATCGGCGGCAGAAGACTCCTCAGTCTTCTAAAGGTAGCGCACAGCACTGCAGCTGTGCGCCATTTTCCTCTCAGCACACTTCACACGGCAGTCACTGAGGGTGCAGGGCGCTGGGAGGGGGGCGCCCTGGGAGGCAAATGAAAACCTATTTTGGCTAAAAATACCTCACATATAGCCTCCGGAGGCTATATGGAGATATTTAACCCCTGCCAGAATCCGTTAAGAGCGGGAGACGAGGCCGCCGAAAAAGGGGCGGGGGCCTATCTCCTCAGCACACAGCGCCATTTTCCCTCACAGAAAGGCTGGAGGGAAGGCTCCCAGGCTCTCCCCTGCACTGCACTACAGAAACAGGGTTAAAACAGAGAGGGGGGGGCACTAATTTGGCGTTAGAAATATATAAAAAAAGATGCTAGAAGGGAAAACACTTATATAAGGTTGTCCCTATATAATTATAGCGTTTTTGGTGTGTGCTGGCAAACTCTCCCTCTGTCTCTCCAAAGGGCTAGTGGGTCCTGTCCTCTATCAGAGCATTCCCTGTGTGTGTGCTGTGTGTCGGTACGTGTGTGTCGACATGTAGGAGGACGATGTTGGTGAGGAGGCGGAGCAATTGCCTGTAATGGTGATGTCACTCTCTAGGGAGTCGACACCGGAATGGATGGCTTATTTAGGGAATTACGTGATAATGTCAACACGCTGCAAGGTCGGTTGACGACATGAGACGGCCGACAAACAATTAGTACCGGTCCAGACGTCTCAAAAACACAGTCAGGGGTTTTAAAACGCCCATTTACTTTAGTCGGTCGACACAGACAGACAGGGACACTGAATCCAGTGTCGACGGTGAATAAACAAACGTATTCCTTATTATGGCCACACGTTAAAGGCAATGAAGGAGGTGTTACATATTTCTGATACTACAAGTACCACAAAAGAGGGTATTATGTGGGATGTGAAAAAACTACCATAGTTTTTCCTGAATCAGATAAATTAAATAAATTAAATAAAGTGTGTGAGCGTGGGTTCCCCCCGATAGAAAATTATGGGCGGTATACCCTTTCCCGCCAGAAGTTAGGGCGCGTTGGGAAACACCCCTTAGGGTGGATAAGGCGCTCACACGCTTATCAAAACAAGTGGCGGTACCGTCTATAGATAGGGCCGTCCTCAAGGACCAGCTGACAGGAGGCTGGAAAATATCATAAAAAGTATATACACACATACTGGTGTTATACTGCGACCAGCGATCGCCTCAGCCTGGATGTGCAGAGCTGGGGTGGCTTGGTCAGATTCCCTGACTAAAAATATTGATACCCTTGACAGGGACAGTATTTTACTGACTATAGAGCATTTAAAGGATGCATTTCTATATATGCGAGATGCACAGAGGGATATTTGCACTCTGGCATCAAGAGTAAATGCGATGTCCATAACTGCCAGAAGATGTTATGGACACGACAGGGGTCAGGTGATGCAGATTCCAAACGGCACAAAGGTGTATTGCCGTATAAAGGAAGAGGAGTTATTTGGGGTCGGTCCATCGGACCTGGTGGCCACGGCAACTGCTGGAAAATCCACCGTTTTTACCCTAAGTCACATCTCTGCAGAAAAAGACACCGTCTTTTCAGCCTCAGTCCTTTCGTCCCTATAAGATCATATCTGCCCAGGGATAGAGGAAAGGGAAGAAGACTGCAGCAGGCAGCCCATTCCCAGGAACAGAAGCGTTCCACCGCTTCTGACAAGTTCTCAGCATGGCGCTGAGACCGTACAGGACCCCTGGATCCTACAAGTAGTATCCCAGGGGTACAGATTGGAATGTCGAGACGTTTCCCCTTCGCAGGCTCCTGAAGTCTGCTTTACCAAGGTCTCCCTCCGACAAGGAGGCAGTATGGGAAAAAATTCACAAGCTGTATTCCCAGCAGGTGATAATTAAATTACCCCTCCTACTACAAGAAAAGGGGTATTATTCCACACTATATTGTGGTACTGAAGCCAGAAGGCTAGGTGAGACTTATTCTAAATCTAAAAAATTTTTGAACACTTACAAAGGTTCAAATCAAGATGGAGTCACTCAGAGCAGTGATAACGAACAGGAAGAAGGGGACTATATAGTGTCCCGGGACATCAGGGATGCTTACCTCTATGTCCCAAATTTGCCCTTCTCACTAAGGGTACCTCAGGTTCGTGGTGCAGAACTGTCACTATCAGTTTCAGACGCTGCCGTTTGGATTGTCCACGGCACCCCGGGTCTTTACTAAGGTAATGGCCGAAATGATGATTCTTCTTCGAAGAAAAGGCGTCTTAATTATCCCTTACTTGGACGATCTCCTGATAAGGGCATAGTCCAGGGAACAGTTGGAGGTAGGAGTAGCACTATCTCGGATACTGCTACAACAGCACGGGTGGATTCTAAATATTCCAAAATCGCAGCTGATCCCGACGACACGTCTGCTGTGCCTAGGGATGATTCTGGACACAGTCCAGAAAAAGGTGTTTCTCCCGAAAGTGAAAGCCAGGGAGTTATCCGAGCTAGTCAGGAACCTCCTAAAAACAGTGCATCATTGCACAAGGGTCCTGGTAGAAAATGGTGGCTTCCTACGAAGCAATTCCATTCGGCAGATTTCACGCAAGAACTTTTCAGTGGGATCTGCTGGACAAATGGTCCGGATCGCATCTTCAGATGCATCAGCGGATAACCCTATATCCAAGGACAAGGGTGTCTCTCCTGTGGTGGTTATAGAGTGCTCATCTTCTAGAGGGCCGCAGATTCGGCATTCAGGATTGGATGCTGGTGACCACGGAGCCCAGCCCGAGAGGCTGGGGAGCAGTCACACAAGGAAAAAATTTCCAGGGAGTGTGATCAAGTCTGGAGATTTTTCTCCACATAAATATACTGGAGCTAAGGGTAAATTTATAATGCTCTAAGCTTAGCAAGACCTCTGCTTCAAGGTCAGCCGGTATTGATCCAGTGGGAAAAACATCACGGCAGTCGCCCACGTAAACAGACAGGGCGACACAAGAAGCAGGAGGGCAATGGCAAAAACTGCAAGGACTTTTCGCTGGGCGGAAAATCATGTGATAGCACTGTCAGCAGTGTTTCATCCCGGGAATGGAAACTGGGAAGCAGACTTCCTCAGCAGGCACGACCTCCACCCGGGAGAGTGGAAACTTCATCGGGAAGTTTTTTCCACATGATTGTAAACCGTTGGGAAATACCAAAGGTGGACATGATGGCGTCCCGTCTGAACAAAAAACGGGACAGGTATTGCGCCAGGTCAAGAGACCCTCAGGCAATAGCTGTGGACGTTCTGGTAACACCGTGGGTGTACCAGTCGGTGTATGTGTTCCCTCCTCTGCTTCTCATACCTAAAGTGCTGAGAATTATAAGACGTAGAGGAGTAAGAACTATACTCATGGCTCCGGATTGGCCAAGAAGGACTTGGTACCCGGAACTTCAAGAGATGTTTACAGAGGTCTTATGGCCTCTGCCGCTAAGAAGGGACTTGCTTCAGCAAGTACCATGTCTGTTCCAAGACTTACCGCAGCTGCGTTTGTTGGCATGGCGGTGGAACGCCGGATCCTAAGGGAAAAAGGCATTCCGGAAGAGGTCATTCCTACCCTGGTCAAAGCCAGAAAGGAGGTGACCGCACAACATTATCACCACATGTGGCGAAAATATGTTGCGTGGTGTGAGGCCAGGAAGGCCCCACAAAGAAATTTCAACTCGGTCGATTCCTGCATTTCCTGCAAACAGGAGTGTCTATGGGCCTCAAATTGGGGTCCATTAAGGTTCAAATTTCGGCCCTGTCAATTTTCTTCCAGAAAGAATTGGCTTCAGTTCCTGAAGTCCAGAACTTTGTCAAGGGAGTATTGCATATACAACCCTCTTTTGTGCCTCCAGTGGCACTGTGGGATCTCAACGTAGTTCTGGGATTCTTCAAATCACATTGGTTTAAAACCAGTCAAATCTGTGGATTTGAAGCATCTCACATGAAAAGTGACCATGTTCTTGGCCCTGGCCTGGACCAGGCGAGTGTCAAATTGGTGGTTTTTTTCTCAAAAAAGCCCATATTTGTTTGTCCATTCGGACAGGGCAGAGCTGCGGACTCGTCCCCAGTTCTCTCCCTAAGGTGGTGTCAGTGTTTCACCTGAACCAGCTTATTGTGGTGCCTTGCACCTACTAGGGACTTGGAGGACTCCAAGTTGCTAGATGTTGTCAGGGCCCTGAAAATATAGGTTCCAGGACGGCTGGAGTCAGGAAAACTGACTTGCTGTTATCCTGTATGCACCCAACAAACTGGGTGCTCTTGCTTTTAAGCAGACTATTGCTAGTTGGATGTGTAATACAATTCAGCTTGCACATTCTGTGGCAGGCCTGCCACAGCCAAAATATGTAAATGCCCATTCCACAAGGAAGGTGGGCTCATCTTGGGCGGCTGCCCGAGGGGTCTCGGCTTTACAACTGTGCCGAGCGGTTATTTAATCAGGGGCAAACACGTTTGTAAAATCCTACAAATTTGATACCCTGGCTAAGGAGGACCTGGAGTTCTCTCATTCGGTGCTGCAGAGTCATCCGCACTCTCCCGCCCGTTTGGGAGCTTTGGTATAATCCCCATGGTCCTTTCAGGAACCCCAGCATCCACTAGGACGATAGAGAAAATAAGAATTTACTTACCGATAATTCTATTTCTCGGAGTCCGTAGTGGATGCTGGGCGCCCATCCCAAGTGCGGATTATCTGCAATACTTGTACATAGTTACAAAAATCGGGTTATTATTGTTGTGAGCCATCTTTTCAGAGGCTCCGCTGTTATCATACTGTTAACTGGGTTTAGATCACAAGTTGTACGGTGTGATTGGTGTGGCTGGTATGAGTCTTACCCGGGATTCAGAATTCCTCCCTTATTGTGTACGCTCGTCCGGGCACAGTACCTAACTGGCTTGGAGGAGGGTCATAGGGGGAGGAGCCAGTGCACACCACCTTATCGGAAAGCTTTACTTTTGTGCCCTGTCTCCTGCGGAGCCGCTATTCCCCCCCATGGTCCTTTCAGGAACCCCAGCATCCACTACGGACTCCGAGAAATAGAATTATCGGTAAGTAAATTCTTATTATTCTCCTATTGTAACCAATATAGCTGCCTCACCTCTTGTTCTGTGTAGAATGGAAAATGCATGGTTTGGATGAACTTTCAAGTCTCTCGACTGTATTTTATCTCCCATTCTGTCTCATCAGTTGCAAGCATTGCCTACCCTGAGCAGTGGAAAAAAGGGGGGCCTGGACTGCACACCCTAATACTAAAGATTTCAAGAGGTGCTATCATACTGAGGCTTCTAATACTATGCTGGAGGAAGAGAGATGCAGATGCACACTCCTAGCACTAAGAACACTGATAGTTTATTTAAATAATTTTTCCTCACAATTAAAATGGAGTATAACTGAAGTTCTTAGCACACATTTGCGCAAATATGCGGGCCCATGTACCACGGCCAGGTGACTTCATCACATGGATCCCTAACATTCCTAATACTATCACATTATATAAATTTATACAGGACTCACCTCTAAATAGTGTCATTTCAATGTGTGATCTGAAATGCAGGAACCTAGCTAATTAAAACAATAAAATCTTTAGTGTGCAGTCCAGGCCCCCCTTTTTTCCTCTATATTTGTGTATATATTGTACACTGGAAGGCAAGGCTTCCTTCCTCTGGTATTGGCACCCCTCCCATTTACCCTCAGGTGTTTTAATTAGCTAGGTTCCTGCATTTCAGATCACACATTGAAATGGCACTATTTAGAGGTAAGTCCTGTATAAATTTATATAATGTGAGAGTACAGGTTGAGTATCCCATATCCAAATATTCCGAAATACGGACTTTTTTGAGTGAGATAGTGAAACCTTTGTTTTTTGATGGCTCAATGTACACAAACTTTGTTTAATACACAAAGTTATTAAAAATATTGTATTACATGACCTTAGGCTGTGTGTATAAGGTGTATATGAATCATAAATTAATTGTGTAAATGTATACACACTTTGTTTAATGCACAAAGTTATAAAAAATATTGGCTAAAATGACCTTCAGGCTGTGTGTATAAGGTGTATATGTAACATAAATGCATTCTGTGCTTAGACTTGGGTCCCATCACCATGATATCTCATTATGGTATGCAATTATTCCAAAATACGGAAAAATCCGATATCCAAAATACCTCTGGTCCCAAGCATTTTGGATAAGGGATACTCAACCTGTATTAGGAATGTTAGGGACCCATGTGATGAAGTCACCTGGCCGCGGTACATGGGCCCGCATATTTGCGCAAATGTGTGCTAAGAACTTCAATTATACTCCATTTTAATTGTGAGAGTTTATTTAAATTATGTTTACTATCAGTGTTCTTAGTGCTAGAAGTGTGCATCTGCATCTCTCTTCCTCCTACTCTGAGCAGTGTAATCTCCTGTAGTGCACCTAAAATGGCTGCCTCGCCTAGACCGACATCATGGGTAGGAGGACTAATTCTTGCAACCGATGGACCAAAAGGGCTTCCACATCCTTTGTTTTAGCTCCATGGTCTATTTCACACAAAGCTAAACCTCTTTATTATGTCCATAGTTTCTGTACTGTGTTATGTTCATACTTTCTGTTAAGCACCTTGAGTCCTATGTGGGAAAGAATGCTATAAAAATAAATATTTATTATTATTAAAGAAATAAAATTACTTGCAGAAATTTCTCGGTAATATAAATTATTATGTAAGAAACTGCAGCTTTATTATTGGTAAAACAACTGTAAATATCATTATAAATGAGCAACCAAGAATGTATAAATATCACTAAGGGGTGTATTCAATACCTGTCGGAAACTGAGGTCTTGTCGGAAAATCCGACTTGTCAGAAAGCCGACGGAAAGCACGTGGATCGGTGGAATAGCCGCCGATCCGCGTGCTTCTGTTGGAAAGGGGACCAAATCCAACAGGTTTTAGCCCTGTTTCCGACAATGTTAATCCGACTTTTAAAAAAGTTGGATTCACACTGTCAAGACCTGGCCAAACCTGTCGGATTTGGTCCGGCGTCCGTGCAGCTGCTGTGTGTCAGGGCTGTTATTTAAGAAAATGTATTTTTCTAAAATTAATAAGCCCCAACATATACCTCACGCCAACCGGCTTCCTTCGCCCCTGACGCCCTGTGTGATGCATCCTGTGCAGCAGCAGCCTCACTGAGAGCCGCCTGGCGTCACTGACTGCGGTGAGGAAATCCCCACTGTCAGCAACGTCGGGCGGCTCTCAGCGAGGCGGCTGCTGCTGCACAGGATGCATCACACAGGGCGGCAGGAGCGAAGGAAGACGGTTGGCGTGAGGTATATGTTAGGGCTTATTTAAGAAAATGGCTTTTTCTAAAATCAATAACATCCCTGACACACAGCAGCTGCACGGACGCCGGGCCAAATCCGACCGTCGGATTAGGCTCAAATCTGACAGTCGGAGTTGGCCACTCTTTCAATAGGGGTGGTCACATCCATTCCGACAAATGTATGTCAGAATGGATCCGACTCTTATTAAATATACCCCTAAGTAGCTAATAATTAAAAAAATAATAATAATAATTAGGATGTAAATAGCACAATTGAAATATAATGTTCAATGAAAAATTACATAAGCGTTACTGTTTGAGCCAAAGTAATCTCCATCTTTCCAGCAGGTGGCATGATGCACTGTTTGTTTTGTTGAACTCTCTCCTCATTTCACAGCAGTGAAGTGAACTCTGAACCAAAAAGCTGGCAGTAAATTACCACCGCCTTAGTGATGAGAGGGAAGAAAACCTCTCCAAAAACCGAAGATTACAAAGCAATTTTTTTTTCTTTTTTTGCAGCCAATTTAAGGTCAAAGTAGTTGGCGGATTTTCAATTCGAGAGGGTCAGTGCATTGGAGTGGATTAGCACATTAAGAGGTGATTAATATCTCATCTGCTAACGAAAGTGCACAACTTTGACTGAAGTCCTCCTACCTTAATCCCATCAAGAACAGATGGAAGTGTAGTTATCTAGGCGATATCAAACCCCTAATTAAAATTAAGTAATGAGCTCTGAAAAGAGGGTTAGAAAATACACTGCTCAAAAAAAATAAAGGGAACACTAAAATAACACATCCTAGATTTGAATGAATGAAATATTCTTATTAAATACTTTGTTCTTTACATAGTTGAATGTGCTGACAACAAAATCACACAAATTATCAATGGAAATCAAATTTATTAACCCATGGAGGTCTGGATTTGGAGTCCCCCCTTAAAATTAAAGTGGAAAAACACACTACAGGCTGATCCAACTTTGATGTAATGTCCTTAAAACAAGTCAAAATGAGGCTCAGTAGTGTGTGTGGCCTCCACGTGCCTGTATGACCTCCCTACAACCCACACTAGTGGCTCAGGTAGTGCAGCTCATCCAGGATGGCACATCAATGCGAGCTGTGGCAAGAAGGTTTGCTGTTTCTGTCGGCATAGTGTCCAGAGCATGGAGGCGCTACCAGGAGACAGGCCAGTACATCAAGAGACGTGGAGGAGGCCGTGGGAGGGCAACAACCCAGCAGCAGGACCGCTACCTCCGCCTTTGTGCAAGAAGGAACAGGAGCACTATTCAGATATAGGATGTGTTATTTTAGTGTTCCCTTTATTTTTTTGAGCAGTGTATTAAGTCCTCCAAAAAAAACCTTTCATGAGAGAACATGACCATTTTTGCAGATGGTCACATTACATAAATCGAATATATTGTAAATTTCTTTTTACATTCTATTTAATGTTTTATAATAACATTGTATTGACAGTCATGAAAATGAAAAACTGGGTAGATTTTGGGATGGTTTACACCTCAAGGTGAACTAGGCAACAGACAGACAGACAGCTCAAGTAGCATACAGCTGACTGACACTTGGAGAACGTTCCTTACATACACCAATACCTTTTTCACACCGCCACTTTGAGTTAGGTTATTGTTGGGTTAATCTGGGTTGTGGCTCTATGTGAAAGGGTCCCCCATTATACATTTTAAAAAAACACACGGGTCCTGTGACTTGACATTTCAACCCGGGTAGGAACCTGGGTTGAACAAGGGAAGGATCTCTTACAGGGTAGTGTGAATGGGTAACTCTGTTCATCTGACTCATGTCCCATTCATACCACATGGAGAGCCGGCTCATCTGCACTCGGAGATGCCATCTCCAAGCGCCAGCAGAGGAGTTAACACTGCAACCATGTGCAGGGTGAATGGCGCAGACCCACGAATAGGGTCTGTCCCAGTTCTGACCCGGCTTGGAACTGTGCACAGTAGACTGCCAGTTGTGGGTCAAACTAGTATTCCTAACTAAGGACCCTATTCAGTAAGGATTGCAAATTCTGCGCAAACATTTGGATCACATGCTGGGGCCGCCCAGCATGCTATCAGATGGTCCCCCCCTGAGACCATACTAAAATTGCGGTGCAACCACAATTTCAGCATGATCACTAAAATGAGGTAGCCTCCTGCTGTGCCTGCCACCATTTTTCTGATCGCAATGGCTGCGTGTGAGTCACGCAGCCGCCCAGTCACGGCCAACGTTTCTCCGTCGCCACCACCGCAACATTCACGGAGTGTGCCATTCCCCCTGCAGAAATGCAGGCGCTTGCGCAGGATGGGCCCTGCGGATGCGCATGCATCCTTTTAGCAAATTTTGCAGTTGGATCGCATATTGCCTGAATTAGGCCCTATATAACCCAACAATTCCCCTGGGACCATTAAAAATCAATGAGGCACGAAACAGACAGTCTGACTAATATTTACAAGTTATTAGTACCCACTGAATTATCTGATAGGTTGTACTCTTAAGCAAACTGGTTCACCCATAAAAGAGCTCTATCCACTCTCTGGGGTAAATGTATAAAGCATTGAAAAGAGTGGAGAAGTGAACCAGTGGAGAAGTTACCCATGGCAACCAATCAGCTGCTACCATTCATTTTATAGAATGCACTTGATAAATGTTACTTCAAAGCTGGTTGCTATAGGCAACTTCTCCACTCTTAATAGCTTCATACATCTCCCCCTCTGTGACAAGTAGACCAGGCATTCCCAACCTCAGTCCTCAAGGCACACTAACAGTGCAGGTTTTAGTGATATCCAGGCTTCCATACAGATGGTTGAATCAAAATAACAGAGGTACTTATCAGCCACCTGTGCTCAAACATGTATATCATTAAAACCTGGACTGTTAGTGTGCCTTGAGGACCTAGGTTGGGAATGCCTGAAGTAGACTTTAATTCTATTTTTGAACTGTTGGCCACCAGACCAGATATGTCTGAAAGAATTCCTGTTCCACATCACTTCGATCCATTACAATACAACTAAGACCCATGGCCACTACCATTTCAATCAACTCCATCTCTTCTCTGCCATGCTCATTGGCTCCTGCAAGCACCCCTTCTCCATACACATGTGACCAGCCAGCTTCTGTGTTGCCTGGGCACCCTGGAGGGATCTGCTACCAGCTTGAGACTGACCGACTCCATTCCATCAGGCGCTGGTATTTCTATTGTTGGTTGGGTACGGTCAATATGGCTGTCACCATTCAAATTAATCGGTATACTCAGTGCTGCAGCTCCAGCATGAAGCCTATAATAGAGGCTGCATCTGCAGTCTAGTTCACTGGGCAATCACCAATCATCAACTGGGCCCCTAAACTAACTTGTAGTAGCCCTGCCAACTGCTCAGTGCTGCTGCCATCCATGGGAAGCAGTGCAGATGACTCCCCACCTCCTGCCAGAACTGCATGAATATACTGTTAATGGTTATAAGGGTGCCAGAAATCTTAAACAGTGAACAGCTCTGGGATCAGGTCCACTAGACAGCAACATGGAGGCCTCCTTGCTCCATTTAGGCCACCATACTATCATCAGTAATATCAACTTTACACTGCTCAAGTGGCTCTTTTATTCACATTTGGGCATTTAGACAAACAAGACCTCCGTGGCAACCAGGCCAAGCTCCATACAGGCCTCTGCATCATCAAGGCCCATAAACCTCTTGATCTCTGTACCATACTGTCCCTTACTCTGCATAGGCCTTCTCACCAGGATCCTGTCTCTAATGGTGCCCATACACTTATGAGATTATTGGTACTATCCTTCAATTTCGACCACATCTGTGAGAGAAATCGAAGGATTGTATGCACATTTTAGTACCTTTTGACGCGATGCGCGGGCACGACGGTCGAATATCGCGTCTCAAGATATTATGTGCTGCACATATTTATCGAATCGCAGTGCGATCGCATGTGTTTCTAGAAACACATGCTATAAATCGCACTGCGATGTGCGATGGGCACCCGCCTATCGCATGGTAATCTTTTTGGCAGTTCAGGTGCGATTTCATCGCACCTGAACTGCTGGTGCGATGCACCGCAATGTCGCGTCGCGGGGCATCGCACAAATGTATGGGCACCATTAAGGTGTGTACACACGGTGAGATAAATCTGTAAGATTTTGACTATATAGTCAAAATCTTATGAAAAGTTAGTGCATATCTCAAGGTGTTAGGCAGCTTGCGATACAGATTCGATCCCGATGCGCGCTCCCGTGGGGTCGGTATCGCAAGGCTAGATAGACTGTGCAGGCAAGTCAATCTTGACTATCTAGTGTACTATCTGGTACAAAGTACTGACAAAATTGGCACCTAGGGGGTCATTCCGACCTGATCGTAGGAGCTACGATCACAGACATGCAGGGGAAGGCCCAGCACAGGGCTAGTCCGCCCCGCATGTCTGGCCCGGCACCACTGCACAAGTACAAGTACAAAAGCATCGTCCAGCGGCAATGCTTTTGTACTTGTAAAGTAATTCCCAGCCAACGCAGCTCCTTCGGCTGGCCGGGAGTTACTTAGCTGCCAGGGTCGCAGCGGCTGCGAGTGACGTCATGTGGCCGCTGCGGCCCCCTTCCCGCACGGTCCGACCACACCTGCGTTGGCTGGCCCGCACCCCGAAAACGGCAGCCAAACGCCACTGTGCTGCCCCCTCCCACCCAGCGACTGCCTCTGCCTGTCAATCAGGCAGAGGCGATCGCTAGGCAACGACGGCCGGCGCCGGCACATGCGCAGTTCTGACCCGATCGCACCGCTGCGAAAAATGGCAGTGTGCGATGGGGTCGGAATGACCCCCTTAGTCAAAATCGGGTGTGGTATAAAAGATAGATAGTGTCTAGTTAGACAGTCAATAGATAGACACCATATGTTAGACAGACATTAGGTCGACAGGATCAGAAGGTCGACAATTGTAGAAAGGCATACGCTCGCCACAAGGTTTATAACCAACTCTATACCGACATGGATAGAGAAGGTATGAAATAGTCCAAAAAAACATGTTCAATTAAAAAAAAAAATTTGTCTATCTTTTTTATGTTGACCATTTTCACATCGACCTTTTGACCCTGTCGACCTTTTGTACCGTCTACCTTTTTTATGTCGACCTAATGTCTGTCTAACATATGGTGTCTATCTATTGACTGTCTAACTAGACATTGTCTATCAACCGGATACCGTCAAAATCGTACATAGTCAAAATCTGTACTATCTGGGCTCTGGGAGAGTTCAAGGGAATTTGTATAGTCAAAATCGGACATACTGTAGCCAGAATCTCCGGCAGACCCAGTCCCATCTAGACCAGGCCTCAGCTGTCAACATTATGCCTGTTCTCTCTCATTTAACCAGTCCCTTTAGATCAGGCCTGGTCAACCTGTGGCTCTCCAGATGTTGTGAAACTACACATCCCAGCATGCCCTGCCACAGTTTTAGCATTGCCCAATAGCAAAACTGTGGCAAGGCATGATGGGACTTGTAGTTTTACAACAGCTGGAGAGCCACAGGTAGTTTTACAACAGCTGGAGAGCCACAGGTTGGCCAGGCCTGCTTTAGATGGTCTACTACTTTACATCTGTTCACTCTCCTTCCTCCCATATTTCTCTTTCGGGTGGTCTTCAGGTTGCCGACTGTCGGGATCCCGGCGCACAGTATACCGGCGCCGGAATCCCGACAGCCGGCATACTGTCAGATATTCTCCCTCGTGGGGGTCCACGACCCCCCTGGAGGGAGAATAAATAGCGTGGCACGCGCAGCGAGCCAACAAGGGGCTCATTTGCGCTCACCACGCTGTCGGTATGCCGGCGGTCGGGCTTCCGGAGCCGGTATGCTGGTCGCCGGGAGCCCGGCTGCCGGCATACCATACCCTCTCTTTCATATCATGCAGAAACATTACTCTATGTGTTTTGCCCTAGCAGTATCCTTTCATCTTATTCTGCATAACTGTACCTTCAGATCCATTTAATGTGTCCTAGGCTTAATTCTTCTGTCTGACATGTTATTGGATTGAAATTGCATTCTTTCATTTTTATTCTATTTGTAATTGTCATTATGCCATCCCGTAAGCAAAGGAAGCAGCTAAGTGAAAGGAGAATGGACACATGGAACTATAAAAATGAAGGTGGAGTAGCACACAGGAATCCTGATGTAATGTTGAAGGGACAAGAGGGAAGAGGTGACTACACAAATAGAACATGTGAGGCACTAGAGGAGTGTTTCTCAACCTCGGTCCTCAAAACACACTAACAGTCCAGGTATTAGTGATATCCATGCTTCAGCACAGATGGTTAAATCAAAATTACTGATGTACTAATTAAGTCACATGTGCTCAAGTATGGCTATCCTTAAAACCTGGACTGTTAGTATGTCCTGGGAATCCCTGCACTAGAAACCAGTAAAGCAACACAGGAAACACGATGCAAAGGTGGAGGCACAAGGGAGAGGATATTGGATGTAGGAGAGGTGGTGGAACCAGGACAGACCGTTTTGCATTATTTAAGGTTTTTTGTTACGCAAAAACTCACACAATCTAAATCCCCCATTCATTTGGAGGCCTAGGGCCCTGGCCATTCATATTTCCATAACTAAAATATTTTGGCATTCTCTGAAATGAGTTTCAACACATTTTATTGAAGGTGGAGTCCTTCATTAAACTTTCTGTACATGAGTGTATTGTCTGTGGGGAAAACCTTTGCCTACAGGATTTCTTACACGCTGCGAATAAAAAGGACAGGTATGTACTTTATAATCAGTCTCAGAATGCAGCATGTAGGCTGGTTGGTCTACATTTACACCACTGTGCAGGAAGTTACTGTGCTCCTGTGTGAGGGGCTACACACACTTTATGCAACATCTCTGGGAAGACTATGACATATATGCCTCAGCACCTTCACTTACCTCAAGTAACTTTGTGTCTGCTGTGTATCTGTTCCCAAAATGATCAATAAATACAAAGTCTACGTGCTGGAGCCCATGTTCAGTTTTCAGTGTGGGAATGATCTGTTCTGTGGAACCCTGCAGTATCTTCACCTGGAGAATAAGAGGACTTTATTCTAATGACATATGTACATTATAACTTTATGTAGTTTCATTTATACCTATACTTTACTATAGGAGTGTTGACTTTTTTCTGTAGGCCAGCCTATGCTATTAATAGAAGACATTTTATAGACTGTGCTAAACAATGATATTGGAAGCAAGTGGGATAGCCAGATTTTAGGGGGTGGGGGAAGGGGGCGGGGGTTCGTTTTGTTAAAAAAAAAAAAAAACTTATTGAGATGTCACCTTATGAAAGACACAAATGTAATTTTAACAGGACGTATTTGTTATATACAGCTTATAAAAACATAATCCATATTCTAGTAGAGTGGCCAATTTTACAGTAAGGCAGCAAGGGTGTACATGTGAAGAAAGGACAAAAAAAAAAAAAAAAAATACAGGAGGAGAGAAGAGAAAGAGATATCTTGATCCAGTGGGAGGACTACATCCGGTACCTATGGAAGCTCAATATTACTCAAATGGAGAATGAGAGTTATGTAAAGAGAGCCATGGCTCCCAAACTTTGTCAAATGACTTAGGAGTTATTTAATATGCTGTTCATAAATACCATATGGTAGACATATCAAACCCTGGAGATTATTATTTCAAGTGAGGTAGTGACAAGTTTTATCCCATTAACTGGCATGTGGTGACAGTGACTGTGCCATAGTGATTTAATTTATATTGGGTGGCTGGCGGGATTCCTAATGGGAGAAGGAATAATATGTGGTCATGTAGGAAAGCTATTTGGTGGTAACTGTTAAGCAAGTCGATGATACCACATCAGAGACTGAGTAGTATGGGATACAGCCACCAAATATGGAGGAAGGTACCCTTAGATACATAGCCTCACCTGCAGCTATCTGTAACATCTGGATACATCAGTTTAAATGAGAGGGTACATTGTGCTATCAATATAGTCATTTGTATACCGGACATTTATGTTCAGTTTAAACACAAATAGAGCTGGAGGTGGCATGCTCTTGAATCTCTCCCAAAGATTCCTTCAGCTTAGTTTCCCAAGACAGTTCATACGGGTCACGTGGGGATGCTGGAGCCTTAATCAGCAAGAGACTGAGCATTTCAATGGTCATGATGGGTCAATGGGAAAGACGGGGCTTGAACTTAAGAGTGAAAATGCCTGAGCTGGAGCAATTGATGAAAGTTTTTAGAGGGAATATGGCATTTTGATTGGACGCCAGAGAATGAAAATGGTGCAGTGGGTAAGATCATTTAAATATCTGATGCAGCCTATCATCTATGGAAGAAATTAGCCTGCTAACATGACAGGTTGTATTGTATACCAATCCCTGAGTTGGCTTCAAAGACCATGTTCTGTATAAAATAATGATGTCACTACTTATAGTACAATACCAACAGTGACCTAATTATCTGAATAAGTTTGTAACATAAATGAACTCTAGGACTATAAGTGATGCACTGTAGGGGGCACTACATGGGGTTTTTGTCAAAGCAAGTGAAATATTTCATACACCAATCTCAAACCACAATTCTGTTTGTCTTCATTTATAATGTTACGAATAATGTTTATCTTCAGGGGAGGGGAAAGTAATCACACAGGTTCATTGCATTTATTTCAGTTTCATGATACTTCTTCACAATACAGAGTCTGTAAGCAAACAACAGACAAGTACCTTATCCTGAACTCCAGCAAACTCGATCATCTGATTGGCCACATCAGCATGGACTGGGTTCATCTCCACGGTGAACAGATGAGCTCCAGGCTTCAATAAGCGAGCGATCCGGACAGCAGAATATCCACAGTAAGTGCCCAGCTCCAAAGCCACGGTCGGGTCAGTTTCTTTGAGCACATTATCTAGGATCAGACCTAAAATAAAACTTACACATCAGTCACAGAATCATGGACATCAAACAATATGAAATATGAAGTACAAATTAAGTTAGTGGTCTACAATTGAAGAACTACTTGGTATTGGATAGGTGCGGTTATATACAGATGGGTCCTCCGTTATCTTGGCTGACTGAGGAGTTAGTCGCTATCGGGCATACGCAGCGTGCCTGGCCGCAAGGAGGCGCGCCTTGTCGAAGGGAGGCACACAGAGCGTACAGCGTTTCCTTTGAGTGTAATACCTAAGATCATCCACCAGATGTCGCTTTTTAAAATCACCAATGCGCATGCATGTGGTCTCCAATAAAATACCATACTGAACTACAGCGCAAGAACTACTTTACTGGTGCGTCTCATTACGCTACATTATGCTACAGTATGTCATACAGTATATACAGTACAGATGCAAATAGTACAGCATATACAGATGCAAACGAACGTGTTACAGATACAGTATGGTTTATTGATGTTAGGGATATGCGAGCGTCCAAATCCCGTAGTATTAAGTATAATGGGGAGAGATAAAAGCTCCTCCCTAAGTTCTTTGATGCCAAATCACTATGTGAATAGTTTATACAGACACAAATGAACGTGTTAATACACTTGTGTATGCAGATGCAACTAATGTGTGAAAGGAACAATGTCACACTTGCCTACCTGACCCTCTCCATGAGGGAGAAAATGCTCTGTTCCTGGACTTTCCTTGTAATGTATGATTGCCATCACCTGTGGTGAAACACCTTTCTTATCAATTAACCTGTGCAACACAGGTGATGGCAATCATACATTACCAGGAAAGTCCAGGAACAGAGCCTTTTCTCCCTCATGGAGAGGGTCAGGTAGGCAAGTATGAACAATGTAGCTCATTGACTTTACAGTATGTACAGTGCACTAAATGAGCGTCCGAGTCCCCTAACGGCATAAACGAACACCAATGGGAAGGAATCGCTGCTTGCATTACTTTTACACATGAACTTGTGTATCTTCCATGCAGCGACGTAGGCTAGCAATGAAGGCTCCCACCTCCCACGCTGAAGGTCCCGGGTTCGATTCTTAAAGTGCCAATCTATATATTATTTTTTCCCCCTGACATTCACTTTATTATTATTTTTTCTGTGTAATCCATTGTAAAACATTCAATGGAAGGGTGCACACAAGTTTCACATAAATCAGGGTAAATCTGCAGGAGCGACTCATTCCACTATCTAAAATACATAGCGGTAATGAGCACTTGTAGACATACCAGCAAATATAAATTAGTGTATTCTGACGCAACTAACTGTTCGAGCAACACAGTACTGTAGATCGTCGGTGTTAGAGAATCTGTTGTACTTTATACAACTCGGTAATTTACTAAGAATTTGTATTCTCAATCACTGCCGACAATAGCCAAACACTGCCGGGAAAGCATAAAATTCGTAAACAAACAAAATAAATACATTTAAAAAAGGAGCTTTCAAATAGACTTGCTTTTTGCTGGCGTGTTCAGATAGTCATGCACGGATTAGTGAGATCCGTGCATGCTTCTCTGTGGAAAAGGGCCAGAAAGAGTTAAAAAATGTAAAAAAAAAAAATTGCATGGGGTCCCCCCTCCTAAGCATAACCAACCTCAGGCTCCTTGAGCAGGTCCGAGTAGTTTAAATACCGGGGAAAAATTGACTGGGGTCCACCTGCATTAAGACAACCAGCACCGAACTCTTGGGCCGGCCCTGGTTCCAAAAATACGGGGGACAAAAGACGTAGGGGTCCCCCATATTTTTAAAACCAGCACTGGGCTGGGGGGCGTGGCTTGGATCGGAATGGAGTAGCAGTGTGCAGCTCTAGCTCTCCATAATAATCCTGTTCAATTATCCGTTTTCCCCTAACCCGTGACTCCTGAAATCTGCCTGCAGGCGTGGGAAGGTGTGCTGCCCCTGCTGTCATCCGCGCTGGCCGGGAGCGTGAAGCGGCTCCTTGTATCAGACCCCTCCAGTGTGCTGGCCCGGCTCCCTGCCTCTCTGCGTGCCGGAGCTTGAGAGAAGAGAAGACACGCGGCGGCGCTTCTGACGTCGGCCCTGCAGTGGTCCCCCAGCTGGGGATCGGAGACGGAGGAGATCCTGACCGTCGGCCGGGAGCAGCGGTGCCTGCCAGAAGACCCAGCGGGCGGGTGAGTGCGGGGAGGAAAGCCCGCGAAGCCGCCATCTTCTTTTCTTTTTTTTCTTCTACCCTCCTTATGTGAAGCCTGTCTCCCAGCGCCATCTAGTGGTGCAGCGCAGTGAGCTGAGCTGTGGCTGGGGCTACCTCTCTATCTCCCTCCTGGGCTTAATAAATGCTCAAAAGTGTGGTGCCCCAACAAAAAAAAAAACAACAAAAAAATAATAAAAAATAAAATAAGAAAATACTACTCCCCCTACATTCATTGAGGAGTTCCTGAAAAGCCAGAAGGAGGAAGGGAATAGAGGGCAATAATAGGGAAGGAAGAAGCACAGTCCCTATATGCTCCCTGCAAGCCTGCAATAACCACGTAGTTTTGCTCTTGTGCTGAACCAGCTGGGCTCCTATTCTCTGCATACAACCTATTCTGCGGTGTGCTCATAAACCTGCTCTACTTTGCTACATTATTGTTTATCATATCTGCCCGATCCAAGCGGCTCCAGTACCTGTGCTGACCTGATACTGCTTGGGGACTTTTTTGCTGTAATATCCTTGGGGTCCTGACTTCGCATCCAGTGCTGCAATGGTGAAAGGAGGTCAGAGCGCAGCGAACGCCGCTGCAAAACTGGAGAAATTTGCTAGGTCGCAACAGGCATCTCATTCGGCAAAGCAAGGTGACACTGACCCATCCTCGCCTGCGGCTGAGGTCGCTGCCCCAGACCCCACTGAACAGGTTCAGTCTACCCAGCAAATACTACAGGCCATTTTTGCGTCTGAGCAGAGGGTCACGGACAAGATTGGGCAAGTCCAGGCGGACGTCTCTCTCCTAAGACAGGATCTACAAAAAATCCGGGAAAGAGTGGGTGAAACTGAGCATCGGATATCGGCTCTGGAAGACACTACATCACCCTTACAATTGAAAGTGGCCGATTTGTCTACCCAGGTGATATCTATGCAGAGTAAAATGTCCGATATCGAGGGGAGACTACGGCGCAACAACGTTCGGTTTGTTGGGCTCCCTGAGAGGGCAGAGGGCACCTCCCCGGAATCCTTTCTGGAAAATTGGCTCATTAAATTATTTGGCAAAGAAGCATTTACCTCTCAATTCGCGGTGGAACGAGCGCACAGGCTCCCGCCTAGACCGCCACCACCCGGGGCTCCGGCTAGAACATTTATTGCTCGTTTCCTACACTTTAAGGACCGTGACGCTATACTCCGCATGGCCCGGACACAGGGCCCTATCCAACTAGATGGACATAATATATCCGTTTTCCCTGACTTTGCCCTGGAGGTGCAAAAGAGTAGATCACAGTTTCTGCATGTTAAGCGTCAACTCCGTGACCGCAATATACAATACTCTATGTTGTTCCCGGCCAAACTGAGGGTGGTGTCCGATAACACCACTCATTTCTTCTCCACTCCTCAAGATGCTGCTGCATGGTTGGAACGACAGCCTCGTCCTCCTCGTTGATGTATTAGCATACACTGTTGATTTGTTACTTTCTTATTGCTGGCTAAGCCTAACTGTTTCAAATTATGTTACGCTAGTCATGCTGTGAATATATATGCAATGTACTAGGGGGGTAATGCTGAGCAGCCTAATGTTGATATTAATCTTTGTCTCGTTTTTATACGTTGGGGTACGCTGCTAGATATGTTTTTCCTTTTTTTTTTTTTTTTTTTTCAGGGTTAGGGTACTACTTCTACTGGTACTCTGTGGAGAGTTTATGCCGAAGATAGTGTAGGGGCATTTCTTTGGGATCTTAGTTAGGCCCCTATCCCTTAGCTTAGTTACTTTGGTGGGAGTTATGGGATCCAGGTATACCTTATGTTCGCAAGGTGATACAGGGTGGGTGTGGGGGGGGTTAGTTTGTTTTTTTTCATGCCATCAACTTTTGCCTATGTGTGTGTTCTGCTACACTGCGTTATTAGGTGATACAGGGTGGGTGCGGGGGGGGTTAGCTTATTTTTTTCCAAGCCATCACTTTTTAGCTCTGTGCGTATTTTGCAAAGACGCGTATTTTCTGCATTATGTTGCTTTGTGCTCTTATGCCTCCAGGAACGTAGGGGGACTGGTTATTCCTGTCCCTATGTACTGTTGGCTCAACGTTGCTATGCTGCGATGCCAGGCTCTGCTATATGTCTCTTTAACCTATCCTGTTATCCCTCTCCGTTATGATTTCTATGTCTACTGTTTCTGAAGGGCTCCGTCTGCTCAGCTGGAACGTTCGGGGATTGAATGAAAAAATCAAAAGATCGTTAGTCCTGACTCAGGTTAAAAAATATCAGGCAGACATAATTTGTCTTTCTGAAACACATTTGCATGGAGGTAGAGTGTTGGCGCTTAGAAAGCCCTGGGTCAGTCACGCGTATCATTCCACCTTCTCTAGCAATGCAAGAGGCGTTTCTGTAATGATTAAAAAGTCCGTACAATTTCATATGGATGAATGTGAAACTGACCAATATGGCAGATACGTCTTCCTACGAGCCCATGTTAACAGCCGACTGTTTAATATATTAGCAGTATATGTCCCCCCGCCATATAACAATGAGGTCCTCCGGCACGCTGCCCGTTTTCTGGCCCGGTCCCCTGCTACCCCTGTGATATGTCTGGGAGATTTTAACAATGTCATGGACGGTGGCATGGACAGGTGGAGGGAGTCGGTTGCGTCTTCCCCTCCCCTGGCGTCCCCTACCTCATTCGCAAGACTGGTGGGGGAAATGGGGCTGGTGGATATATGGAGATGTCGAAATCCCGCGGCCACTCAGTTCTCCTGTCAGTCCGCTACCCATCACGCTTTTTCTCGTATTGATTTGGTGTTGGTTTCCCATGGTTTGTCCCCGGACGTGCTGGCGGTGGATTATCTCCCTAGGGGCATATCGGATCATTCTCCTGTTTTGGTCACAGTTAATATAGGTTGGGAGCGGGGAGCAAAAATGTGGAAGCTTAATCCCTTTTGGTTGACTCTGCTGGGGAAGGGTGAGGATCTGATGGCCGCCTGGGAAGGGTTCCAGGAAGATAATTCACTATACAGTGTTCTGACAATGAAGCATGATGCCTTTAAGGCGTTTCTGCGGGGCTCCTTTATAAAGCGGATCTCTGAAGTTAAAGCGTTCAGTAAAAGGGAGGAGATGCGGTTGGAACATTTGTGCCAGCAGTTGGAATCTCAATATCTTAATACCCATTTGCGGTCTGATGAATTGTTGTGGAAGAATGCGCAGAGTGAGTGGTCGGATTGTTTATTTGAGAAATCCAGGCGTAGACTCCTTTTTGCGGGACATGAGCAGTATTTTCGGGCTGAGATGAATGGCAGCTATTTGGCCTTTTTGGCCCGGTCTGATTCCCCTAGAACAGTAATTCAGTGTGTGAAAAACTCTGCTGGCCAAATGTGTTACTCTGGATCAAAGGTGGCGGAGACTTTCCGTAGTTATTATTCCTCGCTCTACGCCTCCCGAGCCGGTTACTCTGATGATCAGCTGGGGGATTTTTTGGCTCAGTTGACCTTGCCATGCTTGTCCCGGGAGGACTCTGGGGCTCTGGATGCACCTATCACGGTGGAGGAGGTGGAGGCTGCGATCCTGTCTCTCCCGGCGTCTAAGGCACCGGGATCAGATGGACTTCCGGGCGAGGTCTATAAAAAATACATTACTTTTTTTGCCCCCTATCTCCTACAACTGTTTGAACTACTCTTAAAGGGTGGGGCCCTCCCGCGCTCTATGGCCGAGGCCAATATAATTGTCCTGCTGAAACCAGGGAAAGACCCCCTGCTCCCCGAGTCCTATCGACCCATTTCCCTCCTCAACACTGATGTAAAAATATTGGCAAAAATCTTGGCATCTCGATTGAATTTGGTAATTACAACGATAATTCATCCAGACCAGACGGGCTTTATGCCGGGTAAGTCCACGGCCCAAAATTTACGTAGATTGTTCTGTCATCTCCAGAGAAATGATGTGGGGGGATCAGACGCGGTGGTGGTGTCCCTTGATGCGGCCAAAGCGTTCGACTCCGTGGAGTGGAGGTACCTGTGGGGGGTGCTGGAGAAATTTGCCTTTGGTCCTCGTTTTATTGGCTTTATCCAATTATTGTATTCCTTACCTGTGGCTCGTGTGACGGCCAATGGTTTCACGTCTGAGCTTTTTGCACTGGAGAGGGGCACTCGACAGGGCTGCCCCCTGTCTCCTGCACTGTTTGCGATGGCCGTGGAGCCGTTGGCCGCCCTGCTGCGAGGTGATGGCGGAGTCAGGGGAGTTGAGATTGGGGGTCATGTGGATGTGGTGGCGCTATACGCGGATGACATGCTACTCTTCCTGCAGGACTCTGATGACTCCCTACGAACAGTACTACAAGTAGTGGAGAATTTTGGTATCTTTTCCGGTCTGCTAATTAACTGGGACAAGTCCCACATTTTTCCTGTCTCTGGCCTTCTTCCCGAAAACACACAGGGGGCGTATCCTTTGCAATGGACACTGCGATTCAAATATCTAGGCATCTGGATTACTCCTATGGCGCGTAGCTATATGGCCCAAAATATAGACCCCATACTAGCGACATTTAAAGAAAAGGCACATAGCTGGAAAAAATTACCGCTGTCTGTCCTGGGTAGGGTCAATTTATTTAAAATGGTGATGCAGCCAAAGTTTCTCTATGCTCTACAGAATTCCCCGGTCTACCTTCCCAAGAAGATCTTTACTGTTATTGAGGGAGTTTTATCCTCATTTATATGGAGTGGCAGGCAGGCGAGGGTCTCTATAAGAACGATGTGCAGATCTCAGGTGTCTGGCGGAGCAAGCCTCCCAGATCTCAGACTATACTATGTGGCCACTCAGTTGGCCCATCTGAGTGAATGGACTGGGGACTCTCTGGGGGATACGATGAGGGGGTTTCTGGCTGAGCGGACGGAGTGCTCTCCTGCTTTCTCTCTCTCTCCTCTTCAACTTCTCCTTTCTGGTCTCTCAACGTCTGGCATGCCTCCCTTGTTGCGTCAAGCCTTGCTTATCTGGCGTTATGCGCACACTTTGTATGACTGGGAGGGACATGATACCTGTACTCCATTGTGGTTCAATAGTGCATACCCTGAGCTATATGAGATGTCGCTAGATAACATATGGATTGCTAGGGGAGTCGTGGCACTGGGTCAGCTATACCACGGTGGAGTGCTGAAGTCATTTCAGCAACTAAAGATCGAATTTGATGTGCCTAACACAGCTATGTTCCGATACTTTCGGCTTAGACATGCTGTACAGACCCAATTCCCTCACGGCCCGCCATCGATGGCTGACTCACCTGTTAAGACGCTGCTTGCTTCAATGAGCCGGAGGGGGAAGGTGTCTACCATATATGCTGCTTTAAATAACAATAGCTATCCCGATCTATTAAACAATCTCCGTACTAAATGGGAGACTGATTTAGGGCAATTGTCCCAAGAGCAGTGGCTTCAGATTATGAGTTCACTTAAATACACTACACCATGTATAAGGTATAAGCAGGTTTTTTTCTACATTCTACACAGGTCCTACCGCACTCCGGTTAGTATGCGGAGGGCTGGTCTTAGGGAAGATTCTAACTGCCCCAGGTGTCAGGCAGCTGATGCCGGATTTTGGCACTTATTGTGGGACTGCCCTGAGATTTCCCTTTTCTGGCATAGAGTTTGGTGTGATGTAGTCGTGACAGCACCGTCCCTTCCTACATTAGATCCTGGCATATGTTTATATGGGCTAGATTTGGAGGAGACGCATTCTGTTTTGCTGTACAAATATGTCCTGTGTCTCACAACGCTAGCTAAGGTGGTTATTGCTAGGGTCTGGTTCTCTGCTGATATACCTAGGGTGGAGCACTGGAGGGCGTTGGTGAACGAGGTAATTCGCCATGAGAAACATATGTATAAAATACGGGGTTCCACCTCTCGATTTACGGAGATGTGGGGCCGCTGGGGTGGCGCAGGGCTGGTCGAACAAGTATTAAGCACATGAGCGACAATGTAAAACTGTGGATACTCCTCGTCATGGATACATATATGTAACTATATATGATAAGAAATAACACGCACACCAAAATGTGATTGACAAAAATCGGTTTATTGATGGCAACTGTTAAAGTTATAGTTAAATTTCAATGTTGATGTTTTGTTTTGTTTGTTTGTGACATAAAACTCAATAAAAATTACTTGATTTAAAAAAAAAAACCAGCACTGGGCTCCACTAGCCACAGTGATAATGCCACAGCCGGGGGACACATTTATGTAGGTCCCTGCGGCCGTGGCATTACCTCCCCCCCAACTAGTCACCCCTGGTCGGGGTACCCCGAGGGGAGTGTGGACCCCTTAAATAAAGGGGTCCCCCCCTCCAGGCACCCAAGGGCCAGGGGTGAAGCCCGAGGCTGTCCCCCCCCATCCCTGACCAGTGGATGGGGGGCTGATAGCCTTTGTTTGTGTAAAATAAAGAATATAGTTTTTTTGTAATAGAACTACAAGTTTCAGCAAGCCTCCCCCCGCTTGCTGGTACTTGGAGAACCACAAGTACCAGTATGCGGGGAAATAACGGGCCTGCTGGTACCTGTAGTTCTACAACAACTAAAAAATACCCAAATAAAAACTGAACACACACACCGTGGAAGTAAAACTTTAATTTACATACATGCACACTTACACACTCATACTTACCTAGTGTCCCATGGAGCCCATTGGTCCCCTTGTCAACGTAGAATCCAATTGGAAACCTGTAAAAAAATGCCCAAAATACTCACCTATTTTCCAGTGATGATCGGTCCTCTTCGTTCAATGTAGAATCCACAGAAAAAAAACCCGGTCCAGCGCACCGTGGTTTACACATGAAACCCCTTTTCCCGAATGCTTGGACCCCCCGTTACTCCTGTCACTGGAGATCCCAGCAACCAATCAGGGAGCACACGTCATGGCGCTCTCCTACTTGGCTGTGCGCTACTAGCCTGTCAATCAGGCAGAGCACAGCAGCTAGAATCTCTAGCCTATGATGGGTACTTTGTGGTCTGCGGCTAAGCGCAGGGTTAATTGGGGTCACTCTTGTTAGCCGCAGACTGCAAAGTTCCCATTATAGGCTAGAATGGAGGACCGCTATCCTCCATTCTAGCCGCTGCGCTCCGCCTGATTGACAGGCCAGGAGCGCACAGCCAAGCAGGAGAGCACCATGACATGCGCTCCCTGATTGGCTGCTGGGATCTCCAGTGACAGGAGTCATGGGGGTCCTGGCATTCGGGGAAAGGGGCTCCATGTGTCCACATGGAACCCCTTTAGTTGCGTGGAGCGGGACTTCGTTTTTTTTTTAATCGACCCTTTGGCTTACTACAGGACTGAAGAGGACAGAGCTTCACCGGATGGTCCGTAAGTATAATTTTATTCCTTACAGGTACCCCGTGGATTCTACTGGACAAGTGGACGTGATTCTCAGCGTGAGATGTAGGTAAGTATGATGAGTGTGTAAGTGTTTTTGAATAAAATTATACTTTCAAGGTGTGTGTTTTGTTTTTATTTGGGTATTTATTATGGTAGAACTACCAATACCAGTGAGCCGTTATTTCCCCGCATGCTGGTACTTGTGGTTCTCCAGGTACCAGTTTGCGGGGGAGGCTTGCTGGAACTTGTAGTTCTACGACAAAAAAAAAAAATTCTTTATTTTACACAAACAAAGGCTATCAGCCCCCCATCTCGGTACAGTATTTTCTATTAGAGTACTAATTAGCACACTAAAAACATACTGTACAGAGATACTAAGGATGGTGATTTGGCATCCAGGAACTTAGGGAGGAGCTTTTATCTCTCTCCATTATACATAGAAAGATTAAACTTGCCACTGTATGTTACAAGCTGTTTGTGCTAATTAGTACACTAGTAGAACATACTGTACAGAGATACTAAGGACGGTGATTTGGCATCCAGGAACTTAGGGAGGAGCTTTTATCTCTCTCTGTTATACTTAGAAAGATTACAATGGAGAGAGATAAAAAGCTCCTCCCTAAGTTCCTGGATGCCAAATCACCGTACTTAGTATCTCTGTACAGTATGTTCTATTAGGGTACTAATTAGCACAAACAGCTTGTAATGTACACCGGCAAGTGTAATCTTTCTAAGTATAATGGAGAGAGATAAAAGCTCCTACCTAATGTAAACACTGATTTACATACAGGACTAAAAGCAACACTTTAAAAGGACATTTCATACACTTTAAATGAAGCCGCTGCTATATTTGATCCACAACCTACGTACTTATTACACCATTAGCGTACAGAGTCCCGTGCCATGTACGGACTTTGTGTAAACACGCCGCGCTAGCTGTACAAAGTACACGCAGCGCGTACACACCCAAAGATACACCGTGAACCCTTAACAGCTATGCATGCGATAGTAATGCTCTTTAAACCTTAGCAGGGAAAGGAAAACATGACACCAGATTGTAATTAAACTGCCGGGTTCCGACACCACAACATATTATTACTGAAAGGGGGTTACAATAACAAAGCAATACAATACAAAAGAATAATGGCTACAGTCAATGGTACATACTTGTTTGGATTTCGCCGCGCTACCCAGTCTGGTCCTCGGTCATCTAGATAGATAACTTTTAGAGTCTTGTGTGACCAGGCCTGCAGCTGGCTCCTTTTATACAATCTTCCAAAACTTAACACAATGGATACTGTAATCTCTTTGTCCATTGGACACAGGGATGGTCATTTACAGTACAGGAGAGGTCATAGGTTGGTTTGAATAGGTGGGCGATGTCTGTTCAAGATGCACTTGTGGGTGGTATCCTCTGGGTTCCCTCCGCATACCTAATGTACAGTAAATACAGTTTATATCTATAGTCTGCTCCTGCACATAACTATTCGCAGGAACGTGCGATCTTCTGCAAACCAACACCGGAATATTACCCTTAAAATACCCTACAGCTGGATACCAAACACCACCTTATAACCTTGTTCTGTCCCCCCCAATCCTGTAAAGGTGAATCCCTTTGTTCTGTTACCATTTAAACTGTTGTAACTTGCTGATGTGGTGCAGGGAGACTATGTGTACATTGTGCACTATTTGGATTAAATATGTAATGTGTTTTGATGGCTTTTCCATGCGTTCACAAACTCTACCATAAATACTCATACCACGCGCTAATGTGCAGGACAGCGGGAGCGACCATATGCAAATTGCGAATATGTGCACGTACGGCAGAACAAGTGCACGCAGGGAGGTCATCTGTGTGTAGTTTGTACTGCAATATTTTTCGACTTTGACAGTCCACCCTTTGGCAGTCGCCAATAACTGCCACTACCTAATCAATAAACCGAAAAATATCTATACAATATCTACAGAAGCTTGGATGGTCAGGGGAGAGTTGTAGGTGGGAAATAAATGACCTAATGGGATAGTAAAAAGCATGTATGTATGAATCCATGTCTGGGGGGCATGTATCATTGTGCCGTATATGTTATACATAAGCTTCGAGGTATTGCGAAGTATACATTAAATCCTTCTCATCCCGTATTAAGGGTCTGTAAATGGGCCAACAAACACTACCGAGCTCTTTTCGGCTTCTTGTTCCAACAAATGGGGTGCACATTTAGTTGATGATACATGGAGGGGGAAACATGTGAGTGCTAGTATATGTGGATATCACCTGTCGACTATGTGTGCCATTAGCTGGAGATTGCAGAGATGAAGATAAGACACATATATAAAAATACATTCACATAAACATTTTTGGGTAGGGCCGATGTCTTTTCCAGATGGATGTATCTGGGCAGAGGGGGGAGACAAAAGAAAAACGGGTGAAAGAAGCAGGCCATGAAATTCATTCGCAATCCTTATCATAACACTGTCTCTATGGATGGGTCGTAAATTAAATCTGCTGCTATAACAGCGCCCTCGCTCCTTAGACTCATCAACTTTGTGCCGTGTTTATAGTTTTATAGTTTATTTATTTATAGTTCCTCTGGCAGTACTGGTGATGTCTAATGCGAGAAGGAACTGAATCCCGGTGGATTTGTGGATCAAATCAGAGGCTGCATGCTCTGCCCTATCTATGAGGTGTCTCTTGATGATGTGTTCATAGTGAGTATGAGTATAAGGAGCCTGAGCACTGCGGTGAACGTCTTTCATGTTATCATGGGTTATGGTCATGACCTCTGGTAGTACTATCCCAATATAACACAATCCCTCTGAGCTCGGGGCAAGCCACTTGTACGCCTTCCTCCCACATATGAAATAGGCATCATCTGGGAGAACATAGGGGACAAAATATAACATCACCATATAACAAATTTTCCAAGTAAAGAAACCAATCCCTAGTTCTCCCATCTGCTCAGTACAAGTATCGGGCTGGATGATATGAGCACAATACCCTGACGATACTTTTTCAACCCACATGGTCTTGCTTCCACGGGTATACCTATACCGAAAATACCTCCCACTGTTGGCTATTTGGCGTACAAGTTCAGAGTCTATGGGTATCCTATCAGCTCTGTATGAAAAGGTCATTGTCTGGTTATTCCACGTCTCTTCCCAATTTCCCGGTTTTCGGTAATTGGAAATATTAAAACACAATAAGGACCTGTCTACAGGATACTGGTGGAGCTTCAAACTAGGGGGCCTAGAGATATTGAATTTCTTGTCCACCGGTCTCCCACCCCGCAATTCGAGTACCTCATCTATTGCTAAAGGGTATGTTACTAACCTTGACTTACTCTGACCTTGAGGTACTTGTGAGCACACCCAGCATTCTGTCTGGTTTAAGACCTTACCCACTAGTGAGTGGTAATCACTCAATGGATGGCGGTCCATGTTGATATTAAGGATGGACTGGCATCTCTGGATGTACCCATCCTCTACTATATTCTCACAATTCCTACAAATACAATATTCATCAGACAATAACCCCTCACAGTGCCTCCGAGCTCCCCGACTACCAGAGCGCTTACTGATGCCAGCCTTTACTAAAGTGATGTGCTGCTCCTGAGATCCTACAAATTCATACTCGCTATCAGAACCCATTCCAGATCCCTGCTCGACCTCTCTGGGACCCTCACCAAAACAAACTGTCCTGATCAAAACCAGAATTACTAACAGAACCCGAAACGCAGTCTCTTGTGATCGATCCATTTCGTTAGGGGAAAGGAGGAAAATAAGGAGAAAAGAAAGGAAAATGCAGGGGGAGGTGAAAAAAGAAAAATGGTACGACAACCGTTCCAGATCTTGTTACTCTCTGTGCTCAGATGCCCTTCAACAGTCCTGCCACTCAACTTTCCTGGAACAGACACTCCAGTGATACGAGATTCTCTACACTCTGCTCTTTGTCACGAGTTCTCTCCGGGTCAGCGACCTTCTTGCAATGGGACGAGTGGACCCAAGTCTCTCTTTTGGCGACTTTCAATGCGGTCGTGATGGTTAACAAGACTTGGTATGGTCCTTCCCACCTGTCTATGAGGCAACCTGAGCGTAAGAAATTTCGAATCATCACATAATCCCCAGGCTCAATGTCATGACAATTACTGTTTGGTAGGTCAGGGATCACCAGCTTTAAATTTCTTTGTTGATTTCTCAGCTGCTGGCTCATCCCAACCAAATATTTCACAGTCACTTCATTATTACATTTCAAATCATCCTGGGGCTCTATCATTACATGAGGTTGTCGACCAAAAAGAATTTCAAAGGGTGATAAGTTAAGGGGAGACCTGGGAGTGGTTCTGATGCTGTACAACACTAGTGGCAAAGCTTCTGGCCATGACAATCCAGTTTCAGCCATTAATTTGCTCAGCTTGTTCTTAATAGTGCTGTTCACTCTCTCTACCTTTTGCACTCGCCTGTGGACGGTACGGAGTATGCAGCTTGCTATTAATTCCCATCAGTTTGCACATGACCTGAAAGACTTCACCTGTAAAATGGGTACCCCTGTTACTTTCAATTATTCTAGGGATACCATATCTACACACAAATTCCTGCACAATTTTCTTTGCAGTGAACGTAGCAGTATTTGTGGCAGCAGGGAACGCTTCTACCCAGTTGGAAAATACATCAATACAAACTAACACATATTTTAAATTCCTACAGGGTGGTAACTGTATGAAGTCGATTTGTATTACCTGAAAAGGTCCGTCTGTAGGAGGAATATGGGATGGCTCTGTTGGTATTGTCTTTCCAATATTCTTCCTCAAGCAAGTAAAGCATGTCATTGCTCTCTTACCTGCATGAGAAGAGAATCCTGGCGCACACCAGTAGGCTTTTACCAGCTTGCACATACCCTCTTTGCCCAGATGAGTCAGACCGTGTGCCGCCTCAGCTAGGCTTGGAAGATATGCTCTGGGGGCCACCGGCTTACCGTGTCCACCTGTCCACAGTCCTGAGGATTCCTGGCCATACCCCTTTGCCCTCCAGACTGCCTTTTCCTGTAGGGAACACAAATTTTGCATTTCGATTAATTGTTGTGTGTTGATTGTGTTAAATGTCATCAGTGATGTGATGTGATGTTCGTTTGTATGGGGGTGCTGGCTGCTGATTTAGCAGCTTCATCTGCCCGGCTGTTACCAAGTGAAATTGGGTCTTGGTTGTAAGTGTGTGCTTTGCACTTGATAACAGCCACTCTGTCTGGTTCCTGTATTGCTGTCAAAAGCCTTTTGATGTGGGACGCATGGCCTACAGGTGTGCCAGCTGCAGTCATGAAATTTCTGAGGCGCCATAGGGCCCCGAAATTCATGCACTACTCCAAAGGCGTACCTAGAATCTGTGTATATATTAGCTGACTTACCCTTGGCCAATTCACACGCTCTGGTTAGGGCGACCAACTCAGCAACTTGTGCTGAGTGCGGTGGGCCCAGGGGTTCAGCTTCTATGATACCTTCGTCATCTACAACTGCATATCCAGTGCACAAGTCTCCCGATTCTGTCTGTCTGTGGCAACTACCGTCAGTGTAGAAGGTAAAGTCTACTCCTTCCAGTGGGTTGTCACTGATGTCAGGTCTCGCTGTGAAAGTCCGATTCAGGTATTCCATACAATCATGCGTATCAGTATCTGTACTAAATCCTCCTTCACCAACATTCTCATCCTCCACCCTTTGTGCCTGTCTAGGCACACTTGGCAAGTAAGTTGCAGGATTTAGTGAGCTGCATGTCTTAATGGTGATGTTTACCGGGGCCATCAGTGATAATTCCCACTTTGTAAACTGAGCAGATGAGTCATGTTTGGTTTGGGCTGAGTTTAGTAAGGCTGATACTGCACGAGGTTTATGAATGGTCAGGTCATGTTCTAACACTACGTCCTCGCTTTTACTTACCAGCAAAACTATTGCTGCAACACTTCACAAGCAAGTGGGGAGAGGCCGCGCTACAGTGTCCAACTGGGCACTGTAGTAAGCTACCGGTTTGCTGGCATCACCATGTCTCTGAGTTAAAACCCCTGCCGCGCACCCTGCACTTTCTGTACCGTACAATTCAAAGGGCTTCTCATAATCTGGCATACCTAATGCAGGTACCTGTGATAGGCACTGTTTGAGTCTCTCAAATGCCAGTTCGGACTCCTCTGTGTGCGAGATCCGTTCTGGTTTGTTCGAAGAGACCATTTCTTGCAAAGGTAAAGCCAGTATAGAGAACCCTGGAATCCAGTTTCGACAGTACCCACACATTCCAAGGAAAGTGCGGATCTGTTGCTGCGTTTGTGGCAGAGTCATGTCGCAAATCGCCTGTATTCTATCAGCAGTGAGGTGTCTAAGTCCTTGAGTCAAGCAATGTCCCATATATTTGAGCAAATGGTAGGAAAAAGAAATACCCTAAGGTATTTATACTCCTAGGCGCTTGATGCGAGGTTCTCCACAGCAGCTGTATATAAGTAGGGGTTGGTCAGACCCCTAATAGTGCAAACAATAAACAATAGAGATAATAGCGCTTGTTGGTCACAAATGCAAAGGCGTGTCACAGTTAAATCACAATTTATTATAAGATAAAATGGTAAAAGAGCAATGCACATTAGTGGTTGGTACCACTTAAAAACATTTAAATGAATAAGACTGTGTAACTCCCAATGATGTAATATCCTATTGGAAAATTTTGCAAAAAGGACCTGTTCCTATTCGAGTCCCCTTGGTTAGTAGGATATGTGTCCTATTCGTGGATAGAATAGTTACCACCAACGTGTCTCGAGGCAATTAGGCGAAACTGCGTCCGCAAGATGCTGTTCCTCGGCGGGTGGTGAATGATGTTTACCACGATGCGAATAGGATTGTCCTTATATCCAATGGCAATATTCAACGGGGGCTTGGTCCAGGTCCGAAGATTCCAGAAGGTGTGGGAGTAGATAACAGTCAAGCAGGTCTCACCAACGCGTTTCGTTGCATACAAGCAACTTTTTCAAGGTGCTTAAAGTCCTGCTGGGTGGTGATTTATATACCCATACCAATATGGTTGCTCATTAGCATATGTGATTAGTTGTGACCACCTTTTAGCATAAAATGACCAAATAATGACAGACATCGGAGGTGTATTCTATTAAAAACTGAAATTATATAGATTTGTACATTTTATAAATCAATATTTGCGGAACTGCAAAAACATTATTTAATAAAAACCAGTCACATGACTATTAGTGAATAAATAAAATATATAGTTATATAAAACCTGGAGTTTGTAGTTAATGATTATTGCAATAAGAATATCAGTGCAGATGATGGAATGTATTCCACGTTTTTTATTTAGCAATAAAACTCTAGACCGTCCCTCTCCGCTCGAAATCTCGCGAGAGGTCAGTAAGTGCATGAAAATGAGGTAATGAAACTATAGCCAATCAGCTATCTGTGCGTGTCGGCGGGAACAGTAACTAAAGTCCGTCACGTCATCCATGTGCGCATCTAAAGGCTATGTTTAACATGAGTGCCATGGTGATGTGCTGACATCATCAGCATGTTACCGGACGTAATATCGCGAGAGATGGTTGCTGCGTGTTCCCGGAAGTCCCGTGGCTAGTGTATGAATTTACAAGGGGTTGTCATGGCGACGGTGAATTCCGAGCGTCACCAGGAATTTACGAGGTGTTGTCATGGCGACGGTAAATACCGAGCGTCACCAGGACAATCAAGTGTTTATCATCCATTGCTATAGCGACAGAATCAATAAGCGTCGTTGAAACAACTAGATATCAGTACTGGATCATTTCCCTAATATAATGAAGCTTAATTAAATTAACTAAAAAGTACAGTGACTGGTTAGTATTAAGGCAAACATTGTTGCACATATCAAAGAATGTTATCCACTGCATATAAATTGTCTCACTAAAAAGTCATAATAAAAAACCTAATAAAACAAAGCAAAATGCAATGTCGAACAATTATTATGATTGTCACCACTGTGATATTTTACTATTGTACTTCGACAGATTATACTCAACTAATGTGGCAACTATGTATGCCTTGATGGACAGCACATTCATAGATATAACAATATGTAAATTAAAAACTGAAAATAATATACAGTTATATAGAGAAGACGAAAGAAGCTCATTTTTAATGACTAGTCTCTGTGTATAGCAGAAATTTTCATGAACTTCACATATATATTAATCATTGACTCCAAAATACAGCTGTTCGTATTTGTATTTAATACTTTGGGGAGAATAGAAGGAAAAGACAATGGTGGATGATCCGATAAGGGGGAAAAAATTAAAATATAGGGTGGGCGGAAAAATGAATAAAGTGAAAATAAAAAAAAAAAAAAAAAAAAAATTAAAAAATTAATATTAATATAATAATGGCTATAGTTTCATTACCTCATTTTCATGCACTTACTGACCTCTCGCGAGATTTCGAGCGGAGAGGGACGGTCTAGAGTTTTATTGCTAAATAAAAAACGTGGAATACATTCCATCATCTGCACTGATATTCTTATTGCAATAATCATTAACTACAAACTCCAGGTTTTATATAACTATATATTTTATTTATTCACTAATAGTCATGTGACTGGTTTTTATTAAATAATGTTTTTGCAGTTCCGCAAATATTGATTTATAAAATGTACAAATCTATATAATTTCAGTTTTTAATAGAATACACCTCCGATGTCTGTCATTATTTGGTCATTTTATGCTAAAAGGTGGTCACAACTAATCACATATGCTAATGAGCAACCATATTGGTATGGGTATATAAATCACCACCCAGCAGGACTTTAAGCACCTTGAAAAAGTTGCTTGTATGCAACGAAACGCGTTGGTGAGACCTGCTTGACTGTTATCTACTCCCACACCTTCTGGAATCTTCGGACCTGGACCAAGCCCCCGTTGAATATTGCCATTGGATATAAGGACAATCCTATTCGCATCGTGGTAAACATCATTCACCACCCGCCGAGGAACAGCATCTTGCGGACGCAGTTTCGCCTAATTGCCTCGAGACACGTTGGTGGTAACTATTCTATCCACGAATAGGACACATATCCTACTAACCAAGGGGACTCGAATAGGAACAGGTCCTTTTTGCAAAATTTTCCAATAGGATATTACATCATTGGGAGTTACACAGTCTTATTCATTTAAATGTTTTTAAGTGGTACCAACCACTAATGTGCATTGCTCTTTTACCATTTTATCTTATAATAAATTGTGATTTAACTGTGACACACCTTTGCATTTGTGACCAACAAGCGCTATTATCTCTATTGTTTATTGTTTCCCATATATTTGACCCTGGTCCGGCACAACTGCAACTTATCCTTTGAAACCTTGTGTCCCGTTTGGGAAAGATGAAACAGAAGCTGTTTCGTGTCTTTCAAGGACGATTCGAGTGAGTCAGAACACAATAAGTCATCGACATACTGTATTAGTACTGATCCGCTCTCAGGTTGAAAGGATTGTAAACAGTCATGCAAAGCCTGGGAGAAAATACTTGGGCTGTCAATGAAACCTTGGGGGAGACGAGTCCAGGTGTACTGTACTCCCCTGTATGTAAAGGCAAAAAGGTACTGGCTGTCAGGGTGAAGAGGGACAGAAAAGAAAGCAAAACAGAGGTCAATGACAGTGAAGAATTTTGCAGTAGAGGGAATTTGCATGAGGATGACAGCTGGATTTGGCACTACGGGGAATTGGCTCTCAACTATCTTGTTTATCCCCCTTAGATCCTGCACTAGTCTGTAACCCCTCCCCCCACTCTTTTTCACAGAGAAAATGGGACTATTGGCAGTGCTGGACGTCCTGACTAGGATGCCCTGCTGTAGCAGCCGCTCTATGACGGGGTACACTCCTAATTCTACCTCTGGCTTCAGAGGATACTGAGAGATTTTTGGAGCTATCCTACCATCTTTTGATACACAGAAAAAACAAATAGATATCTCCTACTGCGCACTCGGGAGCTGCAAATGGTAAACTGTGTAGGCACGTTCACCTAACGTGCTATGTAACTGATAGAAAAAAAAAAGAAATTTACACAATTCTCCACATGCGCTCACATAAATATATGCAGTTCTTATATATGGACAGTGGGCGGATAATACTTTTTATCCACTATTCCTCCACCAAAGGTTCTATAAATAATCGTACCGTACTCACACCCAAGTGTGAGTCATAAAGGTATCTGACTGAATAGAAAGAGGTCACAGAAGGTGGAGGAAGATAAAGATACCTTTATGAGTGGTTCCTATTGCACTTGGGTGTGAATACGGTACAAATAATTTTTGGTGGAAGAATAACCATTATGAAGCACTACGCCTCCACTATTCATAAATAATCCACTGATAAGACTTTCTCTTGAACATTGGAAAAACATACTACACTATATTGTTTTTTCTCGTCCCCTTTTTTTTTATCGATAAACGGGCCAGAGGAAGTTTCAGCTGAAGTTTTTGGACTTACTGTGACTGATGTGGATGAACCCCCTATCTAACTATAAGGAATTTAGATTGTTCATTATATGTGAGCGCATGTGGAGAATTGTGTAAATTTCCTTTTTTTTCTACCATCTTTTTCTTGTACTACTACTGGAGCTACATTCGCCATCAATCCAGTGTCTTGTCCATCTTTGGTCCAAAGGGAACCCGGTATTTGTGAGATCATTTCCTCTACCTTTGATGGACACTTGTCTATAACAGTAGAATGCGACATTAGCCTTTGAGGGGTGTCTAATATATCTTGCACTTCTTGAGCGTGGTTCTCAGGTATATCCAAGAAGACACCCTCAGGAGTACAGTATATGACACACCGCATTTTACACAATAAATCTCTGCCGAGTAGATTAGTCGGAGCCGATGCAGCGAGCAGAAACGAATGTTTGGTTTGCAAGGGCCCTATCGTAATCTCTGCAGGTCTACTCAAAGGGTATTGTTGCACCGTTCCTGTTACTCCCATTGCCGAAATCATTTTTCCCGTGGTTTTTATACCTGATGTGGAATTCAACACTGACCTGGCCGCCCCTGTATCTACAAGAAATGGTAATGGTACACCAGCTACATCAACCGTGATCTCAGGTTCACTACCAAGGCTAGCAATTAACTTCACTGGCTGCAGACTACAGGTGTGGCCCAACCCTATTGTGTATTGGTACCCTCCCGCAGCGCATTGGCAGCTACAATATGTGAGGGGGGTAGCTGAGAATTTTCGGAGGTCTGGCAATCTCTCCTTGGTGGGTACCTCCTTGTTTCCCCTCTATGTGGCTCATAATCTCTTCTATATGGTCCCCGATCCCAATTATGTGAATTGTAGTGTGGTTCGTATTCTGGTCTAAGGGGTCGGTATACGTTGTGTGTACCTTTATTCCTACATTCCTTTGCGTAATGTCCTTCCTTCTGACACTTATAACATTTCACTACACGTGGCATACCATCAGGGGTCTGGGGTTTTGGCTGATGTGGTTTTGTTGTAAGAGCATTTATACTCACTGTCATCAGCTTATCCCCCTGAGACTCCCTGTGTTTACGGATGTTCCGGTCGTGCTCGATAGCGGACTCTCTCAATGCAGCCACCAAGATACCTCTCCAGTTAGGTAGAGAGGTTTGTACCCTTGTTCTTAATGCCTCCTTTAACCCATCCATTAATACAGTAACAGCTACCTCCCTGTGATGCGCATTATCTTTAATGTCCTCGATCCCAGTGTATCTAGCAATTTCCTGCAGTGCTTGATGGAAATATTCGGATGCCATTTCACCTTCCTTTTGTCTTATGGAGAAAATTTGATTCCATTTGCCAACAGTAGGGAAATACACTCCTAGTTGCAGATTGATTTGCTTTACGTTCTCCTGATTGTATTCATCAGTGAGAGGTACATCTGCATCTAACTTACTGTCTGCTATGAATTTCGTGGTGTCAATATTTGAGGGTAAACACACTCGTAGCACTGTTCGCCAATCTTTATTTGTAGGCTCATGGGCGTTACCCAACTCTTTAATGAATCTCTGGCATCCGACTAGATCAGGGGTTCTCAAACTCTGTCCTCAGGACCCCACACAGTGCATGTTTTGCATGTAACCCAGCAAGTGCACAGGTGTATTAATTACTCAGACACATTTTAAAAGGTCCACAGGTGGAGCTAATTATTTCACTTGCGAGTCTGTGAGGAGACCTGCAAAACATGCACTGTGTGGGGTCCTGAGGACCGAGTTTGAGAACCAGTGGACTAGATCTTTCCTGGGATCGGGAAATTCAGACATAATGGACCTTAACTCTGCCCGGGACCAGGGACAATGCATGGCAATGTTCCTGATGGGAGTTACTCCCTGATTGTCAGTTTTCCCGTTGGGGACTGCAATTACCCTGACAGGATTTAATTCGATTACATCCTTCTGGTTTGATTCTACAATGTGGGGAGCTATTGTTTCTGCATAATGTATGGTACCATACTTACTTGTGGACACGACCTCACTTATCCCTCCGCTAGTGGGCCTCGCTACAACTCTTGATGGTTGGGCCGTGCCCACTTGAGTATCTTGTATGGTGGCTGCTAGAGAGAGTGCAGATATCGTGCTGGGATCATCTTCTTGCTCACAATCCTGAGGAAAATTTAAAATGGGATACAGCTGGCAAGGGTTAGCGTTAGTACATTTATCAATCACATACCTATCCTGTACCAATGCACCATTGCTTGTAGCCACTGTCTCCCCAACAATATATGGTGGTGGTGGTGGTGCAGTCGCCATTGTTTTCCCGCTAGGTTTAGAACCTGCTGCGCGAGCTAATTCCCTTTGCACATCCCCCTCTTGCTGCCATAAATGTAAACAATCTGTATGTCTAATCCTTTGTTTTCTGGATTTTAATCAGACATATCCTTATCCTTAGGTTCTGCAATACCTCCGGTTCAAAGCTGCCCACCCTAGGGAATGGTACCCTATCTTTGTCAGTCATACATACCCATTCAGACAAAAAGTCTTCAGCGTGTGGGACATATTTACCACACATAACAAACCTCGCTGACCCCTTGGGCCGCGGCTCTTCAACCTGAACCCTGGCTACCATACGTCCACCGCTTGTGCAATTGGATCCCATCGCGGACTTTTTCCTTTTACACAATCCCCAATGCACAACACGGATAGACGGTGAAAGTTCTCAGAGCGCTTTCACCCACTCCTTCTCCGCTGAGTACCACGACTCACTCCAATAGTGAACACCGCGTACCCAGTGAGGCCCCTATTGGTTTCTATTTACTGGAAGTGTTAGGAGTGACTTACCTTTTCCAGTAAATATCTGCCGCTGGAGATTTTCCTGAGAGAGACCAGCGAAAACTCCCTATACACTTATACACAAATCACGCTTGCGTATGCTCTATACAGCGCTAATGATACCGCGATTCTACGCAAAAAACTCGTAAAAAGGGTATCAAGTTGCGCCATCGCACCCACAAATGCGCGGTCCAATCGCACAGCTTACTTGTTACCTATCTGCCGTACAACCACGGGTCAATGTACAAACTGTGACCCTCAGCTCGGAGCGTAATAAAAAACCTTTTTACTTCAATACTACACAATGCACAATTCCCTATTATGCTCCTCTGCAAATCTCCTCACGATTTGCGTATTAAACCTTATACTAACGTGAGTCAGCCGCCTCACGCCACCAAGCCTCCACTTACTTGATGTACCACACGACGGGATCCCGAATTCCCTGGGTTCAATATCCACTCACTCCTACGTTCGCTCACTCAAATACACTTTGGTTTTTCTGTACAGAAAATTTTTAATTCATTCAGATAGGCAGCTTTACCCCCAGAGGCAATACAGTTTAAACAAAAGTTTTATACTAATCTGCTTTAGAAACCGAGTAGTTTTGTGCTATTGTAGCATGGCTACTGTCCCACCTTTGAACTAAACGACACTATTGTGTAATTTGTGCTTAGCGCCCGCACTCTTACTCACTTTGCGTAAACACGCGACCGTGCGTGTCTCTTACGCTGCGTGCGCAGTCCTGTACTTTGTCCGAGACACGTGTACAAAACCGTGCGTCTGCAGTAAAACAAATCCCACAACTTCTATAAATGTAAGCAATATTAACTATAATCGCTCACTTAACACAACACCCAGTTTTTCCTGTATAAACCTTTACAACTAGGCCAGAGCTGCGTTTGTGTCTTTACACTTACTTCCTTAAACATTTATTTTAGTTTTAACTATATAGCAACAAATGTATCCGGTTTCACACAGATCTAAATGAATCTAGCACTCTGAGTCTTTATGGCAACAATGTGAGAGGGTATGCAAAGTATGGGTGTCTTGTGTACGCTTTCCAAAAAAATTTCACAGATTTTTAAATAGCTTTTTTTCCTGTTGTTTTACGGGTTCTACCAGCACCTCTGCAAACCATACAGAGCAGACGTCATCTAATCAGCACACAAGTAGGGTTTTCAGTGTATCCATCGACCAAGAAAAGGTTACGTAGGATACTTTCTGTCCGCCCTTTTGCTGATAGATTAAGTCTGCTATGACCTGTTAGGCTGTGAGTATGTGGAAATCGGATGAGCCCCCAATTGTAAAAGCTGATTTACATACAGGACTAAAAGCAACACTTTAAAAGGACATTTCATACACTTTAAATGAAGCCGCTGCGGCCACTATACTTAATCCACAACCTACGTACTTATTACACCATTAGCGTACAGAGTCCCATACCGTGTACAGACTTTGCGTAAACACGCCGCGCTGGCTGTACAAAGTACACGCAGCGCGTACACACCCAAAGATACACCGTGAACCCTTAACAGCTATGCATGCGATAGTAATACTCTTTAAACCTTAGCAGGGAAAGGAAAACACGACACCAGATTGTAATTAAATTGCCGGGTTCCAACACCACAACATATTATTACTGAAAGGGGGTTACAATAACAAAGCAATACAATACAAAAGAATAATGGCTACAGTCAATGGTACATACTTGTTTGGATTTCTCCGCGCTACCCAGTCTGGTCCTCGGTCATCTAGATAGATAACTTTTAGAGTCTTGTGTGACCAGGCCTGCAGCTGGCTCCTTTATACAATCTTCCAAAACTTAACACAAAGGATACTGTAATCTCTTTGTCCATTGGACACAGGGATGGTCATTTACAGTACAGGAGAGGCCATAGGTTGGTTTGAATAGGTGGTCGATGTCTGTTCAAGATGCACTTGTGGGTGGTATCCTCTGGGTTCCCTCCGCATACCTAATGTACAGTAAATACAGTTTATATCTATAGTCTGCTCCTGCACATAACTATTCGCAGGAACGTGCGATCTTCTGCAAACCAACACCGGAATATTACCCTTAAAATACCCTACAGCTGGATACCAAACACCACCTTATAACCTTGTGCTGTTCCCTCCTATCCTGTAAAGGTGAATCCCTTTGTTCTGTTACCATTTAAACTGTTGTAACTTGCTGATGTGGTGCAGGGAGACTATGTGTACATTGTGCACTATTTGGATTAAATATGTAATGTATTTTGATGGCTTTTCCATGCGTTCACAAACTCTACCATAAATACTCATACCACGCGCTAATGTGCAGGACCGCGGGGGCGACCATACGCAAATTGCGAATATGAGCACGCACGGCAGAACAAGTGCACGCAAGGAGGTCATCTGTGTGTAGTTTGTACGTGATGTGTGTACTGCAATATTTTTCGACTTTGACACTAAGTTACTGGATGCCAAATTACCGTGCTTAGCATTTCTGTACAGTATTTCCTATCTAGCCAGAAACCTTGTATCCCGTGCAAGCTAGTTGGACAACTGGAGGGGACCCGACACAGTTGCTTGCCGTGTCCCTTTGCAGTGTCACAAACTATTCTTTTGTATGGTACCAGTCCTGAGTCTCTGGGACACCCAGAACCAGAGATATCAGTATGCAAATTGGACCCATTTTCCATAAACTATAATGGGCCCGTTAATTCAGAACCACCATGGGTTCCGACGCTTGCCATGAGCCTTGTGGGGTTCACAGAAACTTGGGGTTGGTATCCTCCGGTAGCTAATTGTCTCCCCTTCCATACCAACCTAATTCTGAGCCGATTGGACCCTCAGAACTGGAGACATTAAGTTTTACACCCATTTTAATTGAATTTAATTTAATAGCTCACATAAACCAAACGTCAATGGACCATTGCTTTAACACGTTCGTTTGTGTCTGTCCACACTACTTTTATTTATTGATTTATTGGCTTCTTTTTTTGGGTCTCGACAAACCATTAATATTTTCGACAGCGTCTCTGACCTCCGCTGGTTAATCCCTACCTCCCCCTCACCCTTCCCCCTCCCCTTTATGCTGTTAGGGGACTCGGACGCTCATATGAGAAACACAGTATTTTCCACATCCTCACCCTACCCCCATACCCCATCATTGTGTTATGCCAGACATAACACAATGAAGCCCGGCCGGATCAATCAGATCCGTGCAGGGATTCATTGTGTACAGTATTAAAAAAAAAAAAAAAAAGTATAACCAGCCTCGGGCTCTTTGAGCCGGCCCTGTTTGTTTAAATACCAAGGGGAAATTGGACAGAGGTTCCCCGTATTTAGCCAACCAGCACCGGGCTCTGCGTCCGGTCCTGGTTCCAAAAATATAGGGGACAAAAGACGTAGGGGTCCCCATATTTTTAAAACCAGCACCGGGCTCCACTAGCCAGAGAGAGAATGCCACAGCCAGGGAACACTTTTATACTGGTCCCTGCGGCCGTGGCATTACCCCCCCCCAACTAGTCATCCCTGGCCGGGGTACACTGGGGGAGTGGGGACCCCTTAAATTAAGGGGTCCCCTGCCTCCAGGCACCCAAGGACCAGGGGTGAAGCCCGAGGCTGCCCCATCATCCCTGGGCTGTGGATCGGGGGCTGATAGCCTTTGTGTAAAATAAATAATATTGTTTTTTGTCATAGAACTACAAGTTCCAGTAAGCCTCCCCCGCAAGCTGGTACTTGGAGAACCACAAGTACCAGCATGCGGGGAAATAACGGGCCCGCTGGTAACAGTAGTTCTACCACAAAAAAAAATACCCAAATAAAAACAAAACACACACCTTGAAAGTATAATTTTATTCAAACACACTTACACACTCATATATACTTACCTACATCCCACGCCGAGAATCACGACCACTTGTCCAGTAGAATCCGCGGGGTACCTGTAAGGAATAAAATTATACTTACGGACCATCCGGTGAAGGTCGGTCCTCTTCGGTCCTGTAGTAAGCCAAAGGGTCGATTAAAAAAAAAAAAAAACGAAGTCCCGCTCCACGCAACTAAAGGGGTTCCATGTGGACACATGGAACCCCTTTCCCCGAATGCCGGAACCCCTGTGACTCCTGTCACTGGAGATCCCAGCAGCCAATCAGAGAGCGCACGTCATGGCGCTCTCCTGCTTGGCTGTGCGCTCCTGGTCTGTCAATCAGGCGGAGCGCAGCGGCTAGAAAGGAGGAAAGCGGAGCATTAGCCACCCAGTGGTGGAGATGTGTATTGCATTCTGAGTATCAAGTCGCGCCTCAACGCGCCTGTCCGTGATTAAACTCAGCAACCTAAGCTATCGCCTAGGCGTGACTAAACCTCTGTCTAGGCGCAGAAACAAGATAATGGAGGACCCATCTGTAGGTTAAAAAAAAAGTAAGCGACAAGTATATACTTTCACAGATCATTAATTATCATGCATCAATGCATAGAGTAAAAATAAATGAAATATTTGGCACCTACTACAAATATCTCCCCACCCTAATCCTCAAACTCTAAAGAGAGGTATTAGTTTGTGGAAAAACAATGCATATAGATGGAGATGTACTAGGCCTTGGAGAGTGATAAAGCACCAGCCAATCAACTCCTAACTGTCAAACTGCAGGTTGTGTTTAAAAAATGAAAGCTAGAAGCTGATTGGTTGGTAGTTTCTCTCTCCCCAAAGCTTGGTACATCTTCCCTAAGTGAACTAACTAAATTTTTCCAAACTTCCCAAACACCAGACTCTTAATGAATCAACGCAATGTGGAGGAAAAAAATAGGATTTTAATACCTACCGGTAAATCCTTTTCTCTTAGTCCATAGAGGATGCTTCAAGAACCATAGGGTATAGATGGGATCCGCAAGAGACATGGGCACTTTAATACTTTAAAAGGGGTGTGAACTGGCTCCTCCCTCTATGCCCCTCCTCCAGACATAGGAACTGTGCCCAGGGAGACTAACATTTCGAGGAAAAGGATTTATTTAATTTTTAAACTAAGGTGAGATACATACCAGCTCACACCTCAAACACGCCATACAACATGGCATTCAACACAACACATGCAACGGCATGACTAACATCAGCCACAGACTGACTAAACTCAACACAACATGTGTGTAACCATAACCAAAAACTGCAGATACAGCCCGCACTGGGACGGGCGCCAGGCATCCTCTACGGACTAAGAGAAAAGGATTTACCGGTAGGTATTAAAATCCTATTTTCTCATACATCCTAGAGGATGCTGGGGATGCTTCAAGAACCATGGTGTTTATACCAAAGCTCTAGAACGGGTGGGAGAGTGCGGATGACTGCAGCACCGATTGACCAAACAAGAGGTCCTCCTCAGCCAGGGTATCAAACTTGTAAAGCTTCGCAAAAGTGTTTGATCCCAACCAAGTAGCAGCTCGGCAAAGCTGTAATGCCGAGACCCCTCGGGCAGCCGCCCAGGATGAGCCCACCTTTCTGGTAGAATGGGCCTTCACAGATTTCGGTAACGGCAATCCTGCCGTAGAGTGAGCTTGCTGAATTGTATTACAGATCCAGCGTGCAATAGTCTGCTTGGAAGCAGGAGCCCCAATCTTGTTGGGAGCCCACAGGACAAACAGAGCCTCTGTTTTCCTAATTTGAGCCGTTCTGGCGACATAGGTTTTCAAAGCTCTGACCACATCGAGAGACTTTGATTCTGCCAAGGCGTCAGTAGCCACTGGCACCACAATAGGCTGGTTTACGTGAAACGATGAAACCACTTTTGGCCGAAATTGCTGACGAGTTCTCAACTCCGCTCTATCAGCATGGAAGATTAAATAGGGACTTTTGTGAGTCAAAGCCGCCAATTCAGATACCCACCTTGTGGATGCTAAGGCCAACAACATGATGACTTTCCAAGTAAGGAATTTTAACTCAACCTTACGCAAAGGTTCAAACCAATGAGATTGCAGGAACTGCAACACCACATTCAGATCCCATGGTGCCACAAAGGGAGGTTGGATGTGTAGTACGCCTTTCACGAAGGTCTGAACTTCTGGAAGGGAGGCCAATTCTTTCTGAAAGAAAATTGATAAGGCTGAAATTTGTACTTTAAGTGAGCCCAACTTTAGGTCCGCATCCACACCTGCTTGCAAAAAATGGAGCAAACGCCCCAGCTGAAATTCCTCCGTAGGAGCCTTCTTGGATTCACACCAAGACACATATTTCCTCCAAATACGGTGGTAATGCTTTGCCATGACTTCTTTTCTAGCCTGAAGAAGTGTGGGAATGACTTCACTGGGAATACCCTTCCGGGCTAGGATTTGGCGTTCAACCGCCATGCCGTCAAACGCAGCCGCGGTAAGTCTTGATACACCACGGCCCTTGTTGTAACAGGTCCTCCCGTAGAGGAAGAGGCCACGGATCTCCTATGAGCAATTCCTGAAGATCTGGAGACCAGGCCCTCCTTGGCCAATCTGGAACAATGAGTATCGCCTGAACCCTTGTTCTTCTTATCATCTTTAATCACCTTTAGAATGAGTTATTACCTTTGGAATGAGTGGAAGTGGAGGGAACACATATACCGACGGAAACACCCACGGTGTCACTAGGGCGTCCACCGCTATCGCTTGAGGGTCCCTTGACCTGGAACAATATCTCTGAAGTTTCTTGTTGAGGCGGGACGCCATCATGTCTATTTGAGGAATTCCCCAACGACTTGTCACTTCTGCAAAGACCTCTTGATGAAGACCCCACTCTCCTGGATGGAGATCGTGTCTGCAGAGGAAGTCTGCTGCCCAGTTGTCCACTCCTGAAATGAAGACCGCTGACAGAGCGCTTGCATGTCTCTCCGCCCAGCGAAGAACTTTCGTGGCCTCGGCCATTGCCGCTCTGCGCCTTGTTCCGCCCTGGCGGTTTATGTACACCACTGCTGTTATGTTGTCTGACTGAATCAAGATGGGCAGACCGCGAAGATGTTCCGCTTGCAGAATGCCGTTGTAAAATGGCTCTTAATTCCAGAATGTTTATGTGCAGACAAGCTTCCTGGCTTGACCATTTTCCCTAAAAATTTCTCCCCTGTGCGACTGCTCCCCAGCCTCGGAGACTTGCATCTGGGGTCACCAGGATCCAATCCTGAATCCCGAACCTGCATCCCTCCAGAAGGTGAGAACTGTGCAGCCACCACAGAAGGGAGATCCTGGTACTGGAAGATAGGAATATTTTCCGGTGCATGTCCAGGTGAGACCCGAACCACTTGTCCAGCAGGTCCCACTGAAACACCCTGGCATGGAACCTGCCATACTGAATGGCCTCGTAGGCCGCCACCATCTTCCCCAACAACTGAGTGCATTGAAGAATCGACATTCTTGCCGGTTTCAGAATCTGTTTTACCATGTTCTGTATTTCCAGAGCCTTTTCCACTGGAAGAAAAACTCTGTAATTCTGTATCCAGAATCATACCCAGGAACGACAGCCGTGTCGTCGGAACCAACTGTGATTTTGGCAAGTTTAGGAGCCAACCATGTTGCAGAATCGTCAGAGAGTGCAACGTTTTTCAGCAATTGTTCCTTGGATCTCGCCTTTATGAGGAGATCGTCCAAGTACGGGATAATTGTGACTCCCTGCTTGCGCAGGAGAACCATCATTTCCGCCATAACCTTGGTGAAAATCCTCGGAGCCGTGGACAGACCAAACGGCAACGTCTGAAATTGGTAATGACATTCCTGAACTTCAGAATCGGTCTGACCAAGCCATCCGGCTTCGATACCACGAACAGACTCGAATAAAAACACTCCCCCTGTTGTGACGGGGGTACCGTGACAATGACATGATTTTGACACAGCTTTAGTATCACAGCGCATACAACCTCCCTTTCTGGAAGAGAAGCTGGCAAGGCCGATTTGAAAAATCGGTGAGGGGGCACGTCTTGAAACTCTAATTTGTACCCTTGGTCTACTATTTGTAATATCCAAGGATCCAGGTCCGAGCGCACCCAGACCTGACTGAAGAGTTTGAGATGTGCCCCCACTGGTGCGGACTCCCGCAGAGGAGCCCCAGCGTCATGCAGTGGATTTGGTAGAAGCCGGAGAGGACTTCTGTTCTTGGGAACTTGCCACAGCCTGTGACCTTTTTCCCCTTCCTCTTCCAGCAAGGAAGGAGGATCCTCGTCCTTTTTTGTATATATTGGGCCGAAAGTACTGCATCCGATAGTGGGGCGTTTTCTTTTGTTGCGCAGGAACATAAGGTAAAAATGACGACTTACCAGCGGTAGCTGTAGATACCAGGTCAGTGAGGCAGTCACTAAACAAGACACTACCGTTAAACGGCAGAGACTCCATAGCCTTCTTCGAGTCAGCATCAGCATTCCATTGATGAATCCACAATGCCCTCCGGGCCGAGACTGCCATGGCATTGGCCCTTGATCCCAAAAGGCCAATATCCCTTGCAGCTTCTTTTAAATATGCTGCAGCGTCCCTGATATGACCCAGAATCAAAAGCACGTTATCCCTGTCCAGGGTATCTATCTCAGATGACAAGTTATCTGCCCACTTTTCAATAGCGCTACTCGCCCATGCCGAAGCAACGGCAGGCCTAAGTAGCGAACCTGTAGTGACATAAATGGATTTTAGTGTATTTTCCTGCTTACGATCCGCAGGATCCTTTAGCGCTGCCGTGTCAGGAGACGGAAGCGCCACCTTCTTGGACAGACGCGACAGAGCTTTGTCCACTGTGGGGGTTGACTTTTCCCTGTCCCCAGAGGGGAACGGATATGCCACTGGAATTCTTTTGGGAACCTGTACCTTTTTGTCAGGATTTTCCCAAGCATTTTCAAAAAAGAGCGTTCAGTTCATGAGAGGGAGGAAACGTTACCTCAGGTTTCTTTCCTTTAAACATACAGACCCTTGTATCAGGAACAGCAGGGTCCTCAGTGATATGTAATACGTCTATTATTGCCACAATCATGTACTGAATGCTCTTAGCCAGTTTAGGATTCTATCTGGCATGACTATAGTCGACACTGAAATCAGAGTCCGTGTCGGTATCTGTATCTGCTATCTGGGTAAATGCACGTTTCTGTGACCCCGAAGGGGTCTGAGCTTGTGACAATGCATCCTCCATGGATTCCTCCATGTCTGGTTCTTAGACTCAGATTTACCTAATCTCTTAGTCAACCGAGCCACATTTGCATTCAAAACACTCAACATATTTACCCACTCAGCAGTGCCGACAGGGTCACTCCCACCGCTTTTTCTGTCCCCACTTCGGCTTCCTCCTGGGAAGAGCACTCAGCCTCAAACATGTCGACACACACGTACCGACACCCACAATCACACTGGGCTATAGGGGACAGACCCACAGCAAAGCCTGTTAGAGAGACCCAGAGGGAGTTTGCCAGCTCACAACCCAGCACCTATCCCGGTACTGAAACTTTATATACAATGCCTCAGACCTGTTAGCGCTTTTATAATAAAGATAATAGCACCAAATCTACTGTGCCCCCCCCCCCTTCCCGTTTTGCACCCTGTTACTTGTACAGCAGTGTGGAGGTCAGGGCCAGCGTCTCTGCAGCTTCTGTGAAGAGAAAATGGCGCTGGTCAGGGCTGTGGGGGCTAAGCCACACCCCCTCACCGACGTGCTTCAGTCCCGCTCATTTTAACATTTTTATACTGGCGGGGGTCTATATTGAGTGCCTAGCCACTCTCATATAACTTTTGCCAATTACTTTCAGGTCCACATGCTGTCCAGGGCACCACCCCTGCGCCCTGCACCCTGTCAGTGCCGCTGTGTGTTTGGGAGCATGGCGCGCAGCACGACCGCTGCGCGGTACCTCAAGACCTGAAGTCTTCTGCCGTAAGTGAAGTCTTGGTTTCTTCTTTTATTCACCCGGCTTCTTTTTTCTGGCTCTGCAAAGGGGGGGGGGGGGGGGGGGGTGACTGCGCGGCTCCGGGAACTAGCAGCTAGGCGTACCAAGTGATCGAACCCTCTGGAGCTAATGGTGTCCAGTAGCCTAAGAAGCAGAGCCTTTGAACTCACAGAAGTAGGTCTGCTTCTCTCCCGTCAGTCCCTCGAAGCAGGGAGCCTGTTGCCAGCAGAGCTCTCTGAACATAAAATACCTAACATAAGTCTTTTTTCAGAGAAACTCAGTAGAGCTCCCCTGTGTGTGACCAGTCTCCCTGGGCACAGAATCTAACTGGAGTCTGGAGGAGGGGCATAGAGGGAGAAGCCAGTTCACACCCCTTTTAAAGTATTAAAGTGCCCATGTCTCCTGCGGATCCAGTCTATACCCCATGGTTCTTGAAGCATCCCCAGCATCCTCTAGGATAATAAAATCCGAGTAAAATTGTACTTTACTAAGACTTGCTATTACAGTAGTTGACAAAAAAAAAAGGTCTTTAAAATAGATTTTTATGGTCGTTTAGGTTTCAGAGTTTGAAAAACTGGATTTCATGGCAAATTCTCCATATTTCAATTAGTGATGTGCACCGGAAATTTTTCGGTTTTTGTGTTTTGGTTTCGGTTCCGCGGCCGTGTTTTGGATTCGGACGTGTTTTGGCAAAACCTCCCCGAAAATTTTTTGTCGGATTCGGGTGTGTTTTGGATTCGGGTGTTTATTTACAAAAAAAACCTCAAAAACAGCTTAAATCATAGAATTTGGGGGTCATTTTGATCCCATAGTATTAACCTCAATAACCATAATTTCCACTCATTTCCAGTCTATTCTGAACACCTCACAATATTATTTTTAGTACTAAAATTTGCACCGAGGTCGCTGGATGACTAAGCTAAGCGACCCAAGTGGCCGACACAAACACCTGGCCCATCTAGGAGTGGCACTGCAGTGTCAGGCAAGATGGCAGATTTAAAAAATAGTCCCCAAACAGCACATGATGCACACATATGGATAGTATACTTGGACGACACAGATGTAGAGCAATGGACTACTGTACCGTACAGATATAGATATAGATATAGATATAGAGCAGTACGGTACAGTAGTCCATTGCTCTACCTCTGTGTCAAGTATACTATGCATCCATACCTGTGCTGCATTGTAGTATATAGTAGGAGAACAGTGCAGAATTTTGCTGACCACGTGTGTGTGTGTGTGTGTGTGTGTGTATATATATATATATACACATACACACACACACACACACACACACACACACACACACACACACACACACACACACTGGTGGTCAGCAAAATTCTGCACTGTTCTCCTACTATATACTACAATGCAGCACAGATATGGAGCGTTTTTCAGGCACAGAACGTAGATATTTGCAGCACACTGAGCACAGATATTTGCAGCACACTGAGCACAGATATTTGCAGCACACTGAGCACAGAAACTGAGAGAACGCAGCCACGTCCTCTCGCTATCATCTCCAAAGCACGAGTGAAAATGGCGGCGACGCGCGGCTCCTTATATAGAATACGAATCTCGCGAGAATACGACAGCGGGATGATGACGTTCAGACGCGCTCGGGTTAACCGAGCAAGGCGGGAAGATCCGAGGCTTCCTCAGAACCGTGTAAAATAGGTGAAGTTCGGGGGGGGGGGGGGGGGGGGGTTCGGATCTCGGAGGAACCGAACCCGCTCATCTCTAATTTCAATACCTCATCCTCAGATATAACGAGGACTGGAGTCAATCTGTTTTTAGTTTGTGCAATGGCGCTGGGAAAGGCTGTACATTACCCCCCCATAACTTATGCCTCACTTAGCGTCTCAAATTAAAATGAACCCATATATAAAATAGGAGTACATACTGACACTACTCAATACAAAATCTTATTAGTTGTGTATGACGAGTTGTGAACCTCCGCATGCCAGCAAAATTGATTCTCTTGTTAATGGAACTGAAGAAATATAGTACCTTATCAGGTTATATAAGAAATAACACCAAATCAGGCTTTATCTCTCTCACTTCTCGTGAAATCGCTGAAACTTAACTTAAAATCCTTATTGAGAGCATTAGCAATTCACTATCGGGTCATTTCAATTACCAAGAATTCTGTACAGAGCAACATAAGGTCCAACCTCTAAGTAAGTACAAGAAGCAATCCTTGGTGAAACAGGCCAGAGAGGTATGGCTATTTAATACAGTGTATATCCCACCCTCCTTTACACTAACAAGTCTAAAAAATGCTAAATCATGCACTTGGGTCTCAAAAACGCAAAGGCTAAATATAGTATCAAGGGTACTATAATGGAAACTACTGAGGAGGAAAGGGATTTAGGAGTCACTATTTCAAGTGACTTGAAGGCAGGAAAGCAATGCAACAAAGCAATGAGAAAGGCAAGTCAGATGCTTGGTTGCATAGGGAGAGGAATCAGTAGTAGGACAAAAATCCAGTGTCCAGTTCTGGAGACCATATCTCCAGAAGGATATAAATACATTAGAGTGTGTACAAAGAAGGGCAACTAAAATGGTGCATGGCCTACATCACAAAACGTACCCGGAAAGGCTAAAGATCTTAACATGTATAGTTTGGAGGAGAGAAGGAAAAGGGGGGACATGATAGAAACTTTCAAATATATCAAGGGTCTTAAAGTTCAGGAGGGAAACATTCTTCCAAGGAAGAGAAATATTAGAACTCGAGGACATACACGGAGACTGGAGTGGGGGAGGTTCAGGGGAAATTTAAGGAAAAATTACTTCACAGAAAGGGTAGTGGATAAGTGGAATAGCCTCCCATCAGAGGTGGTAGAGGCTAAGACTGTAGAGCAATTTAAACATGCTTGGGATAGGCATATGAATATCCTTACAAAGAATTAAGGTTCAAAAAGGGTTGAGATTGCCTAAAGGATAAAAAAAAAGGGGCAGACTAGATGGGCCAAGTGGTTCTTATCTGCCGTCAATTTCTATGTTTCTATGTTAAGTCCCTTATCTTCATTAAAAATAAATAAATAATAATCCTCTCGGGGATCCAGCCCAGTTCTTGTAATAGAAAACAAATGGCTATATCACAAGCTACGGAATAACCAAACTCCCTTAAGCCTCCATGAACATCAAAAATGGAATTCAGTCTCGCAAGGCAAGCATCTCTTGCTAGCTTAATGAATGAGATCAAACAACATTCCAACGGGAATCTAAAAATGTGACAGACAACAAGTTGCTATAGCAGCTTTGGGTAAGAGGACATCTTTACATTTACTGAAAATAAAATATAAGGGTTAGGGTTAGGCTGTGGGAAGGAGGGGTTAGGTATAGCCACCCACTGCAAGGGTAAGGGTTAGGTTGCGGGGTTAGGGGGGAGGGGGGAAGGGAGGGGTAGCATGTTTATCCGACCCATGTCAGGATTCTACACATACACACTGGGAGATGAAGCAGAGCTTAAGTGTAGCGGGTGTCATACAGCTCACCAGCTGGTCAGTTTATGTAGGTACTGGGTAACTGTGGAGAATGCTGGAACAGCAGGTAATTACAGTCTCACTGGAGCAAGGTGAAAGACAACTGCCTTCCACTGTGGCACTCTGACAGTCCCAAGATGGCTGCGCACATGCTCGGTAGTAGCCTCAGCGGCCATCTTGGTACAGGGAATGAAGCATCCCTGGAGGAGCAAATGACAAATGACGATAATGTGTTCAGCTAGAGATGGTGGTGATGTCCATCATCGCATTGCAATGAATTGCCAGCTAAGCCTTGTATTCAACCACACAGTATTGTTGTTTGTTTGCTATTTTCTAATTTACTTAAGTGTCTGTAAATACCAAATTGCTTTTTAACAAATATTTAAAATGCCCGCTCTAATATATACTGTAGACGCCAGGCGCATCTTATTACCATATACGATAAAAGTGCGCTGTACGTCGCAAAACACTGCATCCCATAAGAGAAAACAATACACCCACACATTATCTGAGTTCCAAAGCTCATTGATGTATATATTTGTTATTAAAAGGATATGTATTCAATATATCAAAATGTACAGTATATATATATATATATATATATATATATATATATATATATATATATATATATTTGCATGGTTACAATTTATACAGTAAGCAGTTAATACAAACTAAATCAAATACATACAGTTACAGGCCAGCAAATGCATCACCATATCTTTCTCATATAAATTCTTCCCTCCATATCACTCTCTCTCTCTGTAAATAAATATAGGAACTGGTCTAGAAACATCTCCACCATCGTCTGGGACAAAACAGCAACTAACTCTCTAAGTCCTAGAAACTGCCTATATCACTCAGTGGGAGTTTTCAGTCTGTTGATTTTGGTCTCCTTCTATTGGTCCAGAGGCCAGACCTCTCAAGAACTCAATGGCTCATTGGTCAGAGTGAGGGCTTTTGTCCTGTGTTGCCGGCACATGTGTCTGCCCCTAGGGCCATGCTGTGGAACTAGTTTCAAGTCTTCAAAAGAGCTTTTGTTCACTTTAGAATTTTGGCTAATATTCCTTCATTTAATCATATCTACTTGTTGCAATGAGCTACAACTTAATAACAAGCATCAACTTGATATACACATTAATCTGGTTGCTTTAATACCAAATATGACATGTCTATCTTGCTCTGCTCCAATAATACACATACATGACGTTACTCCATTTTATAATTTTAAATCATTATGATGTCTGGCGCTTGATATTATTATAATTATGTGCTGTATGAAATATGTGTTGAATCCATCTCTGTGGCATGTCCGTGTAAATGCGTATGTTACCATATATTGCTGTGGTCGCTGCGCGTATTTGCAAGCTTAGCGACTCATAATGTGTTAAGTCTGTATGTTCTCTCTATGTAATATTTTTGACTTCGACATGTCCATAGCATCAGCTAATAATAATAATAATAATAATAATAATATAATAATAATAATAATAATAATAATAATAATAATAGTAAGGGAAAATCTAAATCAGATATCCCTCTTTCTGGCTCCTGAATTCATACCCTGGACTTTGGCAACCTACTAAAATTCTTATTGAGATTTCTCAATAGTGCCGCAAAAGCTGTGATTCCGGATTGCTGGCGGTCTACTTCCCTGGTTCGCCTGGAAAAAAAAAAAAACGACGACATGTACTGTACATGTCTATGGAAAACCTCTGAGTGACCCCGGATGGGGACCAGGAGTTCACTCCTACTTGGCACCCTTGGCCAGAATTCAAATCTTCATGTTCTTCCCAAATGACTGTTGAACGAACCCGGGCCTCCTTTCTCTCCTCTGACAGAACTTTTATATACAGTACGCTTCTACTGAAGGCTGCCTGTCCAAATTATTCTTTCTACATGCTCTCTGGGGCTCCCAACTCTCATACACCCCACCCCCACCCCGACTTCCCCTTTAGTCCAATCCTCTTCCTTTTTGTTTGTTGTCTTTGTTTTTTATTGGATCTTTTATTTGTTTCATACTTTTGTTTGAACCGTACTGGATAATTGTTATGTTTTGTGTGGGAAAAAAAAGAAAGAAAAAAAAAAAAGGAGATTTATGGTAGACTACCATAGTTAAATCTTTCTGCGAGGTACACTGGATTCCACAGGGAATACATCGGGGTGTAGAGTTGGATCTTGATCCGAGGCACCAACAGGCTAAAGCTTTAACTGTTCACAGGATGCACTGCACCGCCTCCTCTATAACCCCGCCTCCGGACACTGGAGCTCAGTTTCGTTAACCAGTCCAATGCAGTAGCAGGTAAAAGAGACGGCAGATGTTAATCACATAGAACCATATTCTCACGACAGGAGAAGGGACCAGCGGCTAATGCCATACAAACCCAAAGAAGCTAAGTGCGTCAGGGTGGGCGCCCAGTGGAATCCAGTGTACCTTGCAGAAAGAGATTTAAGTATGGTAAGGCTACCATAAATCTCCTTTTCTGCAGCGGTGTACACTGGGATTCCACAGGGAATACATCGGGGATGTCCTAAAGCAGTTCCTCATGGGAGGGGACGCACCGTAGAGGACACAAGAACCCGCATACAAAAGGAAGCATCCTGGGAGGCGGAAGTATCAAAGGCATAGAACCTAATGAACGTGTTCACAGAGGACCACGTAGCCGCCTTGCACTATTGTTCAGCGGGCACGCCACGGCAGGCCACCCAAGAAGGTCCAACAGACAAAAGAATGGGCTTTGATAGCAGCAGGAGCTGGGAGTCCAGCCTGCGCAATCACCATTCTAATCCATCTGGCCAAGGTTTGCTTATTCACTGGCCAGCCACGTTTGTGAAAACCAAACAAAAGTACAAACAGGGTATCTGAACTCCTGATAGGGGCAGTCTGTAGATATGGAGAGCCCGTACCACATCCAAAGACTGCTCTTTGGAAGACAAACCAGAAGAGATAAAAGCCGGAACCACAATCTCTTGGTTAAGATGAAACGAAGACATCACTTTAGGTAGATAACCAGGGACAGAACTGCCCGGTCACGGTGAAAAATCAAAAAGGATGGACGACAGGACAAAGCGCCTAAGTCCGACACCCTCCTAGCAGAGACAATAGCCAGCAGAAACACAACCTTAAGCAGAAGGCATTTAAAGGTCCACAGACTCAAGAGGTTCAAATGGAGACTCTTGCAGAACGTTAAGAACAGACAGATCCCATGGAGCCACAGGAGGGACATAGGGAGGTTGTGTCCGCAAAACACCCTGAGTGAAGGTATGAACGTCAGGAATAGACGCAATCTTCCTCTGAAACCACACCGACAAGGGAGAAATATGAACCTTGAGGGAGGCCAGACTATGGCCTAAAATCTAGGCCTTGTTGCAGAAAATCCAAAAGCCTGGAAGTTCTGAACAAATAGGCATCATAATTCTTAGCAGCACACCATGTGAAAGAGATCCAGACCCTGTAATAAATCTGTGCAGGAGCCGGTTTGCGGGCCTTCCAACATAGTTTGAATAACTGCCTCAGAGAATGCCTTGGCCCTCAGGAGTGAAGCTTCAAAAGCCATGCAGTCAAAGCCAGTCTGGCCAGGTCTGGATAGACACAAGGGCCCTGAACGAGGAGGTCTGGGCGTTGAGGAAGTAGAAGAGGTCGCTCTACAGATAGACCCTGCAGATCTGAGAACCAATGCCATCTGTCTGGGCCACGCTGGAGCGACCAGAAGTAGCATTCCTCTTTCTTGCTTGAACTTCCGTAATACCCTGGGCAGGAGTGACACTGGAGGGAACACGTATGGCAGCCGAAAATTCCATGGAATTGCCAGTATGTCCAGGAATGCTGCTTGAGGATCCCTCATCCTTGATCCGAAGACCGGAGCCTTGTGATTGTGTCGAGACGCCATCAGGTCTACACCTGGTAGGTCCCACTTGTCCACTTGGAGTTGAAAGACTTCCGGACGAAGACTCCACTCTCCGGCGTGAACATCCCGACGACTGAGGAAATCCGCTTCCCAGTTGAGGATTCCGGGAATGAACCCTCCCTATATTGCTGGCAGATGGCGTTCTGCCCAACAAAGAATTTTTGATACTTCCATCGTTGCCATGCGGCTTTGACTGCCGCCTTGATGATTTATGTACGCCACCATGGTGGCGTTGTCCGATTGTACTTGAACAGGCCTGTACTGTACCAGAGGCAGGGCCAGTGTCAATGCATTGAACACTGCCCGCAATTCCAGAATGTTTATTGGGAGAAGAGATTCCTTCCTGGTCCACCGACCCTGGAGAGAGTGTTGCGCGAACAGCTCGCAGACTGGCGTCCGTTGTCAGGAGGACCCAGTTGGAGATCCAGAACGACCCCTGCTCAACTGTTGGTCCTGTAGCCACCAGTTCAGTGACAGATGAACCTCCGGAGTCAGAGATCATTTGAGATCTGATCCGATGAGGCAGGCCGTCCCACGTGGAAAGGATTAACTTCTGCAGAGGGCGGGAATGTAATTGAGCGTACTCCACCATGTCGAAAGCTGACACCATGAGGCCTAGTACTTGCATCGCAGAGTGTATCGACACTCTTGGGAGAGAGAGAGAGAGAGAGAGAGAGAGAGAAAGTATCTGTACCTATCCTGAAGTTTCAGGACTTTCTCTGGAGACAGAAACAATCTCTGGTTGTGCGTGTCCAGCAGTGCTCCCAGGTGCACCATGCTCCGAGCAGGGACCAGCGAGGACTTTTTCTAGATGAGCCACCCGTGGGCTTGTAGGAATTGGACAGTCAGTTCCGGATGACGGGTGAGAACATCTTGGGAATTTGCCAGGATCAGCAAGTCGTCCAGATACAGCAGGATCCCGATTCCCTGACGGCGGAGAAGGGCCGTCATCACGGACATGACCTTGGTGAAGATCTGAGGGGCCGTGGCCAGTCCAAATGGCAGAGCCTGGAATTGATAATGTAGGTTGCCAATAGCAAACCGTAGATATTGCTGATGCGATAAGGCAGTAGGTATATGCAGGTAAGCATCCTGTATGTCCAGGGATACCATATAGTCTTCAGGTTCCATTGCCAGTACAATAGAGCGCAGAGTTTCTATACAGAATTTGGACACTCTCACAAATTTGTTCAATGATTTGAGGTTGAGTATAGGCCGGAAGGACCCATTTGGCTTCGGAACTAGAAACAGGGTTGAATAATATCCCCTGCCTCTCTGGGACAGAGGTACCGGCACTACCACTCCTGTGTCCAGGAAGGATTGCACAACCAAGTTTAGAGCTTGCGCTTTCAACGGATCCAAAGGGATAACCATTGAGCAGAACTGGCGAGGGGGGCGTTTCTCGAAAGAGATTGCGTACCCGTGAGAGACAACTTTCCGCACCCAGGTGTCTGAAGTGGTCTGTAACCAGGCCTGAGCGAACTGCAGAAGTCGGCCTCCCACTCTGGGGTCCCCCAGGGGGAGGCCCGCCCTGTCATGTAGCAGGCTTGTCTGGTTTGGAAGCAGGCTGACGGGCGGCCCAGGATTGTTTAGGTTTGGTCTTTTTGGTTTTGGAAGCATGAGCCTGTCTCGGGTACGCCTGACCTTTTCCTTTCCCTGGAGGTCGAAAGGAACGAAAAGTGGTACTCTCAGCAGTCACCAAGTCAGTCACAATCTTGTTCAGATCCTCCCAAAAAAGAATGTCTCTCCCTTAAAAGGGAGCACCTCCAAGTTCTTTTTGGAGTCCAGGTCCACCTTCCAGGACCTTAACCAGAGAATTCGGCAGGCCAGGATAGACGTAGTAGACACCTTGGCAGCCATAACACCTGCCTCAAAGGCTGCCTTCTGAATATAGTGGGAGGCTGTGGTAATACAAGATAGATATTGTCTGGCAGTGTCAGAAAAATCCTGAGGCAGCTCATTCTCAATTGCCTGAAACCATGCTTTAATTCCTTTCACAGCCCAGGAGGCTGCCATAGTGGGTCTATGTACAGCACCTGTAAGGGAGTAAATAGACTTCAGGCATCCCTCCACACGCTTATCCATCTGTTCCTTCAGTGAGGTGACAGGCAGAGTAGATGACACCACAAGACAGGCGACATGAGAGTCCACCGGCGGTTGAGTTTCCCACTTGTTACTCAACTCCGCAGGGATAGGATAACTAGCTAGCATCTTTTTAGACAGGGAAAATTTATTTCCTGGAGACGACCAGGATTCTTGACGTATGTCAATTAAACGGTCAGAATGTGGTAAAACTACCTTAGTAACCTTCTGATATTTGAACTTATCAGGTTTCTTAGACAGTAGTGGGCTCGATCTCATCATCTATTTGGAGAATCAGCTTAATAGCCTCCACTACTGTCAGGAACATCAACCTGGATTGTAGATTCCTCATCAGAAGCAGCTGTATCCGTGTCTGATGGATCAGTATATTCCCCATCCGCATCAGAAGAATCATCCGAAATATTAGTGGATTGTGTACTGCACAGAGACCCCACTATATCCACCAGGGCAGGGAGCACGTTGGATTTACTAAAATCCATTTTACATATGCTCCACAGTACCCAGAGGCAGGGTTATAGAGGAGGCGGTGCAGTGCATCCTGGGAGCAGTCAAAGCTTTAGCATGTTGGTGCCTCGGATCAAGAGCCAACTCTACACCCCGATGTATTCCCTGTGGAATCCCAGTGCAGAAATATAAATATATATAATTTTGAAAAGTGGTCTGTGTCTGTGTCTGTGTCTGTGATAATACTACAGGTGAGAAAAAGTCTATTCAGCGTCAGCTGCTCTTGCCTCCAAAGCCTGTGATCTCTGGTGTTAAGATTCTGCATTAAAAATTCATCTTTAATGCATTCTATAAGTGAATCTAAACAGATGTGAAAATACCACACAGAATTACGGCCCTCATTCCGAGTTGATCGCTCGCAAGGCGAATTTAGCAGAGTTGCTCAGGCTAAGCCTACGCCTACTGGGAGTGTATCTTAGCATCTTAAAATTGCGACCGATGTATTCGCAATATTGCGATTACAAACTACTTAGCAGTTTCAGAGTAGCTTCAGACTTACTCGGCATCTGCGATCAGTTCAGTGCTTGTCGTTCCTGGTTTGACGTCATAAACACACCCAGCGTTCGCCCAGACACTCCCCCGTTTCTCCGGCCACTCCTGCGTTTTTTCCGGAAACGGTAGCGTTTTTATCCACACGCCCCGAAAACGCCGTGTTTCCGCCCAGTAACACCCATTTCCTGTCAATCACACTACGATCGCCGGAGCGAAGAAAAAGCCGTGAGTAAAAATACTATCTTCATTGTAAAATTACTTGGCGCAGTCGCAGTGCGATTATTGCGCATGCGTACTAAGCGGAATTTCACTGCGATGCGATGAAAATTACCGAGCGAACGACTCGGAATGAGGGCCTACGTTGGTTACGCTTGGTTAACTTGTAGAGCTGTATGATATTTAGATGCTTCTGATTCCAATTTAGTGCATTGATGCATGTGAATGCGATTGAAACTTGTATTCATCTCAAAGGGATCACAATGTAAATGGAATCAGGAGCATTAAAAGCATTTAAGTATGAATCTGGTGAGAACAAATTTTTGTTTTGTCAGACACATTATAAATAACATACTCCGCTCACTTGTAAGCACATATCAACGGTGTGTGTAAATGTAATGCAATTTATAGGCATTCCTTACTTGCGTTTAATGAGGGAATTAAAAACAAAAAAATGTAAAATGTCAGTTTTACCTTACAGCAGGGAATGCGGCAGCACAAAGCAAGCAGCTGGAATTCACTTAGAGCAGGTTTTAAAGGAGAGTGCTATTCGTTCTACTAGGTATCTGATTTTTGGAATGTTCAGGAAAGATCAACAGATATACTTTTAATTATTCATAAGTGAATCTGTAACCCGCACCAGATCACGACTGCTGCTAACTTACCAAGATGATGGTCACACCATACTATTGTATACAGGGAAGGCCTATATCAGTGCCCCCTAAAGGGTTTGTTTACACTAAATGGGATGCATTTGGCATACAGACACCGCTCAGGAGTCCGCAATCAGGACGCTGACAGCGATATTGTATCACACCTCACTAAATACTCCTTACTGTCTGTAAATATATTCCGTGTACACCATAAAATGTGTACATCAAACCACATGCATTTACAACTTATATTGTGTATGTTACATTTATTGACGAATATATTTTAAGTTACTGAGGGGTCTATTTACTAAGCCTTGGGGGTATATTTACTAAGATTCGTGTTTCTGCCGAATTGGCGGGAATTGAAACTCAAATTTTAATCGGACGTATTTTTCTGCAACTTTCTGTAATCATTTTCAGGAATTTACTAAGCTGCCGAGTTTTGGTTTTTCATATTTTCCGATGTCGATGCTATCCGTATTGTCGGGGAGTGATGAGTAAAACACTGCCGGACATAACACAATGAAGCCCGGCCGCATCAGTGAGATCAGTGCAGGGCTTCATTGTGTACAGTATTAAAAGAGTTAAAAGGGTTTTAAAAAAATTGCATAAGCATAACCAGCACCGGGTTCCACTAGCAGAGAAGATAATGCCACAGCCGGGGGACACTTTTATACTGGTCCCTGCGGTCGTGGCATCACCCCCCTCCCCAACTAGTCACTCCTGGTCCCCCCCCCCCCCCCCCTCCAGGCACCCAAGGGCCTGGGGTGAAGCCCGAGGCTGTCGTTTACATGGAACCCCTTTCCCCGAAAGCCGGGACCCCCCCATGACTCCTGTCACTGGAGATCCCAGCAGCTAATCAGGGAGCGCCACGTCATGGCGCTCCCCTGATTGGCTGTGCGCTACTAGTCTGTCAATCAGGAGTAGCGCACAGGCTAGAATGGAGGATCCTCCATTCTAGCCTATGATGGGAACTCTACGGTCTGCGGTAAACCGCGAAGTTAACAGCCGTGTTTCACCGATGGTCTATTCATTCGTATTTGTGAACTCTGCCAGGAAAAACAATACGAATAGCCCCAACACTGCCGAGATTCGTGTTTAGTAAATTCCGTGATCACACTTAGAAGAAAAATACAAACTCGAATTAAATCGGAACCTTAGTAAATATACCCCCTGGAGAGAGGTAAAGTACCAGCCAATCTGCTCTTAACTGTTACAGGCTGTGTTTGAAAAAAAAAAAAAAAAGCAGGCAGGATGTAATGGTGTCCGAATTTGCCGGAGGTGCAGGATGCAGGACGAACCCGGACATTTTTTTAAAACGTCAATCATTTACAAGGCTTGTTTTTGCCTTGTAATTGAGTGCCACTTTAAAAAAAACGTTCAGCCAGCATCTCACTCCTCCAGCAAATTCAGACGCCATTACATCCTGACTCAAGGCTTAGGACCTTATTCAGCTTCAGTTGCAAATGTCCGAAAATCGCAAGCAGGTGATTTTCAGGCATTTGCGCAAACTTCCACAGTGCCATCACATCCCTGCGGGAAAAAATATAGTGGAGGTGCGCCTGCCTTCAACAGCCAGGCTGCACAGGCAGGGGTCGAACCTAGTTGCTGCAATCTAATTGCGATGTGATCGCACGGCGTTGGGCGGCACTTAGCATGCTGGGCGACCTTGCCCTGTGCTGGGCGGCCCCCAGCATGTAATCATATGCAGTATAAGGACCTTAGTAAATAGACCCCTGAATTACTGACTGAAGGATCCCCTGAATTTTTCTGATGTAATCTGAGGGGTTCACATATGACAGTTGACAATCTAGGCACTAGACATTTATATTCTGCCAAGATGTCCAATATTTGCTACGATTAAGATCTAAATATGGAACAAACTAACATTACCTCTGAAATTATTTTATATGTATATTGCATGCATAGGAAAGAATGTGCAGCCATATTAGACAAATCCCTGATACACTGGATCTTAATGGATGGGTAGCATATTACCTTTCTCATCTCCCACATTCATGGCCCATTCTTTTTGGCTACAATATTTATCAATATGGTCCACCACGCTCTGAGGGTTTCCACGCTCTGCATTCTTCAGCACATACTCCAAGATCCTGTGTTCCTTCGTTTTAGACATTGAAACAGCAGATAGTCAGCCCAAGTCAAAAGATTTCAAGCAGATGTACTGGGTTTATCGGAGGAACCCTGAAAGTTAATGTAATGGAATATACCAGAAGTCAGATAACCTTTAGATTTTTAGAAAAAAGCCAAAAAAAAAAAAAAAAAAAATCTTTTGTATTAGTATTATTATTGTTTGATACTGTATATTGCGCCACAAGGGTTTCGCAGCACCTAAAAGAGCGCATAAACAAATGAGGAAAACAAGAAAACAACGACTTGCAGTACAAGAACAATGTAGGATAAGTACTTGGTATATAAACAATATTGCATCAAGGAACAGGACACTGAAATAATCATCAGGGTGGCAGAAACCGAGGGTTATGTGCTGTTAAGAAGGGGGTGGTGAAGGAAATTGTCTAAGGGGTCTATTGACTAAGCTTTGGATGGAGATAAAGTAGATGGAGGTAAAGTACTAGACAATCAGCTCCTAACTGCCATGTAATTGGCTGGGTTTGAAAAATGACAGTTAGGAGCTGGTTGGCTGGTACTTTATGTCCATCCAAGGCTTAGTAAATAGACCCCTAAGACTACGGCGACAGATAGCGGCCAAGCGGAACCGGCTTTGCCGGAAGGAGAGTGCACATGGGCGCCTGTACAGGCGCCCACACATGTGCGGGAATCCCGCCGCCGCTGGGTTCCGACTGCAGCATGCTGCGGTTGGGCCGGACAACGGGATTTCAATGTGAACACATACATTTCAATGGGGATCTGGTCTCTAGGTTGACAGTAAATAGGTCGACAGGGTGTCTAGGTCGACATGAGTTTTTCAAAAAAAAAATCTTTTTTTATGACCTTTTTCATACTTGACGATCCACGTGGACTACGATTGGGAATAGTAACCTGTGCCGAGCGCAGCTGTAGCAGAGTCACCTTGCCCAAAGCATGGCGAGCGAAGCGAGGGGACACGGTGCACTAATTGGGGTTCCAAGTCACTGTACGGAGAAAACAACACCCAAAAAATAATAATCTCATGTCGACTTTTTGACCTGTCGACCTAGAACATGTCGACAGAGACCCTGTTGACCTACAGACCCTGTCGACCAATAGTAGTCGACCTAGTTACTGTCGACCTTGCATACCACACCCTTTCAATGTATGTGCATTGCAGCTGTGTTACATTGAAATCCTGCGAGTCACTGGCCGGATCCTGTTCTGCGGAATCCTGCACAACAGGATCCGTGTGAACACAGAACACCCCTCTCCCGGCCAAGTGGGTCCCGCTGCTCGGCTGCTATGTGTGGCCGTAGCCTAAGAGAGGGAAAAGCACATGAGGGGAGAAGGCCCTGCTCGTGAGAGATTATATTCTGAAGGGGAGGTGCAGACAGACAAGGACACAGATGGGGTAGAAGTGAGCATGGAACAGAGGGGCAGGATGAGAGATGGCTGGGTTTGATGAAGAGGTGGGTCTTGCGAGCACATTTAAAGTTTTATAGAGATGGAGAGTCTAATAAGGAGTGTATTTACATTTGTGTTCTCACACACTATGGAGTCTTTTGTCTAAGCCAAGGTCTGTTGTGCTTCACACATAGATTCAGACTCGCAATAGTTATACAAGTGTCATATCAAACTAATGAATACAGACTTGTGAAGATGTTTTGTCATATCGCAACTAAGACACAAATTCAATGTAAAAAGTTGCTTGGTGCTAGCAGAGTCGCACAGGACCTGGCTGCTTACTTACACCAGATGGCATATTGGCGCTACGTGTATAAGGACACATCTGTCGCTGAAATACACGTTTGTTTTTTGTTTGTTTTTAATCAAACTGGGATCAAATAATTATTTTACGGCATTTAACAGGAAAAAAATTGTAGCAAGGTTTTCATGATTCTTCCCAATTGTTACCTTTTATTGGGGAAGCATTCGATATCCTGGCTGTCGGGATCCCGGCTCTCAGCATACCGGTGCCAGGATCCCGACTGCTGGGATACAGATAACTATTCTCCCTCTTGGGGTGTCCACGACACCCCTGGAGGGAGAATAAATAGCATGGCGTGCGTAGCGCCACCGTGCCTGCAGCGAGCCTACAAGGGGCTCTTTTGCGCTTGCCCCACTGTTGGCATTCCAGATATCGTAGTAGACCCCTTTTATTGATATGGCACCACCAAAAAACAAAAAACAAAAAAAAAAACAACAACAACTCTTGAAGGTTTTCTATCAAGGAGCTGTACCCTATACGGGTGTGGTATTGAAAGTCGACAGTAACTAGGTCGACAATGTCTAGGTCGACCACTATTGGTCGACAGTTAGTAGGTCGACAGGGTGTCTATGTCGACATGTTCTAGGTCGACAAGTCAAAAGGTCGACATGAGTTTTTAATGTTATTTTGGTGTCGTTTTCTTCGTAGAGTGACCGGGAACCCCAATTAGTGCACCGCTTCGTTCGCCATGCTTCGGGCATGGTGCCTTCGCTCCGCTAGGCACAGATTACCGTTCCAATCGTAGTCCACGTGGATCGTTAAGTATGAAAAGGTTCAAAAAATAGGAAAAAAAAATTGTGAAAAACTCATGTCGACCTTTTGACCTGTCGACCTAAAGACCCTGTCGACCTAGACACCCTGTCGACCTAGTTACTGTCGACCGATAGTGGTCGACCTAGTTATTGTCGACTTAGAGACCGGATCCCACCCTATACATGTGTATGTCTCTTACTGCCTTCTCCCTGTCCCCTCCATAGGCCTCTCCCTGTCCCCTCCATAGGCCTCTCCCTGTCCCCCCTCCATAGGCCTCTCCCTGTCCCCCCTCCATAGCCCTCTCCCTGTCCCCCCTCCATAGCCCTCTCCCTGTCCCCCCTCCATAGCCCTCTCCCTGTCCCCCCTCCATAGCCCTCTCCCTGTCCCCCCTCCATAGCCCTCTCCCTGCCCCCACATTGTCTCCTTACATTCTAACTCTGTGGGACGGCTTCTGCTGCTACTGCATGTTCTGGCTCCTATATCATGCTTCTCAAGCGAAAAGTGAACACAAGTCCTGAGAGAGGGGTGGTCTTCAGTATGCCGGCTGTCGGGATCCCGGCGCACAGTATACCGGCGCCGGAATCCCGACAGCCGGCATACCGACACTTATTTTCCCTCGTGGGGGTCCACGACCCCCCTGGAGGGAGAATAAAATAGCGTAGGGCGCCACCGTGCCCGCAGCGAGGCGAGCCCACAAGGGGCTCATTTGCGCTCGCCACACTGTCAGTATGCCGGCGGTCGGGCTCCCGGCGCCGGTATGCTGGTCGCCGGGAGCCCGACCACCGGCATACCATACTACACCCCTGAGAGAGGGATTGTGAGTGCAGGGCTGCTTGACTCCTCCATGGATGGCTTAGATTGCGAACCAAGGAATCAGATTAAAAAAAAACCATAGAGTCTATTTACCGATCTAGAAGTAGAAAGGGGCATCATTTTCCATTCTCTGAAAAATATTCATCTCATTCTGTATTTGGCCACAACATTTTGGTGAAATTTGGCCTTAAATGTTCCCAATCCTCCACCAGCACACCACACAGCAGATCGATTGCCATCAGCCCGGCTGTATTCATTAGAAATTCCACTAAACACACACTTAAATACAGTGAGAAATGCGACCCTAAAATGGTGAAGCAAAAGCAGAACTTGCCAGTATTAATCAGTCAACAGGGTGCACTTACCGGATCCAGGGTACTGGTACGACCAGGGGGGGTAAATTTACTAAAGATCGATTTTAAATAGATATAAAATCTATCAACATCGGTAGCGTTTTGGGCTCTTCCTTTTTGTATTTTTTTTATTGAACTTTTCAAAGCACAATACATAACAAGAACAGAAACAGTACCGTATATAACAATACCGTTAACAAAAATAAAAAATTGCCATCCATTAAAAATAAAAAAGTTACAATAAACAGGAGTTTGTCTTTCTTCCGTTGCAAATATAGTAAGACTACATGAAGCTCTCACAAGTAAATATATAGGGCGGGATTCAATTCTTTTCACCCCTTTCCACACTCGTTCTGTTTCTGCCCTCAGGGACGTTGTATCATTATTTCAGCTCACTACCCCCGGAGTAGCGAGGCACCCAACCCTTTACACTGTAAACCTGATTACTATGGGTGCAATATGTGCGATAACGGAGATCATTTTAGAAAGGAAATTGGGCGTGATATATCATCTGAATCCCACCCACAGTGTCCATGAGAGTGAATAACAACATGCTAACAAGAGAAGCAACAGTGGAATAATAACACAAAAATCACATAGTAACACATTATGCAGGCTCAATGACTGATAGAATCCCTTCGTTGCTGCCCAATCTAGAGTTACACCAGTCGTCCCACTTCTCAGAAAATTTAGAACTAGAACCACGTATTTTGAACATATGACGTTCATGTCGGGCCACATCATTAACCAGTGCCCTCCACTTATGTATACTGGGAGGGGGGGGGGGGGGGGGAATAAGCAGAAAACCAAACCCTAGCTACAACGGGTGGAATTCATGTGACCGGCGGTCAGCAGACTGATGGTCACATGACCTCCCCCAAAATCAAGCCCCCTCACTATCCCGACGGTCGGCATGCCGACCAACAGGGACTATTTCCACTCGAGTGCATTGGTGAACTGACACCCTTTTCGGTTTTAGCAGGTCTCTGACCATGTTCTGGATGTCCTGGGCTCTCTCTATTGGGAAGAAGACCTTCATTTGTTCCGTATCCAGTATCATACCTAGGAACGGTAGTCGAGTTGTCGGAATCAACTGTGACTTCGGTAGATTTAAAATCCAACCGTGTTGCTGGAGCACTCTGAGAGAGCGCCACACTGCTCAGCAATTTCTCCCTTGATCTCGCTTTTATCAGGAGATCGTCCAAGTATGGGATAATTGTGACTCCATGCTTGCGCAGGACCACCATCATTTCCGCCATTATCTTGGTGAAAATCCTCGGGGCCGTGGAAAGTCCAAACGGCAACGTCTGAAATTGGTAATGACAATCCTGTACAGCGAATCTCAGGTATTCCTGATGGGGGGCATATATGGGGACATGCAGGTACGCATCCTTTATGTCCAGAGACACCATAAACTCCCCCTCCTCCATGGTGGCTATTATCGCTCTGAGTGATTCCATTTTGAATTTTAATCTTTTTATGTACAGGTTTAGGGATTTCAGATTCAAAATAAGTCTGACCGAACCGTCCTGTTTCGGGACCACTGCTGGTGCAGGGGAACCTTGATTATCACTTGCTGTATACACAGCGTTTGAATTGCAGCTAACACTACATCCCTTTCCGATGTGGAAGCTGGTAGGGCCGATTTCAAAAATCGGCGCGGGGGCACCTCCTCGAATTCCAGTTTGTACCCCTGGGAAACTATTTCCAACACCCAGGGATTCAGGTCTGATCTGACCCAGGTCTGACTGAAAAGTCGAAGACGTGCCCCCACCGATGCGGACTCCCTCAGGGGAGCCCCAGCGTCATGCTGTGGGTTTTGGAGCAGCCGGGGAGGACTTTTGGTCCTGGGCACCTGCCGAAGCAGGTGCTCTTTTGCCTCTACCCTTACCTCTGGAGAGGAAAGAGGATCTCCGACCTCTTCTGGACTTGTGCAACCGAAAGGACTGCATCTGATAGGGTGTTACTTTCTTTTGCTGTTGGGGAATATATGGTAAAAAATTTGATTTACCTGCTGTAGCTGTGGAAACCAGGTCCGTCAGCCCATCCCCAAACAATACATCTCCCTTATAGGGTAGTACTTCCATATGTTTTTTGGAATCCGCATCACCCATCCATTGGAGAGTCCATAAGGATCTTCTCGCCGAGATAGACATGGCATTGGCCCTAGAAGCTAGCAGTCCAATGTCCCTTTGAGCATCCCTCATAAATAAGACTGCGTCTTTAATATGGGCTAGAGTTAAGAATATAGTATCCAAATCCATATTATCAAATTGATTTGTCAGCTCATCTGTCCAAGCTGCAATTGCGCTACACACCCATGCCGACGCAATTGTCGGTCTTAGCACAGCACCCGTATGAGAATAAATACACTTTAAGGTAGTTTCTTGCCTGCGATCTGCAGGGTCCTTAAGGGCCGCTGTGTCAGGAGACGGTAGCGCCACTTTCTTGGACAAGCGCGTCAGGGCCTTGTCCACAGTGGGGGGTGATTCCCAAATCTCCCTGTCCTGCTTAGGGAAGGGGTATGCCATATAAATTCTTTTGGGGATCTGCGGTCTCTTTTCCGGTGTCTCCCAAGCTTTTCCAAAGAAATCATTTAATTCATGAGATGTGGGAAAATTAATAATCTGTTTCTTTTCCTTAAACATGTGTACTCTTGTGTCGGGGACCGAGGGTTCATCCTCAATATGCAACACAATCATACACTGAATGGTTTTAGTCACCCTAGGGTGCAATTTTACTTTCCGTGTCGGTAGTAGTGTCTTGTGTTAAGGGACGCTTTTAAGACCCCGACGGGCCCTGTGAGTCGGTCCAATCCGAGGATTGACCCCCTGATGTCCCCCCTAAATCAGCCTTATCAAGCCTTTTATGTAAAGATGCCACACTTGCATTCAACATATGTCACATGTCCATCCATTCCGGAGTCGGCACAACCGACGGGGACACACCACTCATTTGCTCCACCTCCTCCTTGGAGAAGCCTTCCGCTTCAGACATGTCGACACCACGTACCGACACCCCACACACACAGGGATTAACCTCAAGGGGACAAAACCCCAACCAGGCCCTTAGGAGAGACAGAGAGAGAGTATGCCAGCACACACCCAGCGCTTAATAACACTGTGGAAAAATATGACCAGATAGCGCTTTTTTATATAATAATATTCCAATTCCCACTCACTGCGTCGCCAATGTGCCCCCCTCCTCTTTTTTCCAGCCTGTGAAGTTCAGCAGGGGAGAGACCAGGGAGCCAGCGTTCAGCATGCAGCCTCTGTGGAGAAAATGGCGCTGGTTAGTGCTGAGGATCAAGCCCCGCCCACCCGACGGCGGGCTTCGGTCCCAGTGCTTTTTTTATTAAAATGGCGGGGGATTCTTGGATTTACTGCCTCCGCAGCCTAATCCATCTTAACATGCCCAGAAGTGAGGAACATTGCTGTCCAGGGCGCCCCCCCCAGCGCCCTGCACCCTTCAGTGCTGCTCTGTGTGTGTATAGTGGGAGCAATGGCGCGCAGCTTACCCCTGCACGCCTTACCTTATGAAGATCTGATGTCTTCTGCCTTCTCATACTCACCCGGCTTCTATCTTCGGCATCTGTGAGGAGGACGGCGGCGCGGCTCCGGGACGAACCCCAGGTGAGACCTGTGTTCCGACACCCTCTGGAGCTAATGGTGTCCAGTAGCCTAGAAACAGAGCCCAACCGTAAAGCCAGCCCTGCTTCTCTCTCCTCAGTCCCACGATGCAGGGAGCCTGTTGCCAACAGGACTCCCTGAAAATAAAAAAACCTAACAAAATTCTTTTAAAACAGAAAACTCTGGAGAGCTCTCTGCAGTGTACCCTTTCTCCTCTGGGCACAGAATCTAACTGAGGTCTGGAGGAGGGGCATAGAGGGAGGAGCCAGTGCACACCAATAGTCAAAGTTCTTTTTAGGTGCCCTATCTCCTGCGGAGCCCGTCTATACCCCATGGTCCTTACGGAGTCCCCAGCATCCTCTAGGACGTAAGAGAAATACATAGTGGCGTGGCTTCGTGGGGAAGGGGTGTGGCCACAAAATAATACCAATTCATAAAACGGTGCACAGTAGTCTCCATTATTCAAATTACGCCGCACACTAGTACCACTACACCAGGTAGAGACCCTTTTACACCTTACGGCGGACAGATTCCTCTTTTTACACATTACAGCAGACAGCGTCCCCTTTTTACACACAACGGCAGACAGCGTCCCCTTTTTACACACAACGGCAGACAGCGTCCCCTTTTTACACACAACGGCAGACAGCGTCCCCTTTTTACACAAAACGGCAGACAGCGTCCTCTTGTTACACAAAACGGCAGACAGCGTCCTCTTGTTACACAAAACGGCAGACAGCGTCCTCTTGTTACACAAAACGGCAGACAGCGTCCTCTTGTTACACATAGCGGCAGACAGCGTCCTCTTGTTACACATAGCGGCAGACAGCGTCCTCTTGTTACACATAGCGGCAGACAGCGTCCTCTTGTTACACATAGCGGCAGACAGCGTGCCCTTGTTACACATAGCGGCAGACAGCGTGCCCTTGTTACACATAGCGGCAGACAGCGTGCCCTTGTTACACATAGCGGCAGACAGCGTGCCCTTGTTACACATAGCGGCAGACAGCGTGCCCTTGTTACACATAGCGGCAGACAGCGTGCCCTTGTTACACATAGCGGCAGACAGCGTGCCCTTGTTACACATAGCGGCAGACAGCGTGCCCTTGTTACACATAGCGGCAGACAGCGTGCCCTTGTTACACATAGCGGCAGACAGCGTGCCCTTGTTACACATAGCGGCAGACAGCGTGCCCTTGTTACACATAGCGGCAGACAGCGTGCCCTTGTTACACATAGCGGCAGACAGCGTGCCCTTGTTACACATAGCGGCAGACAGCGTGCCCTTGTTACACATAGCGGCAGACAGCGTGCCCTTGTTACACATAGCGGCAGACAGCGTGCCCTTGTTACACATAGCGGCAGACAGCGTGCCCTTGTTACACATAGCGGCAGACAGCGTGCCCTTGTTACACATAGCGGCAGACAGCGTGCCCTTGTTACACATAGCGGCAGACAGCGTGCCCTTGTTACACATAGCGGCAGACAGCGTGCCCTTGTTACACATAGCGGCACACAGCGTGCCCTTGTTACACATAACGGCACACAGCGTGCCCTTGTTACACATAACGGCACACAGCGTGCCCTTGTTACACATAACGGCACACAGCGTGCCCTTGTTACACATAACGGCACACAGCGTGCCCCATTTTACACATTGCGGGAAAGAGAGAAAGAGAGAAAGAGAGAAAGAGAGAAAGAGAGAAAGAGAGAAAGAGAGAAAGAGAGAAAGAGAGAAAGAGAGAAAGAGAGAAAGAGAGAAAGAGAGAAAGAGAGAAATCTCCGCTGGCTCAGGCTCCTCGGTGCAGCTTCTGATCACGATTCCCGGGCAGGAGAGAAGGAGGAGGAGGGAGGTGGAGAAGGGAGCCGCAGCAGCGCTGTGTTATTGGTGGAGGCGCTGCTGCTGCTGTCCCTCTGCTTCACTATAGGCTGTTCTCGGAAGACAGCCTATAGTGAAGCAGAGGGACAGCAGCAGCGCCCAACCAGTAACAAAGCGCTGCTGCGACTCTCTCCTCCACCTCCCCCGTACCTGTGCGCTCCTCTCCTCTCTGTCCGGGGGCTGTAGCTGCGGGCAGCACACAGCGGCATGTAATGAGTCAGTTTGACTCATTACATGCTTTGGGCCCCTGGACAGTGGCGGGCCCCAGTGCAACGCACTGGTTGCACTGGCGGTAGTTCCGCCTCTGCTGCACATGTTATATCTGCCCCACCTGCATGGTTTTGCCCATTAGTACACATAGTTGCTGCTGCAATCAGGTCTGAATTACCCTCTATAGCTGCCATCTCATTCTTTTAAAAAAAGGACATCTATACTGGAAGATACAAGAGTGGTGATTGACCCAGCCCCTTCCCCAGCACAGTCTGTCTGCATCACCCCCTTATCCACACACTTTATAATTGATTACAAATAACTTATAATATGTTAACATACATTTATCAGCAAACTATGAAGAATGAAGACTATGAAGAATAAAGAATTACAACCCCCGTTTTTTAAAGCCTTGGAGAGTGATAAATAGCACAGAGTGATAAATAGCACAGTGATAAAGTGTGAGCCAATCAGCTCCTAACTTCCATGTTACAGGCAGTTTTTTTTAAATGACAGTTAGGAGCTGGTTGGCCGGTACTTTATCACAGTGCTATTTATCACTCTCCAAAGCTTGATAAATCTGGGCCTACGTTTGCTACCACTACATTCATTTTGCTTTGTTTCGTCAGAGAACCACATTATTCATATACTGTATGACTGTCAATAATATTTACATGTTCAGAAATTCAGCGTACTTTCACACAGACACTGCATACAAATCACAGCTGGGAATGCATTGGAGTACATCTCTGAAGCAGTCTCCTAATCACATAGTGGTTATTTGGTACTCCCAAAAAAAACAACAACAAAAAACTGTAGGGAACCTAAGCTTTATAGTAACTTGGGAGGTGTTCAGGGTAGGACGAACCTGCATCTCTGCACCATCACTTGTACACTGCCATATAATACAATGCAAACTGATAGAGGATATGCAGAACTAGTGCCAGAGGCAGTCTGGTCTGGTGACATTCATGGCTCCAATGTACAATATTGTCCCAGTGCTCGCTGTAGCATGTCTTTTTCTGTATTCCGAGTTTACAGTATTTGTGCTACAAAACATGCTCTTTTCAACTTACTGTATCAGTAAATGGACATTTTTTAACCAGTCCCCTAACCTTAAAGTGAAAGCAGTGTCCAAGTATACAGCAGCTGTTCTGTATTCTATCTTACATAGAAGAGTTAACAGAGAACAGACTAACCTCGTGCTCTTTGGGCTGCAGAAACCAGGAAATAAGTCTTGTTGTGCATGCTTTGCCTTTTGTACTGCTCAGCCTGCAACCAGGCATGACTAAGCGAACTAGGATTATGAAAGTTCCAGGAAGAGAGGGTGCAGAATGGCTTTAGGGAAGTCTGTATAATGTCTAGTAACAAAAGGAGTGACAAGTCTGGGAATTCTAGTTAGCTATATTGGGAGCAGATTGAACTTTTATGTATTTATTTATTTTTTAAATCATAAATATACGCACTATGGGGCAAATGATTCAGTGGTATACACAGTATTGTTACTGTCAGGGGCGGATTGCCCATAGGGCTTCCAGGGAAGATTCTGGTGGGCCGATGTGCATGTGCGGCCTGTTTTGTTTGTTGACGAGTGAGGGGTGGTGCTGCCGCCATGGTTACATGGTATACCTCTGGCAGTGGTGCAAGTATAAAAAAATTCTTAAAGGTTCTGGGCCAGATGTACTAAGCCTGAAAAGTGATAAATATCACAGTGATAAAGTACCAGCCAATCGGCTCCTAACTGTCATTTTTCAAACACAGCCTGTAACATGACAGTTAGGAGCCGATTGGCTGGTGCTTTATCACAGTGATATTTATCACTTTTCAGGCTTAGTACATCTCCCCCACTGTGCGCTCGCGAGCCAAAAAAAAATGGGTGTGGCCAAATGTCACATGGGGCGTGGCCAATGAAAATGGGGACGTGATACACATATGACCTCAATAGTGGCAGATACACATGTGCCCCCACAGTGCCAGATACGCCCCCACCGTGCCAGATATGCTCCTACAGTGCCAGATACACATTGCCCCAGAGTGCCAGATACACATATGCCCCCACAGTGCCAGATATGCCCCCACTTTGCCAGATACACATGCCCCTACAGTGCTAGATATGCCCCCACAGTGCCAGATACACATATGCCCCCAGAGTGCCAGATATGCCCCTTCAGTGCCATATATTGCCCCACAGTGCCACATATGCCCCCACTTTGCCAGATACACATGCCCCCACTTTGCCAGATATGCCCCCAGAGTGCCAGATATGCCCCAGCAGTGCAACTCACCGTTGTTGCTGCTGCCTGGGGCTGGCACTGTCTTCTGTGGCGAGAGGAGAGCGCAGTGCGCGCTCCTTCTGCCCCTCTCCTGCCCTCAGTCCGGTCTCCGAGTCCTCCTGCGGCGGCGGCATCCTGTATATTAGATCTGGCGCCGGTCCACAAGTCAATCAGGGCTCGCGGTCTGACAGCAACGGCTCCTGATTAGCTGCCGGTCAGCGAGCTCTGATTGGCTCACGTACCAGCATTTTAGTGCATGCCGCCGCCGGACTCAGGGGACTCAGGAGAGACTGGGCAAACAGGAGAGGAGAGGCGCATGCTGTGCTCTCCAATCTCCAACACCGGGTGTCTGCAAGCTGTCGGCTTGATGGTATGGCGTACCAGCTGGAAATTTCTTACCGGTACGCCGCACCGCCCCGTACCGCCATACTTGCAGCACTGCCTTACACTCCAGTTTTTGACCTTGCATCAGCAGACCTCGGCCACCACAGGAAAGAAAAAATTCCACCTTATTAAGCCTTACACAGTAATGCCCCTTGCACCATATTATGACCCTCACAGTAATGCCCTCTGCACCATAATAAGCCTTACACAGTAATGCCCCTTGCACCAAATTATGCCCCACACAGTAATGCCGCTGACTCCATATTAGGCCTCATACAATAATGCAGCTGACTCCATATTATACCCCACACAGTAATGCTCCCTACACCATATATATTAGACCCCACACAGTAATGCCCCCTGCACCATACATATTAGGCCTCACACAATAATGCAGCTGACTCCATATTAGACCCCACACAGTAATGCCCCCTGCTCCATACATATTAGGCCCCACACAGTTGTAAAAGTTGACAAGATTTGAAAACCAGTGCATTAGTTAATGTAACCAGACGTAACTCTGATGAGAAGTGCGTCACTATACCTTAAATGAACACATTACAAGTGTACTGCGCTCCAACCCGATAAAACATTTGATAAAGAGAAAAAGGGAAAAACAGGTACAGAATGCAGTAACAATTGATTAAACAAACACAAATATGCAGAGAAATGCAAGTACAGTATAACACCAATAAGGATTTACAGGTAACCGACCAAATACATACGCTGCGCCACTGGATTCCAGGCCTCAGTCGTCTAGCAAGATGACCTCTGAGAAAAGGTGACTGAAACCTGGGCTAGGTGCATGTCCTTTTATACAATGTTCCAAAAAAATAGTACAATGGGGAATGTAAGATCTTCTTCCATTGGTCTAGGGGCGGGACATATTCAGTACACGTGGGTCGTTCGTTGGTCAGTTTGAACACTGGGCGATGCCTAATCTTGGGATGTGATTACAGTTGTTTACCTCTGAGCTCCCGCCTAAAGACCAGTTCAAACCCACCACAGTTTCATAAAAGAATATACATTAATCCAGTATCGCTAATAACTTGTTGCCGCAATATGTGACAATATCCTCGCAACCGCCGAATTATTGCTTATGTGACCCTGAACAATTTGATCCCATACACTCCTTATGCAGTCCCATCTCTGTACTACGCGTATGGCTGGATATCTAATGAAACAATACCTTTATATATATATATATATATATATATATATATATACATACATACACACACACACACACACACACACACACACACACAGTTGACCAGTTGTGTAAAGGCTATGTGTAACTCATTGTGTAGGGGACAGGTCAGTACTGTGTAAACCATACAGCCAGAATACATAATACATATGACATATCACTAATAATTCAAGTATCAATATCTGGTTTAAATTGAATATCACTTCATGTTCGCCTGGCTTAGATCAACAAGAAACACACAGGATTCTGATGTGCATGAATGTGTGTTAAGCAAACATTCAGGAATCTGCATATATTTAGCTATTGTATGGTATCTGGCTTCTTGTTTGATAGAGACAATGACAGCACAGGATCAATGGGATCATCACCAAGCCTCATTTGTTCATGCTACCAGTTGAGGCAAACAATGGTATTTACACATTCAATCAGTCAAAGGTCTATCTTCCATGGACACAATGCCTGTTTGGACAAAACCATCTGATATGTTTAGGACACTATTTGATAAATATTTCTGGATGTAACACATTTGAGTGTATGTAATAAATGTTTGCTATTGTGTTACAATATGATATTTATTAACAAATGCGTCTTCTATCGTATCGTAGACGCATCCATTAATAAATGCCATAGTGTATTCTAAATATCATTATATTTATCTGACACAGAAATACCCCCTGCCCCATATAATGCCCCACACAGATTGTAATACCCAGTCTGTGAGTAGACTAAATGCAAAGTCACTCACTGTGCTGCTGCAGCAGCAGCCTCCTGCCTTCACCTTCCCTAGGGGCTGGGTGGTATTTTGCTGGGTCTATAATAGTGTCTGCCACCTGCTGCTCCGCAGTGTCCCCTTCTTCAATGGTAGTGTCTAAATTCTCTTTGTGGAGAGGACCACAGGGCACTCCCTACGTGAGGCCACTTTCCAAATTTTTCCAGACATTGCAATGCATTATGCTGCAGGCAGCTAGATAGCACCTCTGTGACATCACAATGCATTCAGCTGCAGGCAGCTACACAGTGCCTCTGTGACATCACAATGTACTCAGCTGCACGCAACTAGACAGCACCTCTGTGACAACACAATGCTTTCACCTGCAGGCAGCTAGACAGTACCTCTGTGAGATCACAATGTTCAGCTGCAGGCAGCTAGTAAGTATCACCGTAACATCACAATGCATTCAGCTGCGAGCAGCTAGACAGTACCACTGTGACATCACAATGCATTCAGCTGCAGACAGCTAGACACTAACTCTGTGACATCACAATTCACTCAGCTGCAGGCAGCTACACAGTACCTCTTATTTCATATGTACCACTGTGACATCGCAATGCATTAAACTGCAGGCAGCTAGATAGCACCTCTGAGACATCACAATGCATTCAGCTGCAGGCAGCTAGACAGTACCTCTGTGACATCACAAATCATTCAGCTACACGCAGCTAGACAGTACCTCTGTGACAACACAACGCTTTCAGCTGCAGGCAGCTAGACAGCACATCTGAGACTAAATAAGTACAATTGTGACATCACAATGCATTCAGCTGCAGGCAGCTAAACAGTACCACTGTGACATCACAATACATTCAGATGCATGCAGCTAGACAGCACCTCTGTGAAATCACAATGCATTCAGCTGCAGGCAGCTAGACAGTACTTCTTTGATATCACAATGCATTCAGCTGCAGGTAGCTACACAGTTGCATTCAGCTACAGTCAGCTAGACAGTACCTTTGTGACATCACAATGCATTCAGCTGCAGGCAGCTAGACAGTACCTTTGTGACATCACAATGCATTCAGCTGCAGGCAGCTAGACAGTACATCTGTGACTTCATATGTGCCACTGTGATATCACACTGCATTCAGCTGCAGGCAGCTAAACAGTACCTCTGTTACATCACAATACATTCAGATGCATGCAGCTAGACTGCACCTCTGTGAAATCACAATGCATTCAGCTGCAGGCAGCAACACAGTACATCTGTGACATCACAATGCATTCAGAAACAGGCAGCTAAACACTATGACATCACAATGCATTCAGCTGCAGGCAGCTAGACAGCACCTCTGTGACATCACAATGCATTCAGCTGCAGGCAGCTAAACTGTACATCTGTGATTTAATAAGTACCACTGTGACATCACAATGCATTAAGCTGCAGGCAGCTAAACATAACCTCTGTGACATCACAATGTTAAGCTGCAGGCACCTAGACAGTATCACCGTGACATCACAATGCATTCAGCTGCAGGCAGCTAGACAGTACCTTTGTGATTTCATATGTACCACTGTGACATCGCAATGCATTCAGCTGCAGTACCTCTGTGATTTCATATGTACCACTGTGACATTACAATCCATTCAGCTGCAGGCAGCTACACAGTACCTCTGTGACATCAAAATGCATTCAGCTGCAGGTAGCTAGACAGTACCACTGTGACATCACAATGCATTCAGCTGCAGGCAGCTACACAGTACATCTGTGACATCACAATGCATTCAGCTGCAGGCAGCTAAATAGTACCACTGTGACATCACAATGCATTCAGCTACAGGCACGTAAATAGTGCCTCTGTGACATCACAATGCAATCAGCTGCAGTACCTCTGTGATTTAATATGTACCACAGTGACATTGCAATGCATTAAGCTGCAGGCAGCTAGATAGCACCTCTGAGACATCACAATTCATTCAGCTGCAGGCAGCTAGACAGTACCTCTGTGATATCACAATGCATTCAGCTGCACGCAGCTAGACAGTACCTCTGTGACATTACAATACATTCAGTTGCAGGCAGCTAGACAGTACCTATGTGACATCACAATGCATTCAGCTGCATGCAGCTAAACAGTACCTCTGTGACACTGCAGTGCATTCAGCTGCAGGCAGCTAGACAGTATCACTGTGACATTACAATACATTCAGTTGCAGGCAGCTAGACAGTACCTCTGTGACATCACATTGCATTCAGCTGCAGGCAGCTACACAGTAGCTATGTGACATCACAATGCATCCAGCTGCAGGCAGCTAAATAGTACCACTGTGACATCAGAATGCATTCAGCTGCAGGCAGCTATACACCACCTCTGTGAAATCACAATGCATTCAGTTGCAGGCAGCTGGACAGCACCTCTGTGATATCACAATGCATTCAGCTGCAGGCAGCTAGACAGAACCTGTGTAATTTCATAAGTACCACTGTGACATCACAATGTATTCAGCTGCATGCAGCTAAACAGTACCACTGTGACATCACCATATATTCACTGTAGGCAGCTAAACGGTATCTCTGTGACATCACAATGCAATCAGATGCAGGCAGCTAGACAGCACCTCTGTGACATCACAATGCATTCAGCTGCACATAGCAAGACAGTACCACTGTGATTCCATATGTACTACTGTGACATTGCAATGCATTAAGCTGCAGGCAGCTAGATAGCACCTCTGAGACATCACAATGCATTCAGCTGCAGGCAGCTAGACAGTACCTCTGTGACATCACAATGCATTCAGCTGCAGGCAGCTAGACAGTACCTCTGTGACAACACAATGCATTCAGCTGCAGGCAGCTAGACAGTATCACTGTGACATTACAATACATTCAGTTGCAGGCAGCTAAACAGTACCTATGTGACATCACAATGCATTCAGCTGCAGGCAGCTAGACAGTATCACTGTGACATTACAATACATTCAGTTGCAGGCAGCTAGACAGTACCTCTGTGACAACACAATGCATTCAGCTGCAGGCAGCTAGACAGTATCACTGTGACATTACAATGCATTCAGTTGCAGGCAGCTAAACAGTACCTATGTGACATCACAATGCATTCAGCTGCAGGCAGCTAGACAGTATCACTGTGACATTACAATACATTCAGTTGCAGGCAGCTAGACAGTACGTCTGTGACATCACATTGCATTCAGCTGCAGGCAGCTGGACAGAACTTCTGTGATTTCATAAGTACCACTGTAAAAATACAATGCATTAACTGCAGGTAGCTAAACGGTACCTCTGTGACATCACAATGCATTCAGCTACAGGCAGCTAAACAGTACCTCTATGACGTCACAATGCATTCAGCTGCAGGCAGCTAGACAGCGACTCTGTGACATAACAATGCATTCAGCTGCAGGCAGCTACACAGTACGTCTGTGACATCACAATGCATTCAGCTGCAGGCAGCTACACAGTACCTCTGTGACATCACAATGTACTCAGCTGCACGCAACTAGACAGCACCTCTGTGACAACACAATGCTTTCAGCTGCAGGCAGCTAGACAGTACCTCTGTGAGATCACAATGTTCAGCTGCAGGCAGCTAGGAAGTATCACCGTAACATCACAATGCATTCAGCTGCGAGCAGCTAGACAGTACCACTGTGACATCACAATGCATTCAGCTGCAGACAGCTAGACAGCACCTCTGAGACATCACAATGCATTCAGCTGCAGGCAGCTACACAGTACCTCTATGACATCACAATGCATTCAGCTGCAGGCAGCTAAACAGTACCTCTGTGATTTCATATGTACCACTGTGACATCGCAATGCATTAAACTGCAGACAGCTAGACAGCACCTCTGAGACATCACAATTCATTCAGCTGCAGGCAGCTAGACAGTACCTCTGTGATATCACAATGCATTCAGCTGCACGCAGCTAGACAGTACCTCTGTGACATTACAATACATTCAGTTGCAGGCAGCTAGACAGTACCTATGTGACATCACAATGCATTCAGCTGCATGCAGCTAAACAGTACCTCTGTGACACTGCAGTGCATTCAGCTGCAGGCAGCTAGACAGTATCACTGTGACATTACAATACATTCAGTTGCAGGCAGCTAGACAGTACCTCTGTGACATCACATTGCATTCAGCTGCAGGCAGCTACACAGTAGCTATGTGACATCACAATGCATCCAGCTGCAGGCAGCTAAATAGTACCACTGTGACATCACAATGCATTCAGCTGCAGACAGCTAGACAGCACCTCTGAGACATCACAATGCATTCAGTTGCAGGCAGCTGGACAGCACCTCTGTGATATCACAATGCATTCAGCTGCAGGCAGCTAGACAGAACCTGTGTAATTTCATAAGTACCACTGTGACATCACAATGTATTCAGCTGCATGCAGCTAAACAGTACCACTGTGACATCACCATATATTCACTGTAGGCAGCTAAACGGTATCTCTGTGACATCACAATGCAATCAGATGCAGGCAGCTAGACAGCACCTCTGTGACATCACAATGCATTCAGCTGCACATAGCAAGACAGTACCACTGTGATTCCATATGTACTACTGTGACATTGCAATGCATTAAGCTGCAGGCAGCTAGATAGCACCTCTGAGACATCACAATGCATTCAGCTGCAGGCAGCTAGACAGTACCTCTGTGACATCACAATGCATTCAGCTGCAGGCAGCTAGACAGTACCTCTGTGACAACACAATGCATTCAGCTGCAGGCAGCTAGACAGTATCACTGTGACATTACAATACATTCAGTTGCAGGCAGCTAAACAGTACCTATGTGACATCACAATGCATTCAGCTGCAGGCAGCTAGACAGTATCACTGTGACATTACAATACATTCAGTTGCAGGCAGCTAGACAGTACCTCTGTGACAACACAATGCATTCAGCTGCAGGCAGCTAGACAGTATCACTGTGACATTACAATACATTCAGTTGCAGGCAGCTAAACAGTACCTATGTGACATCACAATGCATTCAGCTGCAGGCAGCTAGACAGTATCACTGTGACATTACAATACATTCAGTTGCAGGCAGCTAGACAGTACGTCTGTGACATCACATTGCATTCAGCTGCAGGCAGCTGGACAGAACTTCTGTGATTTCATAAGTACCACTGTAAAAATACAATGCATTAACTGCAGGTAGCTAAACGGTACCTCTGTGACATCACAATGCATTCAGCTACAGGCAGCTAAACAGTACCTCTATGACGTCACAATGCATTCAGCTGCAGGCAGCTAGACAGCGACTCTGTGACATAACAATGCATTCAGCTGCAGGCAGCTACACAGTACGTCTGTGACATCACAATGCATTCAGCTGCAGGCAGCTACACAGTACCTCTGTGACATCACAATGCATTCAGCTGCAGGCAGCTAGACAGAACCTGTGTAATTTCATAAGTACCACTGTGACATCACAATGTATTCAGCTGCATGCAGCTAAACAGTACCACTGTGACATCACCATATATTCACTGTAGGCAGCTAAACGGTATCTCTGTGACATCACAATGCAATCAGATGCAGGCAGCTAGACAGCACCTCTGTGACATCACAATGCATTCAGCTGCACATAGCAAGACAGTACCACTGTGATTCCATATGTACTACTGTGACATTGCAATGCATTAAGCTGCAGGCAGCTAGATAGCACCTCTGAGACATCACAATGCATTCAGCTGCAGGCAGCTAGACAGTACCTCTGTGACATCACAATGCATTCAGCTGCAGGCAGCTAGACAGTACCTCTGTGACAACACAATGCATTCAGCTGCAGGCAGCTAGACAGTATCACTGTGACATTACAATACATTCAGTTGCAGGCAGCTAAACAGTACCTATGTGACATCACAATGCATTCAGCTGCAGGCAGCTAGACAGTATCACTGTGACATTACAATACATTCAGTTGCAGGCAGCTAGACAGTACCTCTGTGACAACACAATGCATTCAGCTGCAGGCAGCTAGACAGTATCACTGTGACATTACAATACATTCAGTTGCAGGCAGCTAAACAGTACCTATGTGACATCACAATGCATTCAGCTGCAGGCAGCTAGACAGTATCACTGTGACATTACAATACATTCAGTTGCAGGCAGCTAGACAGTACGTCTGTGACATCACATTGCATTCAGCTGCAGGCAGCTGGACAGAACTTCTGTGATTTCATAAGTACCACTGTAAAAATACAATGCATTAACTGCAGGTAGCTAAACGGTACCTCTGTGACATCACAATGCATTCAGCTACAGGCAGCTAAACAGTACCTCTATGACGTCACAATGCATTCAGCTGCAGGCAGCTAGACAGCGACTCTGTGACATAACAATGCATTCAGCTGCAGGCAGCTACACAGTACGTCTGTGACATCACAATGCATTCAGCTGCAGGCAGCTACACAGTACCTCTGTGACATCACAATGTACTCAGCTGCACGCAACTAGACAGCACCTCTGTGACAACACAATGCTTTCAGCTGCAGGCAGCTAGACAGTACCTCTGTGAGATCACAATGTTCAGCTGCAGGCAGCTAGGAAGTATCACCGTAACATCACAATGCATTCAGCTGCGAGCAGCTAGACAGTACCACTGTGACATCACAATGCATTCAGCTGCAGACAGCTAGACAGCACCTCTGAGACATCACAATGCATTCAGCTGCAGGCAGCTACACAGTACCTCTATGACATCACAATGCATTCAGCTGCAGGCAGCTAAACAGTACCTCTGTGATTTCATATGTACCACTGTGACATCGCAATGCATTAAACTGCAGGCAGCTAGACAGTACCACTGTGACATCGCAATGCATTCAGCTGCAGGCAGCTAGACAGCAACTCTGTGACATCAGAAAGCATTAAGCTGCAGGCAGCTACACAGTATCTCTGTGACATCATAATGCATTTAGCTGCAGGCCGCTAGATAGTACCTTTGTGATTTCATATGTACCACTGTGACATTGCAATGCATTCAGCTGCAGGCAGCTAGACAGCAACTCTGTGACATCAGAAAGCATTCAGCTGCAGGTAGCTACACAGTACCTCTGTGACATCACAATGCATTCAGCTGCAGGCAGCTAAACAGTACCTCATTGATATCACAATGCATTCAGCTGCAGGCAGCTACACAGCTGCATTCAGCTACAGGCAGCTAGACAGTACCTCTGTGACATCACAATGCATTCAGCTGCAGGCAGCTAGACAGTACATCTGGGACTTCATACGCACCACTGTGATATCACAATGCATTCAGCTGCAGGCAGCTAAACAGTACCTCTGTTACATCACAATACATTCAGATGCATGCAGCTGGACAGCACCTCCGTGAAATCACAATGCATTCAGCTGCAGACAGCAAGACAGTACATCTGTGACATCACAATGCATTCAGCTGCAGGTAGCTACACAGTTGCATTCAGCTACAGGCAGCTAGACAGTACCCTTGTGACATCACAATGCATTCAGCTGCAGGCAGCTAGACAGTACATCTGTGACTTAATATGTACCACTGTGATATCACAATGCATTCATCTGCAGGCAGCTAAACAGTACCTCTGTTATATCACAATACATTCAGATGCATGCAGCTAGACAGCAACTCTGTGAAATCACAATGCATTCAGCTGCAGGCAGCAAGACAGTACATCTGTGACATCACAATACATTCAGAAACAGGCAGCTAAACACTATGACATCACAATGCATTCAGCTGCAGGCAGCTAGACAGCACCTCTGTGACATCACAATGCATTCAGCTGCAGGCAGCTAAACTGTACATCTGTGATTTAATAAGTACCACTGTGACATCACAATGCATTAAGCTGCAGGCAGCTAAACAGAACCTCTGTGACATCACAATGTTCAGCTGCAGGCACTTAGACAGTATCACCGTGACATCACAATGCATTCAGCTGCAGGCAGCTAGACAGTACCACTGTGACATCGCAATGCATTCAGCTGCAGGCAGCTAGATAGTACCTTTGTGATTTAATCTGTACCACTGTGACATCACAATGCATTCAGCTGCAGGCAGCTACACAGTACCTCTGTGATATCACAATGCATTCAGCTGCAGGCAGCTACACAGTACCTCTGTGATTTCATATGTACCACTGTGACATTGCAATCCATTCAGCTGCAGGCAGCTACACAGTACCTCTGTGACATCAAAATGCATTCAGCTGCAGGCAGCTAGACAGTACCACTGTGACATCACAATGCATTCAGCTGCAGGCAGCTACACAGTACATCTGTGACATCACAATGCATTCAGCTGTAGGCAGCTAAATAGTGCCACTGTGACATCATAATGCATTCAGCTGCAGGCAGCTACACAGTACCTCTGTGACATCACAATGCAATCAGCTGCAGGCAGCTACACAGTACCTCTGTGATTTCATATGTACCACTGTGACATTGCAATCCATTCAGCTGCAGGCAGCTACACAGTACCTCTGTGACATCAAAATGCATTCAGCTGCAGGCAGCTAGACAGTACCACTGTGACATCACAATGCATTCAGCTGCAGGCAGCTACACAGTACATCTGTGACATCACAATACATTCAGCTGTAGGCAGCTAAATAGTGCCACTGTGACATCATAATGCATTCAGCTGCAGGCAGCTACACAGTACCTCTGTGACATCACAATGCAATCAGCTGCAGGCAGCTAGACAGCAGCTCTGTGACATCACAATGCATTCAGCTGCAGGCAGCTACACAGTACCTCTGTGATATCACAATGCATTCAGCTGCAGGCAGCTAGACAGTACCTCTGTGATTTCATATGTACCACTGTGACATTGCAATGCACTAAGCTGCAGGCAGCTAGATAGCACCTCTGAGAATGCATTCAGCTGCAGGCAGCTAGACAGTACCTCTGTGACATCACAATGCATTCAGCTGCAGGCAGCTAGACAGTACCTCTGTGACAACACAATGCATTCAGCTGCAGGCAGCTAGACAGTATCACTGTGACATTACAATACATTCAGTTGCAGGCAGCTAAACAGTACCTATGTGACATCACAATGCATTCAGCTGCAGGCAGCTAGACAGTATCACTGTGACATTACAATACATTCAGTTGCAGGCAGCTAGACAGTACCTCTGTGACATCACATTGCATTCAGCTGCAGGCAGCTACTCAGTAGCTATGTGACATCACAATGCATTCAGCTGCAGGCAGCTAAATAGTACCACTGTGACATCAGAATGCATTCAGCTGCAGGCACTTAAATAGTAGCAATGTGACATCAGAATGCATTCAGCTGGTGGCAGCTAGACAGCACCTCTGTGACATCACAATGCAATCAGCTACAGGCAGCTAGACAGCACCTCTGTGAAATCAAAATGCATTCAGCTGCAGGCAGCTAGACAGTACCTCTTTGATATCACAATGCATTCAGCTGCAGGTAGCTACACAGTTGCATTCAGCTACAGGCAGCTAGACAGTACCTTTGTGACATCACAATGCATTCAGCTGCAGGCAGCTAGACAGTACATCTGTGACTTCATATGTACCACTGTGATATCACAATGCATTCATCTGCAGGCAGCTAAACAGTACCTCTGTTATATCACAATACATTCAGATGCATGCAGCTAGACAGCAACTCTGTGAAATCACAATGCATTCAGCTGCAGGCAGCAAGACAGTACATCTGTGACATCACAATACATTCAGAAACAGGCAGCTAAACACTATGACATCACAATGCATTCAGCTGCAGGCAGCTAGACAGCACCTCTGTGACATCACAATGCATTCAGCTGCAGGCAGCTAAACTGTACATCTGTGATTTAATAAGTACCACTGTGACATCACAATGCATTAAGCTGCAGGCAGCTAAACATAACCTCTGTGACATCACAATGTTAAGCTGCAGGCACCTAGACAGTATCACCGTGACATCACAATGCATTCAGCTGCAGGCAGCTAGACAGTACCTCTGTGATATCACAATGCATTCAGCTGCAGGCAGCTAGATAGTACCTTTGTGATTTCATATGTACCACTGTGACATCGCAATGCATTCAGCTGCAGTACCTCTGTGATTTCATATGTACCACTGTGACATTACAATCCATTCAGCTGCAGGCAGCTACACAGTACCTCTGTGACATCAAAATGCATTCAGCTGCACGCAGCTAGACAGTACCTCTGTGACATTACAATACATTCAGTTGCAGGCAGCTAGACAGTACCTCTGTGAAATCACAATGCATTCAGTTGCAGGCAGCTAGACAGCACCACTGTGATATCACAATGCATTCAGCTACAGGCAGCTAGACAGAACCTGTGTAATTTCATAAGTACCACTGTGACATCACAATGTATTCAGCTGCATGCAGCTAAACAGTACCACTGTGACATCACCATATATTCATTGTAGGCAGTTAAACGGTATCTCTGTGACATCACAATGCAATCAGATGCAGGCAGCTAGACAGCACCTCTGTGACATCACAATGCATTCAGCTGCACATAGCAAGACAGTACCACTGTGATTTCATATGTACTACTGTGACATTGCAATGCATTAAGCTGCAGGCAGCTAGATAGCACCTCTGAGACATCACAATGCATTCAGCTGCAGGCAGCTAGACAGTACCTCTGTGACATCACAATGCATTCAGCTGCAGGCAGCTAGACAGTACCTCTGTGACAACACAATGCATTCAGCTGCAGGCAGCTAGACAGTATCACTGTGACATTACAATACATTCAGTTGCAGGCAGCTAAACAGTACCTATGTGACATCACAATGCATTCAGCTGCAGGCAGCTAGACAGTATCACTGTGACATTACAATACATTCAGTTGCAGGCAGCTAGACAGTACCTCTGTGACATCACATTGCATTCAGCTGCAGGCAGCTGGACAGAACTTCTGTGATTTCATAAGTACCACTGTAAAAATACAATGCATTAACTGCAGGTAGCTAAACGGTACCTCTGTGACATCACAATGCATTCAGCTACAGGCAGCTAAACAGTACCTCTATGACGTCACAATGCATTCAGCTGCAGGCAGCTAGACAGCGACTCTGTGACATCACAATGCATTCAGCTGCAGGCAGCTACACAGTACCTCTGTGACATCACAATGCAATCAGCTGCAGGCAGCTAGACAGCAGCTCTGTGACATCACAATGCATTCAGCTGCAGGCAGCTACACAGTACCTCTGTGATATCACAATGCATTCAGCTGCAGGCAGCTAGACAGTACCTCTGTGATTTCATATGTACCACTGTGACATTGCAATGCACTAAGTTGCAGGCAGCTAGACAGCACCACTGTGATATCACAATGCATTCAGCTACAGGCAGCTAGACAGAACCTGTGTAATTTCATAAGTACCACTGTGACATCACAATGTATTCAGCTGCATGCAGCTAAACAGTACCACTGTGACATCACCATATATTCATTGTAGGCAGTTAAACGGTATCTCTGTGACATCACAATGCAATCAGATGCAGGCAGCTAGACAGCACCTCTGTGACATCACAATGCATTCAGCTGCACATAGCAAGACAGTACCACTGTGATTTCATATGTACTACTGTGACATTGCAATGCATTAAGCTGCAGGCAGCTAGATAGCACCTCTGAGACATCACAATGCATTCAGCTGCAGGCAGCTAGACAGTACCTCTGTGACATCACAATGCATTCAGCTGCAGGCAGCTAGACAGTACCTCTGTGACAACACAATGCATTCAGCTGCAGGCAGCTAGACAGTATCACTGTGACATTACAATACATTCAGTTGCAGGCAGCTAAACAGTACCTATGTGACATCACAATGCATTCAGCTGCAGGCAGCTAGACAGTATCACTGTGACATTACAATACATTCAGTTGCAGGCAGCTAGACAGTACCTCTGTGACATCACATTGCATTCAGCTGCAGGCAGCTGGACAGAACTTCTGTGATTTCATAAGTACCACTGTAAAAATACAATGCATTAACTGCAGGTAGCTAAACGGTACCTCTGTGACATCACAATGCATTCAGCTACAGGCAGCTAAACAGTACCTCTATGACGTCACAATGCATTCAGCTGCAGGCAGCTAGACAGCGACTCTGTGACATCACAATGCATTCAGCTGCAGGCAGCTACACAGTACCTCTGTGACATCACAATGCAATCAGCTGCAGGCAGCTAGACAGCAGCTCTGTGACATCACAATGCATTCAGCTGCAGGCAGCTACACAGTACCTCTGTGATATCACAATGCATTCAGCTGCAGGCAGCTAGACAGTACCTCTGTGATTTCATATGTACCACTGTGACATTGCAATGCACTAAGCTGCAGGCAGCTAGACAGCACCTCTGAGACATCACAATGCATTCAGCTGCAGGCAGCTAGACAGTACCTCTGTGACATCACAATGCATTCAGCTGCAGGCAGCTAGACAGTACCTCTGTGACAACACAATGCATTCAGCTGCAGGCAGCTAGACAGTATCACTGTGACATTACAATACATTCAGTTGCAGGCAGCTAAACAGTACCTATGTGACATCACAATGCATTCAGCTGCAGGCAGCTAGACAGTATCACTGTGACATTACAATACATTCAGTTGCAGGCAGCTAGACAGTACCTCTGTGACATCACATTGCATTCAGCTGCAGGCAGCTACTCAGTAGCTATGTGACATCACAATGCATTCAGCTGCAGGCAGCTAAATAGTACCACTGTGACATCAGAATGCATTCAGCTGCAGGCACTTAAATAGTAGCAATGTGACATCAGAATGCATTCAGCTGGTGGCAGCTAGACAGCACCTCTGTGACATCACAATGCAATCAGCTACAGGCAGCTAGACAGCACCTCTGTGAAATCACAATGCATTCAGCTGCAGGCAGCTAGACAGTACCTCTTTGATATCACAATGCATTCAGCTGCAGGTAGCTACACAGTTGCATTCAGCTACAGGCAGCTAGACAGTACCTTTGTGACATCACAATGCATTCAGCTGCAGGCAGCTAGACAGTACATCTGTGACTTCATATGTACCACTGTGATATCACAATGCATTCATCTGCAGGCAGCTAAACAGTACCTCTGTTACATCACAATACATTCAGATGCATGCAGCTAGACAGCACCTCTGTGAAATCACAATGCATTCAGCTGCAGGCAGCAAGACAGTACATCTGTGACATCACAATACATTCAGAAACAGGTAGCTAAACACTATGACATCACAATGCATTCAGCTGCAGGCAGCTAGACAGCACCTCTGTGACATCACAATGCATTCAGCTGCAGGCAGCTAAACTGTACATCTGTGATTTAATAAGTACCACTGTGACATCACAATGCATTAAGCTGCAGGCAGCTAAACATAACCTCTGTGACATCACAATGTTAAGCTGCAGGCACCTAGACAGTATCACCGTGACATCACAATGCATTCAGCTGCAGGCAGCTAGACAGTACCTCTGTGATATCACAATGCATTCAGCTGCAGGCAGCTAGATAGTACCTTTGTGATTTCATATGTACCACTGTGACATCGCAATGCATTCAGCTGCAGTACCTCTGTGATTTCATATGTACCACTGTGACATTACAATCCATTCAGCTGCAGGCAGCTACACAGTACCTCTGTGACATCAAAATGCATTCAGCTGCTGGTAGCTAGACAGTACCACTGTGACATCACAATGCATTCAGCTGCAGGCAGCTACACAGTACATCTGTGACATCACAATGCATTCAGCTGCAGGCAGCTAAATAGTACCACTGTGACATCACAATGCATTCAGCTACAGGCACGTAAATAGTGCCTCTGTGACAGCACAATGCAATCAGCTGCAGTACCTCTGTGATTTCATATGTACCACAGTGACATTGCAATGCATTAAGCTGCAGGCAGCTAGATAGCACCTCTGAGGCATCACAATTCATTCAGCTGCAGGCAGCTAGACAGTACCTCTGTGATATCACAATGCATTCAGCTGCACGCAGCTAGACAGTACCTCTATGACATTACAATACATTCAGTTGCAGGCAGCTAGACAGTACCTATGTGAGATCACAATGCATTCAGCTGCATGCAGCTAAACAGTACCTCTGTGACACTGCAGTGCATTCAGCTGCAGGCAGCTAGACAGTACCTCTGTGATATCACAATGCATTCAGCTGCAGGCAGCTAGATAGTACCTTTGTGATTTCATATGTACCACTGTGACATCGCAATGCATTCAGCTGCAGTACCTCTGTGATTTCATATATACCACTGTGACATTACAATCCATTCAGCTGCAGGCAGCTACACAGTACCTCTGTGACATCAAAATGCATTCAGCTGCAGGCAGCTAAATAGTACCTCTGTGACATCACAATGCATTCAGCTACAGGCACGTAAATATAAATAGTGCCTCTGTGACATCACAATGCAATCAGCTGCAGTACCTCTGTGATTTCATATGTACCACAGTGACATTGCAATGCATTAAGCTGCAGGCAGCTAGATAGCACCTCTGAGACATCACAATTCATTCAGCTGCAGGCAGCTAGACAGTACCTCTGTGATATCACAATGCATTCAGCTGCACGCAGCTAGACAGTACCTCTGTGACATTACAATACATTCAGTTGCAGGCAGCTAGACAGTACCTATGTGAGATCACAATGCATTCAGCTGCAGGCAGCTACACAGTAGCTATGTGACATCACAATGCATTCAGCTGCAGGCAGCTAAATAGTACCACTGTGACATCAGAATGCATTCAGCTGCAGGCAGCTATACACCACCTCTGTGAAATCACAATGCATTCAGTTGCAGGCAGCTGGACAGCACCTCTGTGATATCACAATGTATTCAGCTGCAGGCAGCTAGACAGAACCTGTGTAATTTCATAAGTACCACTGTGACATCACAATGTATTCAGCTGCATGCAGCTAAACAGTACCACTGTGACATCACCATATATTCACTGTAGGCAGCTAAACGGTATCTCTGTGACATCACAATACAATCAGATGCAGGCAGCTAGACAGCACCTCTGTGACATCACAATGCATTCAGCTGCAGGCAGCTAGACAGTACCTCTGTGACATCACAATGCATTCAGCTGCAGGCAGCTAGACAGTACCTCTGTGACAACACAATGCATTCAGCTGCAGGCAGCTAGACAGTATCACTGTGACATTACAATACATTCAGTTGCAGGCAGCTAAACAGTACCTATGTGACATCACAATGCATTCAGCTGCAGGCAGCTAGACAGTATCACTGTGACATTATAATACATTCAGTTGCAGGCAGCTAGACAGTACCTCTGTGACATCACATTGCATTCAGCTGCAGGCAGCTGGACAGAACTTCTGTGATTTCATAAGTACCACTGTAAAAATACAATGCATTAACTGCAGGTAGCTAAACGGTACCTCTGTGACATCACAATGCTTTCAGCTACAGGCAGCTAAACAGTACCTCATTGATATCACAATGCATTCAGCTGCAGGCAGCTACACAGCTGCATTCAGCTACAGGCAGCTAGACAGTACCTCTGTGACATCACAATGCATTCAGCTGCAGGCAGCTAGACAGTACATCTGGGACTTCATACGTACCACTGTGATATCACAATGCATTCATCTGCAGGCAGCTAAACAGTACTTCTGTTACATCACAATACATTCAGATGCATGCAGCTGGACAGCACCTCTGTGAAATCACAATGCATTCAGCTGCAGACAGCAAGACAGTACATCTGTGACATCACAATGCATTCAGCTGCAGGTAGCTACACAGTTGCATTCAGCTACAGGCAGCTAGACAGTACCCTTGTGACATCACAATGCATTCAGCTGCAGGCAGCTAGACAGTACATCTGTGACTTAATATGTACCACTGTGATATCACAATGCATTCATCTGCAGGCAGCTAAACAGTACCTCTGTTATATCACAATACATTCAGATGCATGCAGCTAGACAGCAACTCTGTGAAATCACAATGCATTCAGCTGCAGGCAGCAAGACAGTACATCTGTGACATCACAATACATTCAGAAACAGGCAGCTAAACACTATGACATCACAATGCATTCAGCTGCAGGCAGCTAGACAGCACCTCTGTGACATCACAATGCATTCAGCTGCAGGCAGCTAAACTGTACATCTGTGATTTAATAAGTACCACTGTGACATCACAATGCATTAAGCTGCAGGCAGCTAAACAGAACCTCTGTGACATCACAATGTTCAGCTGCAGGCACCTAGACAGTATCACCGTGACATCACAATGCATTCAGCTGCAGGCAGCTAGACAGTACCACTGTGACATCGCAATGCATTCAGCTGCAGGCAGCTAGATAGTACCTTTGTGATTTCATATGTACCACTGTGACATCACAATGCATTCAGCTGCAGGCAGCTACACAGTACCTCTGTGATATCACAATGCATTCAGCTGCAGGCAGCTACACAGTACCTCTGTGATTTCATATGTACCACTGTGACATTGCAATCCATTCAGCTGCAGGCAGCTACACAGTACCTCTGTGACATCAAAATGCATTCAGCTGCAGGCAGCTACACAGTACATCTGTGACATCACAATGCATTCAGCTGTAGGCAGCTAAATAGTGCCACTGTGACATCATAATGCATTCAGCTGCAGGCAGCTACACAGTACCTCTGTGACATCACAATGCAATCAGCTGCAGGCAGCTAGACAGCAACTCTGTGACATCACAATGCATTCAGCTGCTGCATTCAGCTGCAGGCAGCTACACAGTACCTCTGTGATATCACAATGCATTTAGCTGCAGGCAGCTAGACAGTACCTCTGTGATTTCATATGTACCACTGTGACATTGCAATGCACTAAGCTGCAGGCAGCTAGATAGCACCTCTGAGACATCACAATGCATTCAGCTGCAGGCAGCTAGACAGTACCTCTGTGACATCACAATGCATTCAGCTGCAGGCAGCTAGACAGTACCTCTGTGACAACACAATGCATTCAGCTGCAGGCAGCTAGACAGTATCACTGTGACATTACAATACATTCAGTTGCAGGCAGCTAAACAGTACCTATGTGACATCACAATGCATTCAGCTGCAGGCAGCTAAACAGTATCACTGTGACATTACAATACATTCAGTTGCAGGCAGCTAGACAGTACCTCTGTGACATCACATTGCATTCAGCTGCAGGCAGCTACCCAGTAGCTATGTGACATCACAATGCATTCAGCTGCAGGCAGCTAAATAGTACCACTGAGACATCAGAATGCATTCAGCTGCAGGCACTTAAATAGTAGCAATGTGACATCAGAATGCATTCAGCTGGTGGCAGCTAGACAGCACCTCTGTGACATCAAAATGCAATCAGCTACAGGCAGCTAGACAGCACCTCTGTGAAATCACAATGCATTCAGCTGCAGGCAGCTAAACAGTACCTCTGTTACATCAGAATACATTCAGATGCATGCAGCTAGACAGCACCTCTGTGAAATCACAATGCATTCAGCTGCAGGCAGCTAGACAGTACCTCTTTGATATCACAATGCATTCAGCTGCAGGTAGCTACACAGTTGCATTCAGCTACAGGCAGCTAGACAGTACCTTTGTGACATCACAATGCATTCAGCTGCAGGCAGCTAGACAGTACATCTGTGACTTCATATGTACCACTGTGATATCACAATGCATTCATCTGCAGGCAGCTAAACAGTACCTCTGTTACATCACAATACATTCAGATGCATGCAGCTAGACAGCACCTCTGTGAAATCACAATGCATTCAGCTGCAGGCAGCAAGACAGTACATCTGTGACATCACAATACATTCAGAAACAGGCAGCTAAACACTATGACATCACAATGCATTCAGCTGCAGGCAGCTAGACAGCACCTCTGTGACATCACAATGCATTCAGCTGCAGGCAGCTAAACTGTACATCTGTGATTTAATAAGTACCACTGTGACATCACAATGCATTAAGCTGCAGGCAGCTAAACATAACCTCTGTGACATCACAATGTTAAGCTGCAGGCACCTAGACAGTATCACCGTGACATCACAATGCATTCAGCTGCAGGCAGCTAGACAGTAACTCTGTGATATCACAATGCATTCAGCTGCAGGCAGCTAGACAGTACATCTGTGACTTCATATGTACCACTGTGATATCACACTGCATTCAGCTGCAGTACCTCTGTGATTTCATATGTACCACTGTGACATCGCAATGCATTCAGCTGCAGGCAGCTACACAGTACCTCTGTGACATCAAAATGCATTCAGCTGCTGGTAGCTAGACAGTACCACTGTGACATCACAATGCATTCAGCTGCAGGCAGCTACACAGTACATCTGTGACATCACAATGCATTCAGCTGCAGGCAGCTAAATAGTACCACTGTGACATCACAATGCATTCAGCTACAGGCACGTAAATAGTGCCTCTGTGACAGCACAATGCAATCAGCTGCAGTACCTCTGTGATTTCATATGTACCACAGTGACATTGCAATGCATTAAGCTGCAGGCAGCTAGATAGCACCTCTGAGGCATCACAATTCATTCAGCTGCAGGCAGCTAGACAGTACCTCTGTGATATCACAATGCATTCAGCTGCACGCAGCTAGACAGTACCTCTATGACATTACAATACATTCAGTTGCAGGCAGCTAGACAGTACCTATGTGAGATCACAATGCATTCAGCTGCATGCAGCTAAACAGTACCTCTGTGACACTGCAGTGCATTCAGCTGCAGGCAGCTAGACAGTACCTCTGTGATATCACAATGCATTCAGCTGCAGGCAGCTAGATAGTACCTTTGTGATTTCATATGTACCACTGTGACATCGCAATGCATTCAGCTGCAGTACCTCTGTGATTTCATATACAGGTATACCACTGTGACATTACAATCCATTCAGCTGCAGGCAGCTACACAGTACCTCTGTGACATCAAAATGCATTCAGCTGCAGGCAGCTAAATAGTACCTCTGTGACATCACAATGCATTCAGCTACAGGCACGTAAATATAAATAGTGCCTCTGTGACATCACAATGCAATCAGCTGCAGTACCTCTGTGATTTCATATGTACCACAGTGACATTGCAATGCATTAAGCTGCAGGCAGCTACATAGCACCTCTGAGACATCACAATTCATTCAGCTGCAGGCAGCTAGACAGTACCTCTGTGATATCACAATGCATTCAGCTGCACGCAGCTAGACAGTACCTCTGTGACATTACAATACATTCAGTTGCAGGCAGCTAGACAGTACCTATGTGAGATCACAATGCATTCAGCTGCAGGCAGCTACACAGTAGCTATGTGACATCACAATGCATTCAGCTGCAGGCAGCTAAATAGTACCACTGTGACATCAGAATGCATTCAGCTGCAGGCAGCTATACACCACCTCTGTGAAATCACAATGCATTCAGTTGCAGGCAGCTGGACAGCACCTCTGTGATATCACAATGCATTCAGCTGCAGGCAGCTAGATAGAACCTGTGTAATTTCATAAGTACCACTGTGACATCACAATGTATTCAGCTGCATGCAGCTAAACAGTACCACTGTGACATCACCATATATTCACTGTAGGCAGCTAAACGGTATCTCTGTGACATCACAATACAATCAGATGCAGGCAGCTAGACAGCACCTCTGTGACATCACAATGCATTCAGCTGCACATAGCAAGACAGTACCACTGTGATTTCATATGTACTACTGTGACATTGCAATGCATTAAGCTGCAGGCAGCTAGATAGCACCTCTGAGACATCACAATGCATTCAGCTGCAGGCAGCTAGACAGTACCTCTGTGACATCACAATGCATTCAGCTGCAGGCAGCTAGACAGTACCTCTGTGACAACACAATGCATTCAGCTGCAGGCAGCTAGACAGTATCACTGTGACATTACAATACATTCAGTTGCAGGCAGCTAAACAGTACCTATGTGACATCACAATGCATTCAGCTGCAGGCAGCTAGACAGTATCACTGTGACATTATAATACATTCAGTTGCAGGCAGCTAGACAGTACCTCTGTGACATCACATTGCATTCAGCTGCAGGCAGCTGGACAGAACTTCTGTGATTTCATAAGTACCACTGTAAAAATACAATGCATTAACTGCAGGTAGCTAAACGGTACCTCTGTGACATCACAATGCATTCAGCTACAGGCAGCTAAACAGTACCTCTATGACGTCACAATGCATTCAGCTGCAGGTAGCTAGACAGCGACTCTGTGACATCACAATGCATTCAGCTGCATGCAGCTACACAGTACGTCTGTGACATCACAATGCATTCAGCTGCAGGCAGCTACACAGTACCTCTGTGACATCACAATGTACTCAGCTGCACGCAACTAGACAGCACCTCTGTGACAACACAATGCTTTCAGCTGCAGGCAGCTAGACAGTACCTCTGTGAGATCACAATGTTCAGCTGCAGGCAGCTAGGAAGTATCACCGTAACATCACAATGCATTCAGCTGCGAGCAGCTAGACAGTACCACTGTGACATCACAATGCATTAAGCTGCAGACAGCTAGACAGCACCTCTGTGACATCACAATTCATTCTGCTGCAGGCAGCTACACAGTACCTCTGTGACATCACAATGCATTCAGCTGCAGGCAGCTAAACAGTACCTCTGTGATTTCATATGTACCACTGTGACATCGCAATGCATTAAACTGCAGGCAGCTAGACAGTACCACTGTGACATCGCAATGCATTCAGCTGCAGGCAGCTAGACAGCAACTCTGTGACATCAGAAAGCATTAAGCTGCAGGCAGCTACACAGTATCTCTGTGACATCATAATGCATTCAGCTGCAGGCCGCTAGATAGTACCTTTGTGATTTCATATGTACCACTGTGACATCGCAATGCATTCAGCTGCAGGCAGCTAGACAGCAACTCTGTGACATCAGAAAGCATTCAGCTGCAGGTAGCTACACAGTACCTCTGTGACATCACAATGCATTCAGCGGCAGGCAGCTAAACAGTACCTCATTGATATCACAATGCATTCAGCTGCAGGCAGCTACACAGCTGCATTCAGCTACAGGCAGCTAGACAGTACCTCTGTGACATCACAATGCATTCAGCTGCAGGCAGCTAGAAAGTACATCTGGGACTTCATACGTACCACTGTGATATCACAATGCATTCAGCTGCAAGCAGCTAAACAGTACCTCTGTTACATCACAATACATTCAGATGCATGCAGCTAGACAGCACCTCTGTGAAATCACAATGCATTCAGCTGCAGACAGCAAGACAGTACATCTGTGACATCACAATGCATTTAGCTGCAGGTAGCTACACAGGTGCATTCAGCTACAGGCAGCTAGACAGTACCCTTGTGACATCACAATGCATTCAGCTGCAGGCAGCTAGACAGTACATCTGTGACTTAATATGTACCACTGTGATATCACAATGCATTCATCTGCATGCAGCTAAACAGTACCTCTGTTATATCACAATACATTCAGATGCATGCAGCTAGACAGCAACTCTGTGAAATCACAATGCATTCAGCTGCAGGCAGCAAGACAGTACATCTGTGACATCACAATACATTCAGAAACAGGCAGCTAAACACTATGACATCACAATGCATTCAGCTGCAGGCAGCTAGACAGCACCTCTGTGACATCACAATGCATTCAGCTGCAGGCAGCTAAACTGTACATCTGTGATTTAATAAGTACCACTGTGACATCACAATGCATTAAGCTGCAGGCAGCTAAACAGAACCTCTGTGACATCACAATGTTCAGCTGCAGGCACCTAGACAGTATCACCGTGACATCACAATGCATTCAGCTGCAGGCAGCTAGACAGTACCACTGTGACATCGCAATGCATTCAGCTGCAGGCAGCTAGATAGTACCTTTGTGATTTCATATGTACCACTGTGACATCACAATGCATTCAGCTGCAGGCAGCTACACAGTACCTCTGTGATATCACAATGCATTCAGCTGCAGGCAGCTACACAGTACCTCTGTGATTTCATATGTACCACTGTGACATTGCAATCCATTCAGCTGCAGGCAGCTACACAGTACCTCTGTGACATCAAAATGCATTCAGCTGCAGGCAGCTACACAGTACCACTGTGACATCACAATGCATTCAGCTGCAGGCAGCTACACAGTACATCTGTGACATCACAATGCATTCAGCTGTAGGCAGCTAAATAGTACCACTGTGACATCATAATGCATTCAGCTGCAGGCAGCTACACAGTACCTCTGTGACATCACAATGCAATCAGCTGCAGGCAGCTAGACAGCAGCTCTGTGACATCACAATGCATTCAGCTGCAGGCAGCTACACAGTACCTCTGTGATATCACAATGCATTCAGCTGCAGGCAGCTAAACAGTACCTCTGTGATTTCATATGTACCACTGTGACATTGCAATGCACTAAGCTGCAGGCAGCTAGATAGCACCTCTGAGACATCACAATGCATTCAGCTGCAGGCAGCTAGACAGTACCTCTGTGACATCACAATGCATTCAGCTGCAGGCAGCTAGACAGTACCTCTGTGACAACACAATGCATTCAGCTGCAGGCAGCTAGACAGTATCACTGTGACATTACAATACATTCAGTTGCAGGCAGCTAAACAGTACCTATGTGACATCACAATGCATTCAGCTGCAGGCAGCTAGACAGTATCACTGTGACATTACAATACATTCAGTTGCAGGCAGCTAGACAGTACCTCTGTGACATCACATTGCATTCAGCTGCAGGCAGCTACCTAGTAGCTATGTGACATCACAATGCATTCAGCTGCAGGCAGCTAAATAGTACCACTGTGACATCAGAATGCATTCAGCTGCAGGCACTTAAATAGTAGCAATGTGACATCAGAATGCATTCAGCTGGTGGCAGCTAGACAGCACCTCTGTGACATCACAATGCAATCAGCTACAGGCAGCTAGACAGCACCTCTGTGAAATCACAATGCATTCAGCTGCAGGCAGCTAAACAGTACCTCTGTTACATCAGAATACATTCAGATGCATGCAGCTAGACAGCACCTCTGTGAAATCACAATGCATTCAGCTGCAGACAGCAAGACAGTACATCTGTGACATCACAATGCATTTAGCTGCAGGTAGCTACACAGGTGCATTCAGCTACAGGCAGCTAGACAGTACCCTTGTGACATCACAATGCATTCAGCTGCAGGCAGCTAGACAGTACATCTGTGACTTAATATGTACCACTGTGATATCACAATGCATTCATCTGCATGCAGCTAAACAGTACCTCTGTTATATCACAATACATTCAGATGCATGCAGCTAGACAGCAACTCTGTGAAATCACAATGCATTCAGCTGCAGGCAGCAAGACAGTACATCTGTGACATCACAATACATTCAGAAACAGGCAGCTAAACACTATGACATCACAATGCATTCAGCTGCAGGCAGCTAGACAGCACCTCTGTGACATCACAATGCATTCAGCTGCAGGCAGGTAAACTGTACATCTGTGATTTAATAAGTACCACTGTGACATCACAATGCATTAAGCTGCAGGCAGCTAAACAGAACCTCTGTGACATCACAATGTTCAGCTGCAGGCACCTAGACAGTATCACCGTGACATCACAATGCATTCAGCTGCAGGCAGCTAGACAGTACCACTGTGACATCGCAATGCATTCAGCTGCAGGCAGCTAGATAGTACCTTTGTGATTTCATATGTACCACTGTGACATCACAATGCATTCAGCTGCAGGCAGCTACACAGTACCTCTGTGATATCACAATGCATTCAGCTGCAGGCAGCTACACAGTACCTCTGTGATTTCATATGTACCACTGTGACATTGCAATCCATTCAGCTGCTGGCAGCTACACAGTACCTCTGTGACATCAAAATGCATTCAGCTGCAGGCAGCTACACAGTACCACTGTGACATCACAATGCATTCAGCTGCAGGCAGCTACACAGTACATCTGTGACATCACAATGCATTCAGCTGTAGGCAGCTAAATAGTACCACTGTGACATCATAATGCATTCAGCTGCAGGCAGCTACACAGTACCTCTGTGACATCACAATGCAATCAGCTGCAGGCAGCTAGACAGCAGCTGTGTGACATCACAATGCATTCAGCTGCAGGCAGCTACACAGTACCTCTGTGATATCACAATGCATTCAGCTGCAGGCAGCTAAACAGTACCTCTGTGATTTCATATGTACCACTGTGACATTGCAATGCACTAAGCTGCAGGCAGCTAGATAGCACCTCTGAGACATCACAATGCATTCAGCTGCAGGCAGCTAGACAGTACCTCTGTGACATCACAATGCATTCAGCTGCAGGCAGCTAGACAGTACCTCTGTGACAACACAATGCATTCAGCTGCAGGCAGCTAGACAGTATCACTGTGACATTACAATACATTCAGTTGCAGGCAGCTAAACAGTACCTATGTGACATCACAATGCATTCAGCTGCAGGCAGCTAGACAGTATCACTGTGACATTACAATACATTCAGTTGCAGGCAGCTAGACAGTACCTCTGTGACATCACAATGCATTCAGCTGCAGGCAGCTACACAGTACCTCTGTGATATCACAATGCATTCAGCTGCAGGCAGCTAGACAGTACCTCTGTGATATCACAATGCATTCAGCTGCACGCAGCTAGACAGTACCTCTGTGACATCACATTGCATTCAGCTGCAGGCAGCTACCCAGTAGCTATGTGACATCACAATGCATTCAGCTGCAGGCAGCTAAATAGTACCACTGTGACATCAGAATGCATTCAGCTGCAGGCACTTAAATAGTATCAATGTGACATCAGAATGCATTCAGCTGGTGGCAGCTAGACAGCACCTCTGTGACATCACAATGCAATCAGCTACAGGCAGCTAGACAGCACCTCTGTGAAATCACAATGCATTCAGCTGCAGGCAGCTAAACAGTACCTCTGTTACATCAGAATACATTCAGATGCATGCAGCTAGACAGCACCTCTGTGAAATCACAATGCATTCAGCTGCAGGCAGCTAGACAGTACCTCTTTGATATCACAATGCATTCAGCTGCAGGTAGCTACACAGTTGCATTCAGCTACAGGCAGCTAGACAGTACCTTTGTGACATCACAATGCATTCAGCTGCAGGCAGCTAGACAGTACATCTGTGACTTCATATGTACCACTGTGATATCACAATGCATTCATCTGCAGGCAGCTAAACAGTACCTCTGTTACATCACAATACATTCAGATGCATGCAGCTAGACAGCACCTCTGTGAAATCACAATGCATTCAGCTGCAGGCAGCAAGACAGTACATCTGTGACATCACAATACATTCAGAAACAGGCAGCTAAACACTATGACATCACAATGCATTCAGCTGCAGGCAGCTAGACAGCACCTCTGTGACATCACAATTAGAGATGAGCGGGTTCGGTTCCTCGGAATCCGAACCCGCCCGAACTTCAGCTTTTTTTACACGGATCCGAGCGACTCGGATCTTCCCGCCTTGCTCGGTTAACCCGAGCGCGCCCGAACGTCATCATGACGCTGTCGGATTCTCGCGAGGCTCGGATTCTATCGCGAGACTCGGATTCTATATAAGGAGCCGCGCGTCGCCGCCATTTTACACGTGCATTGAGATTGATAGTGAGAGGACGTGGCTGGCGTCCTCTCCGTTTAGAGAAGAAATAGATAGGAGAGTGAGAGTGAGACAGTGACACTTCATTTACTGGAGCTTAGGAGGAGTACTCAGACAGAGAGTGCAGAATTTTGCTGATAGTATTAGTTAGTTATACTAGTGACTGACCAGTGACCACCAGTGCAGTTTTATATTATTTAATATAATCCGTTCTCTGCCTGAAAAAACGATACACAGTGACTCAGTCACATACCATATCTGTGCTCAGCCCAGTGTGCTGCTGCATCATCTATGTATAATATCTGACTGTGCTCACACAGCTTAATTGTGGGGGAGACTGGGGAGCAGTTAGGTTATAGCAGGAGCCAGGAGTACATATTAAAAAATTAAACAGTGCACACTTTTTTTCTGCAGGAGTGCCACTGCCAGTGTGACTGACCAGTGACCTGACCACCAGTATATAGTATACTATATTGTATTGTGAATGTCTGCCTGTAAAAGTTAAACACATGTCGTGTGACTTGTGTGGTGTTTTTTTATTCTATAAAATAAAAAACTCATTCTGCTGACAGACAGTGTCCAGCAGGTCCGTCATTATATAATATATACCTGTCCGGCTGCAGTAGTGATATATATATATTTTTTATATCATTATTTATCATCCAGTCGCAGCAGACACAGTACGGTAGTTCACGGCTGTAGCTACCTCTGTGTCGGCACTCGGCAGTCCATCCATAATTGTATACCACCTACCCGTGGTTTTTTTTTTCTTTCTTCTTTATACATACTACATCTCATTATCATCCAGTCTATATTAGCAGCAGACACAGTACAGTACGGTAGTCCACGGCTGTAGCTACCTCTGTGTCGGCACTCGGCAGTCCGTCCATAATTGTATACCACCTACCCGTGGTTTTTTTTTCTTTCTTCTTTATACATACTACATCTCATTATCAACCAGTCTATATTAGCAGCAGACACAGTACGGTAGTCCACGGCTGTAGCTACCTCTGTGTCGGCACTCGGCAGTCCGTCCATAATTGTATACCACCTACCCGTGGTTTTTTTTTCTTTCTTCTTTATACATACTACATCTCATTATCATCCAGTCTATATTAGCAGCAGACACAGTACAGTACGGTAGTCCACGGCTGTAGCTACCTCTGTGTCGGCACTCGGCAGTCCGTCCATAATTGTATACCACCTACCCGTGGTTTTTTTTTCTTTCTTCTTTATACATACTACATCTCATTATCAACCAGTCTATATTAGCAGCAGACACAGTACGGTAGTCCACGGCTGTAGCTACCTCTGTGTCGGCACTCGGCAGTCCGTCCATAATTGTATACCACCTACCCGTGGTTTTTTTTCTTTCTTCTTTATACATACTACATCTCATTATCATCCAGTCTATATTAGCAGCAGACACAGTACAGTACGGTAGTCCACGGCTGTAGCTACCTCTGTGTCGGCACTCGGCAGTCCGTCCATAATTGTATACCACCTACTCGTGGTTTTTTTTTTCTTTCTTCTTTATACATACTACATCTCATTATCATCCAGTCTATATTAGCAGCAGACACAGTACAGTACGGTAGTCCACGGCTGTAGCTACCTCTGTGTCGGCACTCAGCAGTCCATCCATAATTGTATACCACCTACCCGTGGTTTTTTTTTCTTTCTTCTTTATACATACTACATCTCATTATCATCCAGTCTATATTAGCAGCAGACACAGTACAGTACGGTAGTCCACGGCTGTAGCTACCTCTGTGTCGGCACTCGGCAGTCCGTCCATAATTGTATACCACCTACCCGTGGTTTTTTTTTCTTTCTTCTTTATACATACTACATCTCATTATCATCCAGTCTATATTAGCAGCAGACACAGTACAGTACGGTAGTCCACGGCTGTAGCTACCTCTGTGTCGGCACTCGGCAGTCCGTCCATAATTGTATACCACCTACCCGTGGTTTTTTTTTTCTTTCTTCTTTATACATACTACATCTCATTATCATCCAGTCTATATTAGCAGCAGACACAGTACAGTACGGTAGTCCACGGCTGTAGCTACCTCTGTGTCGGCACTCGGCAGTCCGTCCATAATTGTATACCACCTACCCGTGGTTTTTTTTTTCTTTCTTCTTTATACATACTACATCTCATTATCATCCAGTCTATATTAGCAGCAGACACAGTACAGTACGGTAGTCCACGGCTGTAGCTACCTCTGTGTCGGCACTCGGCAGTCCATCCATAATTGTATACCACCTACCCGTGGTTTTTTTTTCTTTCTTCTTTATACATACTACATCTCATTATCATCCAGTCTATATTAGCAGCAGACACAGTACAGTACAATAGTCCACGGCTGTAGCTACCTCTGTGTCGGCACTCGGCAGTCCATCCATAATTGTATACTAGTATCCATCCATCTCCATTGTTTACCTGAGGTGCCTTTTAGTTGTGCCTATTAAAATTTGGAGAACAAAAATGTTGAGGTTCCAAAATTAGGGAAAGATCAAGATCCACTTCCACCTCGTGCTGAAGCTGCTGCCACTAGTCATGGCCGAGACGATGAAATGCCAGCAACGTCGTCTGCCAAGGCCGATGCCCAATGTCATAGTACAGAGCATGTCAAATCCAAAACACCAAATATCAGTAAAAAAAGGACTCCAAAACCTAAAATAAAATTGTCGGAGGAGAAGCGTAAACTTGCCAATATGCCATTTACCACACGGAGTGGCAAGGAACGGCTGAGGCCCTGGCCTATGTTCATGGCTAGTGGTTCAGCTTCACATGAGGATGGAAGCACTCAGCCTCTCGCTAGAAAACTGAAAAGACTCAAGCTGGCAAAAGCACCGCAAAGAACTGTGCGTTCTTCGAAATCCCAAATCCACAAGGAGAGTCCAATTGTGTCGGTTGCGATGCCTGACCTTCCCAACACTGGACGTGAAGAGCATGCGCCTTCCACCATTTGCACGCCCCCTGCAAGTGCTGGAAGGAGCACCCGCAGTCCAGTTCCTGATAGTCAGATTGAAGATGAAGATGTTGAAGTACACCAGGATGAGGAGGATATGGGTGTTGCTGGCGCTGGGGAGGAAATTGACCAGGAGGATTCTGATGGTGAGGTGGTTTGTTTAAGTCAGGCACCCGGGGAGACACCTGTTGTCCGTGGGAGGAATATGGCCATTGACATGCCTGGTGAAAATACCAAAAAAATCAGCTCTTCAGTGTGGAGGTATTTCAACAGAAAAGCGGACAACAGGTGTCAAGCTGTGTGTTGCCTTTGTCAAGCTGTAATAAGTAGGGGTAAGGACGTTAACCACCTCGGAACATCCTCCCTTATACGTCACCTGCAGCGCATTCATAATAAGTCAGTGACAAGTTCAAAAACTTTGGGCGACAGCGGAAGCAGTCCACTGACCAGTAAATCCCTTCCTCTTGTAACCAAGCTCACGCAAACCACCCCACCAACTCCCTCAGTGTCAATTTCCTCCTTCCCCAGGAATGCCAATAGTCCTGCAGGCCATGTCACTGGCAATTCTGACGAGTCCTCTCCTGCCTGGGATTCCTCAGATGCATCCTTGCGTGTAACGCCTACTGCTGCTGGCGCTGCTGTTGTTGCTGCTGGGAGTCGATGGTCATCCCAGAGGGGAAGTCGTAAGCCCACTTGTACTACTTCCAGTAAGCAATTGACTGTCCAACAGTCCTTTGCGAGGAAGATGAAATATCACAGCAGTCATCCTGCTGCAAAGCGGATAACTGAGGCCTTGACAACTATGTTGGTGTTAGACGTGCGTCCGGTATCCGCCGTTAGTTCACAGGGAACTAGACAATTTATTGAGGCAGTGTGCCCCCGTTACCAAATACCATCTAGGTTCCACTTCTCTAGGCAGGCGATACCGAGAATGTACACGGACGTCAGAAAAAGACTCACCAGTGTCCTAAAAAATGCAGTTGTACCCAATGTCCACTTAACCACGGACATGTGGACAAGTGGAGCAGGGCAGGGTCAGGACTATATGACTGTGACAGCCCACTGGGTAGATGTATGGACTCCCGCCGCAAGAACAGCAGCGGCGGCACCAGTAGCAGCATCTCGCAAACGCCAACTCTTTCCTAGGCAGGCTACGCTTTGTATCACCGCTTTCCAGAATACGCACACAGCTGAAAACCTCTTACGGCAACTGAGGAAGATCATCGCGGAATGGCTTACCCCAATTGGACTCTCCTGTGGATTTGTGGCATCGGACAACGCCAGCAATATTGTGTGTGCATTAAATATGGGCAAATTCCAGCACGTCCCATGTTTTGCACATACCTTGAATTTGGTGGTGCAGAATTTTTTTAAAAACGACAGGGGCGTGCAAGAGATGCTGTCGGTGGCCAGAAGAATTGCGGGACACTTTCGGCGTACAGGCACCACGTACAGAAGACTGGAGCACCACCAAAAACTACTGAACCTGCCCTGCCATCATCTGAAGCAAGAAGTGGTAACGAGGTGGAATTCAACCCTCTATATGCTTCAGAGGTTGGAGGAGCAGCAAAAGGCCATTCAAGCCTATACAATTGAGCACGATATAGGAGGTGGAATGCACCTGTCTCAAGCGCAGTGGAGAATGATTTCAACGTTGTGCAAGGTTCTGATGCCCTTTGAACTTGCCACACGTGAAGTCAGTTCAGACACTGCCAGCCTGAGTCAGGTCATTCCCCTCATCAGGCTTTTGCAGAAGAAGCTGGAGACATTGAAGGAGGAGCTAACACGGAGCGATTCCGCTAGGCATGTGGGACTTGTGGATGGAGCCCTTAATTCGCTTAACAAGGATTCACGGGTGGTCAATCTGTTGAAATCAGAGCACTACATTTTGGCCACCGTGCTCGATCCTAGATTTAAAGCCTACCTTGGATCTCTCTTTCCGGCAGACACAAGTCTGCTGGGGTTGAAAGACCTGCTGGTGAGAAAATTGTCAAGTCAAGCGGAACGCGACCTGTCAACATCTCCTCCTTCACATTCTCCCGCAACTGGGGGTGCGAGGAAAAGGCTCAGAATTCCGAGCCCACCCGCTGGCGGTGATGCAGGGCAGTCTGGAGCGACTGCTGATGCTGACATCTGGTCCGGACTGAAGGACCTGACAACGATTACGGACATGTCGTCTACTGTCACTGCATATGATTCTCTCACCATTGAAAGAATGGTGGAGGATTATATGAGTGACCGCATCCAAGTAGGCACGTCACACAGTCCGTACTTATACTGGCAGGAAAAAGAGGCAATTTGGAGGCCCTTGCACAAACTGGCTTTATTCTACCTAAGTTGCCCTCCCACAAGTGTGTACTCCGAAAGAGTGTTTAGTGCCGCCGCTCACCTTGTCAGCAATCGGCGTACGAGGTTACATCCAGAAAATGTGGAGAAGATGATGTTCATTAAAATGAATTATAATCAATTCCTCCGTGGAGACATTGACCAGCAGCAATTGCCTCCACAAAGTACACAGGGAGCTGAGATGGTGGATTCCAGTGGGGACGAATTGATAATCTGTGAGGAGGGGGATGTACACGGTGATATATCGGAGGATGATGATGAGGTTGACATCTTGCCTCTGTAGAGCCAGTTTGTGCAAGGAGAGATTAATTGCTTCTTTTTTGGTGGGGGTCCAAACCAACCCGTCATTTCAGTCACAGTCGTGTGGCAGACCCTGTCACTGAAATGATGGGTTGGTTAAAGTGTGCATGTCCTGTTTATACAACATAAGGGTGGGTGGGAGGGCCCAAGGACAATTCCATCTTGCACCTCTTTTTTCTTTAATTTTTCTTTGCGTCATGTGCTGTTTGGGGAGGGTTTTTTGGAAGGGCCATCCTGCGTGACACTGCAGTGCCACTCCTAGATGGGCCCGGTGTTTGTGTCGGCCACTAGGGTCGCTTATCTTACTCACACAGTCAGCTACCTCATTGCGCCTCTTTTTTTCTTTGCGTCATGTGCTGTTTGGGGAGGGTTTTTTGGAAGGGCCATCCTGCGTGACACTGCAGTGCCACTCCTAGATGGGCCCGGTGTTTGTGTCGGCCACTAGGGTCGCTTATCTTACTCACACAGTCAGCTACCTCATTGCGCCTCTTTTTTTCTTTGCGTCATGTGCTGTTTGGGGAGGGTTTTTTGGAAGGGCCATCCTGCGTGACACTGCAGTGCCACTCCTAGATGGGCCCGGTGTTTGTGTCGGCCACTAGGGTCGCTTATCTTACTCACACAGCGACCTCGGTGCAAATTTTAGGACTAAAAATAATATTGTGAGGTGTGAGGTATTCAGAATAGACTGAAAATGAGTGTAAATTATGGTTTTTGAGGTTAATAATACTTTGGGATCAAAATGACCCCCAAATTCTATGATTTAAGCTGTTTTTTAGGGTTTTTTGAAAAAAACACCCGAATCCAAAACACACCCGAATCCGACAAAAAAAATTCGGTGAGGTTTTGCAAAAAAAGGTCGAACCCAAAACACGGCCGCGGAACCGAACCCAAAACCAAAACACAAAACCCGAAAAATTTCCGGCGCTCATCTCTAATCACAATGCATTCAGCTGCAGGCAGCTAGATAGTACCTTTGTGATTTCATATGTACCACTGTGACATCACAATGTTCAGCTGCAGGCACCTAGACAGTACCTCTGTGATATCACAATGCATTCAGCTGCAGGCAGCTACACAGTACCTCTGTGATTTCATATGTACCACTGTGACATTGCAATCCATTCAGCTGCAGGCAGCTACACAGTACCTCTGTGACATCAAAATGCATTCAGCTGCAGGCAGCTAGACAGTACCACTGTGACATCACAATGCATTCAGCTGCAGGCAGCTACACAGTACATCTGTGACATCACAATGCATTCAGCTGTAGGCAGCTAAATACAGGTTGAGTATCCATTATCCAAAATGCTTGGGACCAGAGGTATTTTGGATATCGGATTTTCCGAATTTTGGAATAATTGCATTCCATAATGAGATATCATAGTGATGGGACCTAAATCTAAGCACAGAATGCATTTATGTTTCATATGCACCTTAAACACACAGCCTGAAGGTCATTTTAGCCAATATTTTTTTATAACTTTGTGCATTAAACAAAGTGTGTCTACATTCACACAATTCATTTATATTTCATATACACCTTATACACACAGCCTGAAGGTCATTTAATACAATATTTTTAATAATTTTGTGTATTAAACAAAGTTTGTGTACATTGAGCCATCAAAAAACAAAGGTTTCACTATCTCACTCTCACTCAAAAAAGTCCGTATTTCAGAATATTCCATATTTCGGAATATTTGGATATGGGATACTCAACCTGTAGTACCACTGTGACATCATAATGCATTCAGCTGCAGGCAGCTACACAGTACCTCTGTGACATCACAATGCATTCAGCTGCAGGCAGCTAGACAGCAGCTCTGTGACATCACAATGCATTCAGCTGCAGGCAGCTACACAGTACCTCTGTGATATCACAATGCATTCAGCTGCAGGCAGCTAGACAGTACCTCTGTGATTTCATATGTACCACTGTGACATTGCAATGCACTAAGCTGCTGGCAGCTAGATAGCACCTCTGAGACATCACAATGTATTCAGCTGCAGGCAGCTACACAGTACCTCTGTGATATCACAATGCATTCAGCTGCAGGCAGCTAGACAGTACCTCTGTGATTTCATATGTACCACTGTGACATTGAATGCACTAAGCTGCAGGCAGCTAGATAGCACCTCTGAGACATCACAATGCATTCAGCTGCAGGCAGCTAGACAGTACCTCTGTGACATCACAATGCATTCAGCTGCAGGCAGCTAGACAGTACCTCTGTGACAACACAATGCATTCAGCTGCAGGCAGCTAGACAGTATCACTGTGACATTACAATACATTCAGTTGCAGGCAGCTAAACAGTACCTATGTGACATCACAATGCATTCAGCTGCAGGCAGCTAGACAGTATCACTGTGACATTACAATACATTCAGTTGCAGGCAGCTAGACAGTACCTCTGTGACATCACATTGCATTCAGCTGCAGGCAGCTACCCAGTAGCTATGTGACATCACAATGCATTCAGCTGCAGGCAGCTAAATAGTACCACTGTGACATCAAGAATGCATTCAGCTGCAGGCACTTAAATAGTAGCAATGTGACATCAGAATGCATTCAGCTGGTGGCAGCTAGACAGCACCTCTGTGACATCACAATGCAATCAGCTACAGGCAGCTAGACAGCACCTCTGTGAAATCACAATGCATTCAGCTGCAGGCAGCTAAACAGTACCTCTGTTACATCAGAATACATTCAGATGCATGCAGCTAGACAGCACCTCTGTGAAATCACAATGCATTCAGCTGCAGGCAGCTAGACAGTACCTCTTTTATATCACAATGCATTCAGCTGCAGGTAGCTACACAGTTGCATTCAGCTACAGGCAGCTAGACAGTACCTTTGTGACATCACAATGCATTCAGCTGCAGGCAGCTAGACAGTACATCTGTGACTTCATATGTACCACTGTGATATCACAATGCATTCATCTGCAGGCAGCTAAACAGTACCTCTGTTACATCACAATACATTCAGATGCATGCAGCTAGACAGCACCTCTGTGAAATAATAATGCATTCAGCTGCAGGCAGGAAGACAGTACATCTGTGACATCACAATACATTCAGAAACAGGCAGCTAAACACTATGACATCACAATGCATTCAGCTGCAGGCAGCTAGACAGCACCTCTGTGACATCACAATGCATTCAGCTGCAGGCAGCTAAACTGTACATCTGTGATTTAATAAGTACCACTGTGACATCACAATGCATTAAGCTGCCGGCAGCTAAACAGAACCTCTGTGACATCACAATGTTCAGCTGCAGGCACCTAGACAGTATCACCGTGACATCACAATGCATTCAGCTGCAGGCAGCTAGACAGTACCTTTGTGTCCTCACAATGCATTCAGCTGCAGGCACCTAGACAGTACACCTGTGACTTCATATGTACCACTGTGATATCACACTGCATTCAGCTGCAGGCAGCTAAACAGTACCTCTGTTACATCACAATACATTCAGATGCATGCAGCTAGACTGCACCTCTGTGAAATCACAATGCATTCAGCTGCAGACAGCAAGACAGTACATCTGTGACATCACAATGCATTCAGAAACAGGCAGCTAAACACTATGACATCACAATGCATTCAGCTGCAGGCAGCTAGACAGCACCTCTGTGACATCACAATGCATTCAGCTGCAGGCAGCTAAACTGTACATCTGTGATTTAATAAGTACCACTGTGACATCACAATGCATTAAGCTGCAAGCAGCTAAACATAACCTCTGTGACATCACAATGTTAAGCTGCAGGCACCTAGACAGTATCACCGTGACATCACAATGCATTCAGCTGCAGGCAGCTAGACAGTACCTCTGTGATATCACAATGCATTCAGCTGCAGGCAGCTAAATAGTACCTTTGTGATTTCATATGTACCTCTGTGACATCGCAATGCATTCAGCTGCAGTACCTCTGTGATTTCATATGTACCACTGTGACATTACAATCCATTCAGCTGCAGGCAGCTACACAGTACCACTGTGACATCAAAATGCATTCAGCTGCAGGTAGCTAGACAGTACCACTGTGACATCACAATGCATTCAGCTGCAGGCAGCTAAATAGTACCACTGTGACATCACAATGCATTCAGCTACAGGCACGTAAATAGTGCCTCTGTGACATCACAATGCAATCAGCTGCAGTACCTCTGTGATTTCATATGTACCACAGTGACATTGCAATGCATTAAGCTGCAGGTAGATAGCACCTCTGAGACATCACAATTCATTCAGCTGCAGGCAGCTAGACAGTACCTCTGTGACATCACAATGCATTCAGCTGCACGCAGCTAGACAGTACCTCTGTGACATTACAATACATTCAGTTGCAGGCAGCTAAACAGTACCTATGTGACATCACAATGCATTCAGCTGCAGGCAGCTAGACAGTATCACTGTGACATTACAATACATTCAGTTGCAGGCAGCTAGACAGTACCTCTGTGACATCACATTGCATTCAGCTGCAGGCAGCTGGACAGAACTTCTGTGATTTCATAAGTACCACTGTAAAAATAAAATGCATTAACTGCAGGTAGCTAAACGGTACCTCTGTGACATCACAATGCATTCAGCTACAGGCAGCTAAACAGTACCTCTATGACGTCACAATGCATTCAGCTGCAGGCAGCTAGACAGCGACTCTGTGACATCACAATGCATTCAGCTGCAGGCAGCTACACAGTACGTCTGTGACATCACAATGCATTCAGCTGCAGGCAGCTACACAGTACCTCTGTGACATCACAATGTACTCAGCTGCACGCAACTAGACAGCACCTCTGTGACAACACAATGCTGTCAGCTGCAGGCAGCTAGACAGTACCTCTGTGAGATCACAATGTTCAGCTGCAGGCAGCTAGGAAGTATCACCGTAACATCACAATGCATTCAGCTGCGAGCAGCTAGACAGTACCACTGTGACATCACAATGCATTCAGCTGCAGACAGCTAGACAGCACCTCTGAGACATCACAATGCATTCAGCTGCAGGCAGCTACACAGTACCTCTATGACATCACAATGCATTCAGCTGCAGGCAGCTAAACAGTACCTCTGTGATTTCATATGTCCCACTGTGACATCGCAATGCATTAAACTGCAGGCAGCTAGACAGTACCACTGTGACATCGCAATGCATTCAGCTGCAGGCAGCTAGACAGCAACTCTGTGACATCAGAAAGCATTAAGCTGCAGGCAGCTACACAGTATCTCTGTGACATCATAATGCATTCAGCTGCAGGCCGCTAGATAGTACCTTTGTGATTTCATATGTACCACTGTGACATCGCAATGCATTCAGCTGCAGGCAGCTAGACAGCAACTCTGTGACATCAGAAAGCATTCAGCTGCAGGTAGCTACACAGTACCTCATTGATATCACAATGCATTCAGCTGCAGGCAGCTACACAGCTGTATTCAGCTACAGGCAGCTAGACAGTACCTCTGTGACATCACAATGCATTCAGCTGCAGGCAGCTAAACTGTACATCTGTGATTTAATAAGTACCACTGTGACATCACAATGCATTAAGCTGCAGGCAGCTAAACAGAACCTCTGTGACATCACAATGTTCAGCTGCAGGCACCTAGACAGTATCACCGTGACATCACAATGCATTCAGCTGCAGGCAGCTAGACAGTACCACTGTGACATCGCAATGCATTCAGCTGCAGGCAGCTAGATAGTACCTTTGTGATTTCATATGTACCACTGTGACATCACAATGCATTCAGCTGCAGGCAGCTACACAGTACCTCTGTGATTTCATATGTACCACTGTAACATTGCAATCCATTCAGCTGCAGGCAGCTACACAGTACCTCTGTGACATCAAAATGCATTCAGCTGCAGGCAGCTAGACAGTACCACTGTGACATCACAATGCATTCAGCTGCAGGCAGCTACACAGTACATCTGTGACATCACAATGCATTCAGCTGTAGGCAGCTAAATAGTACCACTGTGACATCATAATGCATTCAGCTGCAGGCAGCTACACAGTACCTCTGTGACATCACAATGCAATCAGCTGCAGGCAGCTAGACAGCAGCTCTGTGACATCACAATGCATTCAGCTGCAGGCAGCTACACAGTACCTCTGTGATATCACAATGCATTCAGCTGCAGGCAGCTAGACAGTACCTCTGTGATTTCATATGTACCACTGTGACATTGCAATGCACTAAGCTGCAGGCAGCTAGATAGCACCTCTGAGACATCACAATGCATTCAGCTGCAGGCAGCTAGACAGTACCTCTGTGACATCACAATGCATTCAGCTGCAGGCAGCTAGACAGTACCTCTGTGACAACACAATGCATTCAGCTGCAGGCAGCTAGACAGTATCACTGTGACATTACAATACATTCAGTTGCAGGCAGCTAAACAGTACCTATGTGACATCACAATGCATTCAGCTGCAGGCAGCTAGACAGTATCACTGTGACATTACAATACATTCAGTTGCAGGCAGCTAGACAGTACCTCTGTGACATCACATTGCATTCATCTGCAGGCAGATACCCAGTAGCTATGTGACATCACAATGCATTCAGCTGCAGGCAGCTAAATAGTACCACTGGGACATGAGAATGCATTCAGCTGCAGGCACTTAAATAGTAGCAATGTGACATCCGAATGCATTCAGCTGTTGGCAGCTAGACAGCACCTCTGTGACATCACAATGCAATCAGCTACAGGCAGCTAGACAGCACCTCTGTGAAATCACAATGCATTCAGCTGCAGGCAGCTAAACAGTACCTATGTTACATCAGAATACATTCAGATGCATGCAGCTAGACAGCACCTCTGTGAAATCACAATGCATTCAGCTGCAGGCAGCTAGACATTACCTCTTTGATATCACAATGCATTCAGCTGCAGGTAGCTACACAGTTGCATTCAGCTACAGGCAGCTAGACAGTACCTTTGTGACATCACAATGCATTCAGCTGCAGGCAGCTAGACAGTACATCTGTGACTTCATATGTACCACTGTGATATCACAATGCATTCATCTGCAGGCAGCTAAACAGTACCTCTGTTACATCACAATACATTCAGATGCATGCAGCTAGACAGCACCTCTGTGAAATCACAATGCATTCAGCTGCAGGCAGCAAGACAGTACATCTGTGACATCACAATACATTCAGAAACAGGCAGCTAAACACTATGACATCACAATGTATTCAGCTGCAGGCAGCTAGACAGCACCTCTGTGACATCACAATGCATTCAGCTGCAGGCAGCTAAACTGTACATCTGTGATTTAATAAGTACCACTGTGACATCACAATGCATTAAGCTGCAGGCAGCTAAACATAACCTCTGTGACATCACAATGTTAAGCTGCAGGCACCTAGACAGTATCACCGTGACATCACAATGCATTCAGCTGCAGGCAGCTAGACAGTACCTCAGTGATATCACAATGCATTCAGCTGCAGGCAGCTAGATAGTACCTTTGTGATTTCATATGTACCACTGTGACATCGCAATGCATTCAGCTGCAGTACCTCTGTGATTTCATATGTACCACTGTGACATTACAATCCATTCAGCTGCAGGCAGCTACACAGTACCTCTGTGACATCAAAATGCATTCAGCTGCAGGTAGCTAGACAGTACCACTGTGACATCACAATGCATTCAGCTGCAGGCAGCTACACAGTACATCTGTGACATCACAATGCATTCAGCTGCAGGCAGCTAAATAGTACCACTGTGACATCACAATGCATTCAGCTACAGGCACGTAAATAGTGCCTCTGTGACATCACAATGCAATCAGCTGCAGTACCTCTGTGATTTCATATGTACCACAGTGACATTGCAATGCATTAAGCTGCAGGCAGCTAGATAGCACCTCTGAGACATCACAATTCATTCAGCTGCAGGCAGCTAGACAGTACCTCTGTGATATCACAATGCATTCAGCTGCACGCAGCTAGACAGTACCTCTGTGACATTACAATACATTCAGTTGCAGGCAGCTAGACAGTACCTATGTGACATCACAATGCATTCAGCTGCATGCAGCTAAACAGTACCTCTGTGACACTGCAGTGCATTCAGCTGCACGCAGCTAGACAGTATCACTGTGACATTACAATACATTCAGTTGCAGGCAGCTAGACAGTACCTCTGTGACATCACATTGCATTCAGCTGCAGGCAGCTACACAGTAGCTATGTGACATCACAATGCATTCAGCTGCAGGCAGCTAAATAGTACCACTGTGACATCAGAATACATGCAGCTGCAGGCAGCTATACACCACCTCTGTGAAATCACAATGCATTCAGCTGCAGGCAGCTAGACAGTACCACTGTGACATCACAATGCATTCAGCTGCAGACAGCTAGACAGCACCTCTGAGACATCACAATGCATTCAGCTGCAGGCAGCTACACAGTACCTCTATGACATCACAATGCATTCAGCTGCAGGCAGCTAAACAGTACCTCTGTGATTTCATATGTCCCACTGTGACATCGCAATGCATTAAACTGCAGGCAGCTAGACAGTACCACTGTGACATCGCAATGCATTCAGCTGCAGGCAGCTAGACAGCAACTCTGTGACATCAGAAAGCATTAAGCTGCAGGCAGCTACACAGTATCTCTGTGACATCATAATGCATTCAGCTGCAGGCCGCTAGATAGTACCTTTGTGATTTCATATGTACCACTGTGACATCGCAATGCATTCAGCTGCAGGCAGCTAGACAGCAACTCTGTGACATCAGAAAGCATTCAGCTGCAGGTAGCTACACAGTACCTCATTGATATCACAATGCATTCAGCTGCAGGCAGCTACACAGCTGTATTCAGCTACAGGCAGCTAGACAGTACCTCTGTGACATCACAATGCATTCAGCTGCAGGCAGCTAAACTGTACATCTGTGATTTAATAAGTACCACTGTGACATCACAATGCATTAAGCTGCAGGCAGCTAAACAGAACCTCTGTGACATCACAATGTTCAGCTGCAGGCACCTAGACAGTATCACCGTGACATCACAATGCATTCAGCTGCAGGCAGCTAGACAGTACCACTGTGACATCGCAATGCATTCAGCTGCAGGCAGCTAGATAGTACCTTTGTGATTTCATATGTACCACTGTGACATCACAATGCATTCAGCTGCAGGCAGCTACACAGTACCTCTGTGATTTCATATGTACCACTGTAACATTGCAATCCATTCAGCTGCAGGCAGCTACACAGTACCTCTGTGACATCAAAATGCATTCAGCTGCAGGCAGCTAGACAGTACCACTGTGACATCACAATGCATTCAGCTGCAGGCAGCTACACAGTACATCTGTGACATCACAATGCATTCAGCTGTAGGCAGCTAAATAGTACCACTGTGACATCATAATGCATTCAGCTGCAGGCAGCTACACAGTACCTCTGTGACATCACAATGCAATCAGCTGCAGGCAGCTAGACAGCAGCTCTGTGACATCACAATGCATTCAGCTGCAGGCAGCTACACAGTACCTCTGTGATATCACAATGCATTCAGCTGCAGGCAGCTAGACAGTACCTCTGTGATTTCATATGTACCACTGTGACATTGCAATGCACTAAGCTGCAGGCAGCTAGATAGCACCTCTGAGACATCACAATGCATTCAGCTGCAGGCAGCTAGACAGTACCTCTGTGACATCACAATGCATTCAGCTGCAGGCAGCTAGACAGTACCTCTGTGACAACACAATGCATTCAGCTGCAGGCAGCTAGACAGTATCACTGTGACATTACAATACATTCAGTTGCAGGCAGCTAAACAGTACCTATGTGACATCACAATGCATTCAGCTGCAGGCAGCTAGACAGTATCACTGTGACATTACAATACATTCAGTTGCAGGCAGCTAGACAGTACCTCTGTGACATCACATTGCATTCATCTGCAGGCAGATACCCAGTAGCTATGTGACATCACAATGCATTCAGCTGCAGGCAGCTAAATAGTACCACTGGGACATGAGAATGCATTCAGCTGCAGGCACTTAAATAGTAGCAATGTGACATCAGAATGCATTCAGCTGTTGGCAGCTAGACAGCACCTCTGTGACATCACAATGCAATCAGCTACAGGCAGCTAGACAGCACCTCTGTGAAATCACAATGCATTCAGCTGCAGGCAGCTAAACAGTACCTATGTTACATCAGAATACATTCAGATGCATGCAGCTAGACAGCACCTCTGTGAAATCACAATGCATTCAGCTGCAGGCAGCTAGACATTACCTCTTTGATATCACAATGCATTCAGCTGCAGGTAGCTACACAGTTGCATTCAGCTACAGGCAGCTAGACAGTACCTTTGTGACATCACAATGCATTCAGCTGCAGGCAGCTAGACAGTACATCTGTGACTTCATATGTACCACTGTGATATCACAATGCATTCATCTGCAGGCAGCTAAACAGTACCTCTGTTACATCACAATACATTCAGATGCATGCAGCTAGACAGCACCTCTGTGAAATCACAATGCATTCAGCTGCAGGCAGCAAGACAGTACATCTGTGACATCACAATACATTCAGAAACAGGCAGCTAAACACTATGACATCACAATGTATTCAGCTGCAGGCAGCTAGACAGCACCTCTGTGACATCACAATGCATTCAGCTGCAGGCAGCTAAACTGTACATCTGTGATTTAATAAGTACCACTGTGACATCACAATGCATTAAGCTGCAGGCAGCTAAACATAACCTCTGTGACATCACAATGTTAAGCTGCAGGCACCTAGACAGTATCACCGTGACATCACAATGCATTCAGCTGCAGGCAGCTAGACAGTACCTCAGTGATATCACAATGCATTCAGCTGCAGGCAGCTAAACTGTACATCTGTGATTTAATAAGTACCACTGTGACATCACAATGCATTAAGCTGCAGGCAGCTAAACAGAACCTCTGTGACATCACAATGTTCAGCTGCAGGCACCTAGACAGTATCACCGTGACATCACAATGCATTCAGCTGCAGGCAGCTAGACAGTACCACTGTGACATCGCAATGCATTCAGCTGCAGGCAGCTAGATAGTACCTTTGTGATTTCATATGTACCACTGTGACATCACAATGCATTCAGCTGCAGGCAGCTACACAGTACCTCTGTGATTTCATATGTACCACTGTAACATTGCAATCCATTCAGCTGCAGGCAGCTACACAGTACCTCTGTGACATCAAAATGCATTCAGCTGCAGGCAGCTAGACAGTACCACTGTGACATCACAATGCATTCAGCTGCAGGCAGCTACACAGTACATCTGTGACATCACAATGCATTCAGCTGTAGGCAGCTAAATAGTACCACTGTGACATCATAATGCATTCAGCTGCAGGCAGCTACACAGTACCTCTGTGACATCACAATGCAATCAGCTGCAGGCAGCTAGACAGCAGCTCTGTGACATCACAATGCATTCAGCTGCAGGCAGCTACACAGTACCTCTGTGATATCACAATGCATTCAGCTGCAGGCAGCTAGACAGTACCTCTGTGATTTCATATGTACCACTGTGACATTGCAATGCACTAAGCTGCAGGCAGCTAGATAGCACCTCTGAGACATCACAATGCATTCAGCTGCAGGCAGCTAGACAGTACCTCTGTGACATCACAATGCATTCAGCTGCAGGCAGCTAGACAGTACCTCTGTGACAACACAATGCATTCAGCTGCAGGCAGCTAGACAGTATCACTGTGACATTACAATACATTCAGTTGCAGGCAGCTAAACAGTACCTATGTGACATCACAATGCATTCAGCTGCAGGCAGCTAGACAGTATCACTGTGACATTACAATACATTCAGTTGCAGGCAGCTAGACAGTACCTCTGTGACATCACATTGCATTCATCTGCAGGCAGATACCCAGTAGCTATGTGACATCACAATGCATTCAGCTGCAGGCAGCTAAATAGTACCACTGGGACATGAGAATGCATTCAGCTGCAGGCACTTAAATAGTAGCAATGTGACATCAGAATGCATTCAGCTGTTGGCAGCTAGACAGCACCTCTGTGACATCACAATGCAATCAGCTACAGGCAGCTAGACAGCACCTCTGTGAAATCACAATGCATTCAGCTGCAGGCAGCTAAACAGTACCTATGTTACATCAGAATACATTCAGATGCATGCAGCTAGACAGCACCTCTGTGAAATCACAATGCATTCAGCTGCAGGCAGCTAGACATTACCTCTTTGATATCACAATGCATTCAGCTGCAGGTAGCTACACAGTTGCATTCAGCTACAGGCAGCTAGACAGTACCTTTGTGACATCACAATGCATTCAGCTGCAGGCAGCTAGACAGTACATCTGTGACTTCATATGTACCACTGTGATATCACAATGCATTCATCTGCAGGCAGCTAAACAGTACCTCTGTTACATCACAATACATTCAGATGCATGCAGCTAGACAGCACCTCTGTGAAATCACAATGCATTCAGCTGCAGGCAGCAAGACAGTACATCTGTGACATCACAATACATTCAGAAACAGGCAGCTAAACACTATGACATCACAATGTATTCAGCTGCAGGCAGCTAGACAGCACCTCTGTGACATCACAATGCATTCAGCTGCAGGCAGCTAAACTGTACATCTGTGATTTAATAAGTACCACTGTGACATCACAATGCATTAAGCTGCAGGCAGCTAAACATAACCTCTGTGACATCACAATGTTAAGCTGCAGGCACCTAGACAGTATCACCGTGACATCACAATGCATTCAGCTGCAGGCAGCTAGACAGTACCTCAGTGATATCACAATGCATTCAGCTGCAGGCAGCTAGATAGTACCTTTGTGATTTCATATGTACCACTGTGACATCGCAATGCATTCAGCTGCAGTACCTCTGTGATTTCATATGTACCACTGTGACATTACAATCCATTCAGCTGCAGGCAGCTACACAGTACCTCTGTGACATCAAAATGCATTCAGCTGCAGGTAGCTAGACAGTACCACTGTGACATCACAATGCATTCAGCTGCAGGCAGCTACACAGTACATCTGTGACATCACAATGCATTCAGCTGCAGGCAGCTAAATAGTACCACTGTGACATCACAATGCATTCAGCTACAGGCACGTAAATAGTGCCTCTGTGACATCACAATGCAATCAGCTGCAGTACCTCTGTGATTTCATATGTACCACAGTGACATTGCAATGCATTAAGCTGCAGGCAGCTAGATAGCACCTCTGAGACATCACAATTCATTCAGCTGCAGGCAGCTAGACAGTACCTCTGTGATATCAAAATGCATTCAGCTGCACGCAGCTAGACAGTACCTCTGTGACATTACAATACATTCAGTTGCAGGCAGCTAGACAGTACCTATGTGACATCACAATGCATTCAGCTGCATGCAGCTAAACAGTACCTCTGTGACACTGCAGTGCATTCAGCTGCACGCAGCTAGACAGTATCACTGTGACATTACAATACATTCAGTTGCAGGCAGCTAGACAGTACCTCTGTGACATCACATTGCATTCAGCTGCAGGCAGCTACACAGTAGCTATGTGACATCACAATGCATTCAGCTGCAGGCAGCTAAATAGTACCACTGTGACATCAGAATACATGCAGCTGCAGGCAGCTATACACCACCTCTGTGAAATCACAATGCATTCAGCTGCAGGCAGCTGGACAGCACCTCTGTGATATCACAATGCATTCAGCTGCAGGCAGCTAGACAGAACCTGTGTAATTTCATAAGTACCACTGTGACATCACAATGTATTCAGTTGCATGCAGCTAAACAGTACCACTGTGACATCACCATATATTCACTGTAGGCAGCTAAACGGTATCTCTGTGACATCACAATGCAATCAGATGCAGGTAGCTAGACAGCACCTCTGTGACATCACAATGCATTCAGCTGCACATAGCAAGACAGTACCACTGTGATTTCATATGTACTACTGTGACATTGCAATGCATTAAGCTGCAGGCAGCTAGATAGCACCTCTGAGACATCACAATGCATTCAGCTGCAGGCAGCTAGACAGTACCTTTGTGACATCACAATGCATTCAGCTGCAGGCAGCTAGACAGTACCTCTGTGACAACACAATGCATTCAGCTGCAGGCAGCTAGACAGTATCACTGTGACATTACAATACATTCAGTTGCAGGCAGCTAAACAGTACCTATGTGACATCACAATGCATTCAGCTGCAGGCAGCTACACAGTATCACTGTGACATTACAATACATTCAGTTGCAGGCAGCTAGACAGTACCTCTGTGACATCACATTGCATTCAGCTGCAGGCAGCTGGACAGAACTTCTGTGATTTCATAAGTACCACTGTAAAAATAAAATGCATTAACTGCAGGTAGCTAAACAGTACCTCTGTGACATCACAATGCATTCAGCTACAGGCAGCTAAACAGTACCTCTATGACGTCACAATGCATTCAGCTGCAGGCAGCTAGACAGCGACTCTGTGACATCACAATGCATTCAGCTGCAGGCAGCTACACAGTACGTCTGTGACATCACAATGCATTCAGCTGCAGGCAGCTACACAGTACCTCTGTGACATCACAATGTACTCAGCTGCACGCAACTAGACAGCACCTCTGTGACAACACAATGCTGTCAGCTGCAGGCAGCTAGACAGTACCTCTGTGAGATCACAATGTTCAGCTGCAGGCAGCTAGGAAGTATCACCATAACATCACAATGCATTCAGCTGCGAGCAGCTAGACAGTACCACTGTGACATCACAATGCATTCAGCTGCAGACAGCTAGACAGCACCTCTGAGACATCACAATGCATTCAGCTGCAGGCAGCTACACAGTACCTCTGTGACATCACAATGCATTCAGCTGCAGGCAGCTAAACAGTACCTCTGTGATTTCATATGTACCACTGTGACATCGCAATGCATTAAACTGCAGGCAGCTAGACAGTACCACTGTGACATCGCAATGCATTCAGCTGCAGGCAGCTAGACAGCAACTCTGTGACATCAGAAAGCATTAAGCTGCAGGCAGCTACACAGTATCTCTGTGACATCATAATGCATTCAGCTGCAGGCCGCTAGATAGTACCTTTGTGATTTCATATGTACCACTGTGACATCGCAATGCATTCAGCTGCAGGCAGCTAGACAGCAACTCTGTGACATCAGAAAGCATTCAGCTGCAGGTAGCTACACAGTACCTTATTGATATAAAATGCATTCAGCTGCAGGCAGCTACACAGCTGTATTCAGCTACAGGCAGCTAGACAGTACCTCTGTGACATCACAATGCATTCAGCTGCAGGCAGCTAAACTGTACATCTGTGATTTAATAAGTACCACTGTGACATCACAATGCATTAAGCTGCAGGCAGCTAAACAGAACCTCTGTGACATCACAATGTTCAGCTGCAGGCACCTAGACAGTATCACCGTGACATCACAATGCATTCAGCTGCAGGCAGCTAGACAGTACCACTGTGACATCGCAATGCATTCAGCTGCAGGCAGCTAGATAGTACCTTTGTGATTTCATATGTACCACTGTGACATCACAATGCATTCAGCTGCAGGCAGCTACACAGTACCTCTGTGATATCACAATGCATTCAGCTGCAGGCAGCTACACAGTACCTCTGTGATTTCATATGTACCACTGTGACATCAAAATGCATTCAGCTGCAGGCAGCTAGACAGTACCACTGTGACATCACAATGCATTCAGCTGCAGGCAGCTACACAGTACATCTGTGACATCACAATGCATTCAGCTGTAGGCAGCTAAATAGTACCACTGTGACATCATAATGCATTCAGCTGCAGGCAGCTACACAGTACCTCTGTGACATCACAATGCAATCAGCTGCAGGCAGCTAGACAGCAGCTCTGTGACATCACAATGCATTCAGCTGCAGGCAGCTACACAGTACCTCTGTGATATCACAATGCATTCAGCTGCAGGCAGCTAGACAGTACCTCTGTGATATCACAATGCATTCAGCTGCACGCAGCTAGACAGTACCTCTGTGACATTACAATACATTCAGTTGCAGGCAGCTAGACAGTACCTATGTGACATCACAATGCATTCAGCTGCATGCAGCTAAACAGTACCTCTGTGACACTGCAGTGCATTCAGCTGCAGGCAGCTAGACAGTATCACTGTGACATTACAATACATTCAGTTGCAGGCAGCTAGACAGTACCTCTGTGACATCACATTGCATTCAGCTGCAGGCAGCTACACAGTAGCTATGTGACATCACAATGCATTCAGCTGCAGGCAGCTAAATAGTACCACTGTGACATCAGAATACATTCAGCTGCAGGCAGCTATACACCACCTCTGTGAAATCACAATGCATTCAGCTGCAGGTAGCTGGACAGCACCTCTGTGATATCACAATGCATTCAGCTGCAGGCAGCTAGACAGAACCTGTGTAATTTCATAAGTACCACTGTGACATCACAATGTATTCAGTTGCATGCAGCTAAACAGTACCACTGTGACATCACCATATATTCACTGTAGGCAGCTAAACGGTATCTCTGTGACATCACAATGCAATCAGATGCAGGCAGCTAGACAGCACCTCTGTGACATCACAATGCATTCAGCTGCACATAGCAAGACAGTACCACTGTGATTTCATATGTACTACTGTGACATTGCAATGCATTAAGCTGCAGGCAGCTAGATAGCACCTCTGAGACATCACAATGCATTCAGCTGCAGGCAGCTAGACAGTACCTCTGTGACATCACAATGCATTCAGCTGCAGGCAGCTAGACAGTACCTCTGTGACAACACAATGCATTCAGCTGCAGGCAGCTAGACAGTATCACTGTGACATTACAATACATTCAGTTGCAGGCAGCTAAACAGTACCTATGTGACATCACAATGCATTCAGCTGCAGGCAGCTACACAGTATCACTGTGACATTACAATACATTCAGTTGCAGGCAGCTAGACAGTACCTCCTCTGTGACATCACATTGCATTCAGCTGCAGGCAGCTGGACAGAACTTCTGTGATTTCATAAGTACCACTGTAAAAATAAAATGCATTAACTGCAGGTAGCTAAACAGTACCTCTGTGACATCACAATGCATTCAGCTACAGGCAGCTAAACAGTACCTCTATGACGTCACAATGCATTCAGCTGCAGGCAGCTAGACAGCGACTCTGTTACATCACAATGCATTCAGCTGCAGGCAGCTACACAGTACGTCTGTGACATCACAATGCATTCAGCTGCAGGCAGCTACACAGTACCTCTGTGACATCACAATGTACTCAGCTGCACGCAACTAGACAGCACCTCTGTGACAACACAATGCTGTCAGCTGCAGGCAGCTAGACAGTACCTCTGTGAGATCACAATGTTCAGCTGCAGGCAGCTAGGAAGTATCACCGTAATATCACAATGCATTCAGCTGCGAGCAGCTAGACAGTACCACTGTGACATCACAATGCATTCAGCTGCAGACAGCTAGACAGCACATCTGAGACATCACAATGCATTCAGCTGCAGGCAGCTACACAGTACCTCTGTGACATCACAATGCATTCAGCTGCAGGCAGCTAAACAGTACCTCTGTGATTTCATATGTACCACTGTGACATCGCAATGCATTAAACTGCAGGCAGCTAGACAGTACCACTGTGACATCGCAATGCATTCAGCTGCAGGCAGCTAGACAGCAACTCTGTGACATCAGAAAGCATTAAGCTGCAGGCAGCTACACAGTATCTCTGTGACATCATAATGCATTCAGCTGCAGGCCGCTAGATAGTACCTTTGTGATTTCATATGTACCACTGTGACATCGCAATGCATTCAGCTGCAGGTAGCTAGACAGCAACTCTGTGACATCAGAAAGCATTCAGCTGCAGGTAGCTACACAGTACCTCATTGATATCACAATGCATTCAGCTGCAGGCAGCTACACAGCTGTATTCAGATACAGGCAGCTAGACAGTACCTCTGTGACATCACAATGCATTCAGCTGCAGGCAGCTAAAGTGTACATCTGTGATTTAATAAGTACCACTGTGACATCACAATGCATTAAGCTGCAGGCAGCTAAACAGAACCTCTGTGACATCACAATGTTCAGCTGCAGGCACCTAGACAGTATCACCGTGACATCACAATGCATTCAGCTGCAGGCAGCTAGACAGTACCACTGTGACATCGCAATGCATTCAGCTGCAGGCAGCTAGATAGTACCTTTGTGATTTCATATGTACCTCTGTGACATCACAATGCATTCAGCTGCAGGCAGCTACACAGTACCTCTGTGATATCACAATGCATTCAGCTGCAGGCAGCTACACAGTACCTCTGTGATTTCATATGTACCACTGTGACATTGCAATCCATTCAGCTGCAGGCAGCTACACAGTACCTCTGTGACATCAAAATGCATTCAGCTGCAGGCAGCTAGACAGTACCACTGTGACATCACAATGCATTCAGCTGCAGGCAGCTACACAGTACATCTGTGACATCACAATGCATTCAGCTGTAGGCAGCTAAATAGTACCACTGTGACATCATAATGCATTCAGCTGCAGGCAGCTACACAGTACCTCTGTGACATCACATTGCAATCAGCTGCAGGCAGCTAGACAGCAGCTCTGTGACATCACAATGCATTCAGCTGCAGGCAGCTACACAGTACCTCTGTGATATCACAATGCATTCAGCTGCAGGCAGCTAGACAGTACCTCTGTGATATCACAATGCATTCAGCTGCACGCAGCTAGACAGTACCTCTGTGACATCACATTGCATTCAGCTGCAGGCAGCTACCCAGTAGCTATGTGACATCACAATGCATTCAGCTGCAGGCAGCTAAATAGTACCACTGTGACATCAGAATGCATTCAGCTGCAGGCACTTAAATAGTATCAATGTGACATCAGAATGCATTCAGCTGGTGGCAGCTAGACAGCACCTCTGTGACATCACAATGCAATCAGCTACAGGCAGCTAGACAGCACCTCTGTGAAATCACAATGCATTCAGCTGCAGGCAGCTAAACAGTACCTCTGTTACATCAGAATACATTCAGATGCATGCAGCTAGACAGCACCTCTGTGAAATCACAATGCATTCAGCTGCAGGCAGCAAGACAGTACATCTGTGACATCACAATACATTCAGAAACAGGCAGCTAAACACTATGACATCACAATGCATTCAGCTGCAGGCAGCTAGACAGCACCTCTGTGACATCACAATGCATTAAGCTGCAGGCAGCTAAACATAACCTCTGTGACATCACAATGTTAAGCTGCAGGCACCTAGACAGTATCACCGTGACATCACAATGCATTCAGCTGCAGGCAGCTAGACAGTACCTCAGGGATATCACAATGCATTCAGCTGCAGGCAGCTAGATAGTACCTTTGTGATTTCATATGTACCACTGTGACATCGCAATGCATTCAGCTGCAGTACCTCTGTGATTTCATATGTACCACTGTGACATTACAATCCATTCAGCTGCAGGCAGCTACACAGTACCTCTGTGACATCAAAATGCATTCAGCTGCAGGTAGCTAGACAGTACCACTGTGACATCACAATGCATTCAGCTGCAGGCAGCTACACAGTACATCTGTGACATCACAATGCATTCAGCTGCAGGCAGCTAAATAGTACCACTGTGACATCACAATGCATTCAGCTACAGGCACGTAAATAGTGCCTCTGTGACATCACAATGCAATCAGCTGCAGTACCTCTGTGATTTCATATGTACCACAGTGACATTGCAATGCATTAAGCTGCAGGCAGCTAGATAGCACCTCTGAGACATCACAATTCATTCAGCTGCAGGCAGCTAGACAGTACCTCTGTGATATCACAATGCATTCAGCTGCACGCAGCTAGACAGTACCTCTGTGACATTACAATACATTCAGTTGCAGGCAGCTAGACAGTACCTATGTGACATCACAATGCATTCAGCTGCATGCAGCTAAACAGTACCTCTGTGACACTGCAGTGCATTCAGCTGCACGCAGCTAGACAGTATCACTGTGACATTACAATACATTCAGTTGCAGGCAGCTAGACAGTACCTCTGTGACATCACATTGCATTCAGCTGCAGGCAGCTACACAGTAGCTATGTGACATCACAATGCATTCAGCTGCAGGCAGCTAAATAGTACCACGGTGACATCAGAATACATGCAGCTGCAGGCAGCTATACACCACCTCTGTGAAATCACAATGCATTCAGCTGCAGGGGGCTAGACATAACCTGTGTAATTTCATAAGTACCACTGTGACATCACAATGTATTCAGCTGCATGCAGCTAAACAGTACCACTGTGACATCACCATATATTCACTGTAGGCAGCTAAACGGTATCTCTGTGACATCACAATGCAATCAGATGCAGGCAGCTAGACAGCACCTCTGTGACATCACAATGCATTCAGCTGCACATAGCAAGACAGTACCACTGTGATTTCATATGTACTACTGTGACATTGCAATGCATTAAGCTGCAGGCAGCTAGATAGCACCTCTGACACATCACAATGCATTCAGCTGCAGGCAGCTGGACAGTACCTCTGTGACATCACAATGCATTCAGCTGCAGGCAGCTAGACAGTACCTCTGTGACAAAACAATGCATTCAGCTGCAGGCAGATAGACAGTATCACTGTGACATTACAATGCATTCAGTTGCAGGCAGCTAAACAGTACCTATGTGACATCACAATGCATTCAGCTGCAGGCAGCTAGACAGTATCACTGTGACATTACAATACATTCAGTTGCAGGCAGCTAGACAGTACCTCTGTGACATCACATTGCATTCAGTTGCAGGCAGCTGGACAGAACTTCTGTGATTTCATAAGTACCACTGTAAAAATACAATGCATTAACTGCAGGTAGCTAAACGGTACCTCTGTGACATCACAATGCATTCAGCTACAGGCAGCTAAACAGTACCTCTATGACGTCACAATGCATTCAGCTGCAGGCAGCTAGACAGCGACTCTGTGACATCACAAAGCATTCAGCTGCATGCAGCTACACAGTACGTCTGTGACATCACAATGCATTCAGCTGCAGGCAGCTACACAGTACCTCTGTGACATCACAATGTACTCAGCTGCACGCAACTAGACAGCACCTCTGTGACAACACAATGCTTTCAGCTGCAGGCAGCTAGACAGTATCTCTGTGAGATCACAATGTTCAGCTGCAGGCAGCTAGAAAGTATCACCGTAACATCACAATGCATTCAGCTGCGAGCAGCTAGACAGTACCACTGTGACATCACAATGCATTCAGCTGCAGACAGCTAGACAGCACCTCTGTGACATCACAATTCATTCAGCTGCAGGCAGCTACACAGTACCTCTGTGACATCACAATGCATTCAGCTGCAGGCAGCTAAACAGTACCTCTGTGATTTCATATGTACCACTGTGACATCGCAATGCATTAAACTGCAGGCAGCTAGACAGTACCACTGTGACATCGCAATGCATTCAGCTGCAGGCAGCTAGACAGCACCTCTGTGACATCAGAAAGCATTAAGCTGCAGGCAGCTACACAGTATCTCTGTGACATCATAATGCATTCAGCTGAAGGTCGCTAGATAGTACCTTTCTGATTTCATATGTACCACTGTGACATCGCAATGCATTCAGCTGCAGGCAGCTAGACAGCAACTCTGTGACATCAGAAAGCATTCAGCTGCAGGTAGCTACACAGTACCTCTGTGACATCACAATGCATTCAGCTGCAGGCAGCTAAACAGTACCTCATTGATATCACAATGCATTCAGCTGCAGGCAGCTACACAGCTGCATTCAGCTACAGGCAGCTAGACAGTACCTCTGTGACATCACAATGCATTCAGCTGCAGGCAGCTAGACAGTACATCTGGGGCTTCATACGTACCACTGTGATATCACAATGCATTCAGCTGCAGGCAGCTAAACAGTACCTCTGTTACATCACAATACATTCAGATGCATGCAGCTAGACAGCACCTCTGTGAAATCACAATGCATTCAGCTGCAGGCAGCTAGACAGTACCTCTTTGATATCACAATGCATTCAGCTGCAGGTAGCTACACAGTTGCATTCAGCTACAGGCAGCTAGACAGTACCTTTGTGACATCACAATGCATTCAGCTGCAGGCAGCTCGACAGTACATATGTGACTTAATATGTACCACTGTGACATCACAATGTATTCAGCTACATGCAGCTAAACAGTACCACTGTGACATCACCATATATTCACTGTAGGCAGCTAAACGGTATCTCTGTGACATCACAATGCAATCAGATGCAGGCAGCTAGACAGCAACTCTGTGACATCACAATGCATTCAGCTGCACATAGCAAGACAGTACCACTGTGATTTCATATGTACTACTGTGACATTGCAATGCATTAAGCTGCAGGCAGCTAGATTGCACCTCTGAGACATCACAATGCATTCAGCTGCAGGCAGCTAGACAGTACCTCTGTGACATCACAATGCATTCAGCTGCAGGCAGCTAGACAGTACCTCTGTGACAAAACAATGCATTCAGCTGCAGGCAGATAGACAGTATCACTGTTACATTACAATGCATTCAGTTGCAGGCAGCTAAACAGTACCTATGTGACATCACAATGCATTCAGCTGCAGGCAGCTAGACAGTATCACTGTGACATTACAATACATTCAGTTGCAGGCAGCTAGACAGTACCTCTGTGACATCACATTGCATTCAGTTGCAGGCAGCTGGACAGAACTTCTGTGATTTCATAAGTACCACTGTAAAAATACAATGCATTAACTGCAGGTAGCTAAACGGTACCTCTGTGACATCACAATGCATTCAGCTACAGGCAGCTAAACAGTACCTCTATGACGTCACAATGCATTCAGCTGCAGGCAGCTAGACAGCGACTCTGTGACATCACAAAGCATTCAGCTGCATGCAGCTACACAGTACGTCTGTGACATCACAATGCATTCAGCTGCAGGCAGCTACACAGTACCTCTGTGACATCACAATGTACTCAGCTGCACGCAACTAGACAGCACCTCTGTGACAACACAATGCTTTCAGCTGCAGGCAGCTAGACAGTACCTCTGTGAGATCACAATGTTCAGCTGCAGGCAGCTAGAAAGTATCACCGTAACATCACAATGCATTCAGCTGCGAGCAGCTAGACAGTACCACTGTGACATCACAATGCATTCAGCTGCAGACAGCTAGACAGCACCTCTGTGACATCACAATTCATTCAGCTGCAGGCAGCTACACAGTACCTCTGTGACATCACAATGCATTCAGCTGCAGGCAGCTAAACAGTACCTCTGTGATTTCATATGTACCACTGTGACATCGCAATGCATTAAACTGCAGGCAGCTAGACAGTACCACTGTGACATCGCAATGCATTCAGCTGCAGGCAGCTAGACAGCACCTCTGTGACATCAGAAAGCATTAAGCTGCAGGCAGCTACACAGTATCTCTGTGACATCATAATGCATTCAGCTGCAGGTCGCTAGATAGTACCTTTGTGATTTCATATGTACCACTGTGACATCGCAATGCATTCAGCTGCAGGCAGCTAGACAGCAACTCTGTGACATCAGAAAGCATTCAGCTGCAGGTAGCTACACAGTACCTCTGTGACATCACAATGCATTCAGCTGCAGGCAGCTAAACAGTACCTCATTGATATCACAATGCATTCAGCTGCAGGCAGCTACACAGCTGCATTCAGCTACAGGCAGCTAGACAGTACCTCTGTGACATCACAATGCATTCAGCTGCAGGCAGCTAGACAGTACATCTGGGGCTTCATACGTACCACTGTGATATCACAATGCATTCAGCTGCAGGCAGCTAAACAGTACCTCTGTTACATCACAATACATTCAGATGCATGCAGCTAGACAGCACCTCTGTGAAATCACAATGCATTCAGCTGCAGGCAGCTAGACAGTACCTCTTTGATATCACAATGCATTCAGCTGCAGGTAGCTACACAGTTGCATTCAGCTACAGGCAGCTAGACAGTACCTTTGTGACATCACAATGCATTCAGCTGCAGGCAGCTAGACAGTACATATGTGACTTAATATGTACCACTGTGATATCACAATGCATTCATCTGCAGGCAGCTAAACAGTACCTCTGTTATATCACAATACATTCAGATGCATGCAGCTAGACAGCACCTCTGTGAAATCACAATGCATTCAGCTGCAGGCAGCAAGACAGTACATCTGTGACATCACAATACATTCAGAAACAGGCAGCTAAACACTATGACATCACAATGCATTCAGCTGCAGGCAGCTAGACAGCACCTCTGTGACATCACAATTAGAGATGAGCGGGTTCGGTTTCTCTGAATCCGAACCCGCCAGAACTTCATGTTTTTTTTCACGGGTCCGAGCGACTCGGATCTTCCCGCCTTGCTCGGTTAACCCGAGCGCGCCCGAACGTCATCATGACGCTGTCGGATTCTCGCGAGGCTCGGATTCTATCGCGAGACTCGGATTCTATATAAGGAGCCGCGCGTCGCCGCCATTTTCACACGTGCATTGAGATTGATAGGGAGAGGACGTGGCTGGCGTCCTCTCCGTTTAGAATTAGAATAGATTAGAGAGACACTTGATTTACTAATTTTGGGGAGCATTAGGAGTACTCAGTAGTGTACAGTGCAGAGTTTTGCTGATAGTGACCAGTGACCACCACTTTTATTTATAATCCGTTCTCTGCCTGAAAAAAGCGATACACAGCACACAGTGACTCAGTCACATACCATATCTGTGTGCACTGCTCAGGCTCAGGCCAGTGTGCTGCATCATCTATATATATTATATATCTGTCTGACTGCTCAGCTCACACAGCTTATAATTGTGGGGGAGACTGGGGAGCACTACTGCAGTGCCAGTTATAGGTTATAGCAGGAGCCAGGAGTACATAATATTATATTAAAATTAAACAGTGCACACTTTTGCTGCAGGAGTGCCACTGCCAGTGTGACTAGTGACCAGTGACCTGACCACCAGTATATAATATTAGTAGTATACTATCTCTTTATCAACCAGTCTATATATTAGCAGCAGACACAGTACAGTGCGGTAGTTCACGGCTGTGGCTACCTCTGTGTCGGCACTCGGCAGCCCGTCCATAATTGTATATACCACCTAACCGTGGTTTTTTTTTCTTTCTTTATACATACATACTAGTTACGAGTATACTATCTCTTTATCAACCAGTCTATATATTAGCAGCAGACACAGTACAGTGCGGTAGTTCACGGCTGTGGCTACCTCTGTGTCGGCACTCGGCAGCCCGTCCATAATTGTATATACCACCTAACCGTGGTTTTTTTTTCTTTCTTTATACATACATACTAGTTACGAGTATACTATCTCTTTATCAACCAGTCTATATATTAGCAGCAGACACAGTACAGTGCGGTAGTTCACGGCTGTGGCTACCTCTGTGTCGGCACTCGGCAGCCCGTCCATAATTGTATATACCACCTAACCGTGGTTTTTTTTTCTTTCTTTATACATACATACTAGTTACGAGTATACTATCTCTTTATCAACCAGTCTATATATTAGCAGCAGACACAGTACAGTGCGGTAGTTCACGGCTGTGGCTACCTCTGTGTCGGCACTCGGCAGCCCGTCCATAATTGTATATACCACCTAACCGTGGTTTTTTTTTCTTTCTTTATACATACATACTAGTTACGAGTATACTATCTCTTTATCAACCAGTCTATATATTAGCAGCAGACACAGTACAGTGCGGTAGTTCACGGCTGTGGCTACCTCTGTGTCGGCACTCGGCAGCCCGTCCATAATTGTATACTAGTATCCAATCCATCCATCTCCATTGTTTACCTGAGGTGCCTTTTAGTTGTGCCTATTAAAATATGGAGAACAAAAATGTTGAGGTTCCAAAATTAGGGAAAGATCAAGATCCACTTCCACCTCGTGCTGAAGCTGCTGCCACTAGTCATGGCCGAGACGATGAAATGCCAGCAACGTCGTCTGCCAAGGCCGATGCCCAATGGCATAGTACAGAGCATGTCAAAACCAAAACACCAAATATCAGTAAAAAAAGGACTCCAAAACCTAAAATAAAATTGTCGGAGGAGAAGCGTAAACTTGCCAATATGCCATTTACCACACGGAGTGGCAAGGAACGGCTGAGGCCCTGGCCTATGTTCATGGCTAGTGGTTCAGCTTCACATGAGGATGGAAGCACTGAGCCTCTCGCTAGAAAACTGAAAAGACTCAAGCTGGCAAAAGCACCGCAAAGAACTGTGCGTTCTTTGAAATCCCAAATCCACAAGGAGAGTCCAATTGTGTCGGTTGCGATGCCTGACCTTCCCAACACTGGACGTGAAGAGCATGCGCCTTCCACCATTTGCACGCCCCCTGCAAGTGCTGGAAGGAGCACCCGCAGTCCAGTTCCTGATAGTCAGATTGAAGATGTCAGTGTTGAAGTACACCAGGATGAGGAGGATATGGGTGTTGCTGGCGCTGGGGAGGAAATTGACCAGGAGGATTCTGATGGTGAGGTGGTTTGTTTAAGTCAGGCACCCGGGGAGACACCTGTTGTCCGTGGGAGGAATATGGCCGTTGACATGCCAGGTGAAAATACCAAAAAAATCAGCTCTTCGGTGTGGAGGTATTTCACCAGAAATGCGGACAACAGGTGTCAAGCCGTGTGTTCCCTTTGTCAAGCTGTAATAAGTAGGGGTAAGGACGTTAACCACCTCGGAACATCCTCCCTTATACGTCACCTGCAGCGCATTCATAATAAGTCAGTGACAAGTTCAAAAACTTTGGGTGACAGCGGAAGCAGTCCACTGACCAGTAAATCCCTTCCTCTTGTAACCAAGCTCACGCAAACCACCCCACCAACTCCCTCAGTGTCAATTTCCTCCTTCCCCAGGAATGCCAATAGTCCTGCAGGCCATGTCACTGGCAATTCTGACGAGTCCTCTCCTGCCTGGGATTCCTCCGATGCATCCTTGCGTGTAACGCCTACTGCTGCTGGCGCTGCTGTTGTTGCCGCTGGGAGTCGATGGTCATCCCAGAGGGGAAGTCGTAAGCCCACTTGTACTACTTCCAGTAAGCAATTGACTGTTCAACAGTCCTTTGCGAGGAAGATGAAATATCACAGCAGTCATCCTACTGCAAAGCGGATAACTGAGTCCTTGACAACTATGTTGGTGTTAGACGTGCGTCCGGTATCCGCCGTTAGTTCACAGGGAACTAGACAATTTATTGAGGCAGTGTGCCCCCGTTACCAAATACCATCTAGGTTCCACTTCTCTAGGCAGGCGATACCGAGAATGTACACGGACGTCAGAAAAAGACTCACCAGTGTCCTAAAAAATGCAGTTGTACCCAATGTCCACTTAACCACGGACATGTGGACAAGTGGAGCAGGGCAGGGTCAGGACTATATGACTGTGACAGCCCACTGGGTAGATGTATGGACTCCCGCCGCAAGAACAGCAGCGGCGGCACCAGTAGCAGCATCTCGCAAACGCCAACTCTTTCCTAGGCAGGCTACGCTTTGTATCACCGCTTTCCAGAATACGCACACAGCTGAAAACCTCTTACGGCAACTGAGGAAGATCATCGCGGAATGGCTTACCCCAATTGGACTCTCCTGTGGATTTGTGGCATCGGACAACGCCAGCAATATTGTGTGTGCATTAAATATGGGCAAATTCCAGCACGTCCCATGTTTTGCACATACCTTGAATTTGGTGGTGCAGAATTTTTTAAAAAACGACAGGGGCGTGCAAGAGATGCTGTCGGTGGCCAGAAAAATTGCGGGACACTTTCGGCGTACAGGCACCACGTACAGAAGACTGGAGCACCACCAAAAACTACTGAACCTGCCCTGCCATCATCTGAAGCAAGAAGTGGTAACGAGGTGGAATTCAACCCTCTATATGCTTCAGAGGTTGGAGGAGCAGCAAAAGGCCATTCAAGCCTATACAATTGAGCACGATATAGTAGGTGGAATGCACCTGTCTCAAGTGCAGTGGAGAATGATTTCAACGTTGTGCAAGGTTCTGATGCCCTTTGAACTTGCCACACGTGAAGTCAGTTCAGACACTGCCAGCCTGAGTCAGGTCATTCCCCTCATCAGGCTTTTGCAGAAGAAGCTGGAGGCATTGAAGAAGGAGCTAAAAGGGAGCGATTCCGCTAGGCATGTGGGACTTGTGGATGCAGCCCTTAATTCGCTTAACAAGGATTCACGGGTGGTCAATCTGTTGAAATCAGAGCACTACATTTTGGCCACCGTGCTCGATCCTAGATTTAAAGCCTACCTTGGATCTCTCTTTCCGGCAGACACAGGTCTGCTGGGGTTGAAAGACCTGCTGGTGACAAAATTGTCAAGTCAAGCGGAACGCGACCTGTCAACATCTCCTCCTTCACATTCTCCCGCAACTGGGGGTGCGAGGAAAAGGCTCAGAATTCCGAGCCCACCCGCTGGCGGTGATGCAGGGCAGTCTGGAGCGACTGCTGATGCTGACATCTGGTCCGGACTGAAGGACCTGACAACGATTACGGACATGTCGTCTACTGTCACTGCATATGATTCTCTCAACATTGATAGAATGGTGGAGGATTATATGAGTGACCGCATCCAAGTAGGCACGTCACACAGTCCGTACTTATACTGGCAGGAAAAAGAGGCAATTTGGAGGCCCTTGCACAAACTGGCTTTATTCTACCTAAGTTGCCCTCCCACAAGTGTGTACTCCGAAAGAGTGTTTAGTGCCGCCGCTCACCTTGTCAGCAATCGGCGTACGAGGTTACATCCAGAAAATGTGGAGAAGATGATGTTCATTAAAATGAATTATAATCAATTCCTCCACGGAGACATTGACCAGCAGCAATTGCCTCCACAAAGTACACAGGGAGCTGAGATGGTGGATTCCAGTGGGGACGAATTGATAATCTGTGAGGAGGGGGATGTACACGGTGATATATCGGAGGGTGAAGATGAGGTGGACATCTTGCCTCTGTAGAGCCAGTTTGTGCAAGGAGAGATTAATTGCTTCTTTTTTGGGGGGGGTCCAAACCAACCCGTCATATCAGTCACAGTCGTGTGGCAGACCCTGTCACTGAAATGATGGGTTGGTTAAAGTGTGCATGTCCTGTTTTGTTTATACAACATAAGGGTGGGTGGGAGGGCCCAAGGACAATTCCATCTTGCACCTCTTTTTTCTTTTCTTTTTCTTTGCATCATGTGCTGATTGGGGAGGGTTTTTTGGAAGGGACATCCTGCGTGACACTGCAGTGCCACTCCTAGATGGGCCCGGTGTTTGTGTCGGCCACTAGGGTCGCTAATCTTACTCACACAGTCAGCTACCTCATTGCGCCTCTTTTTTTCTTTGCGTCATGTGCTGTTTGGGGAGGGTTTTTTGGAAGGGACATCCTGCGTGACACTGCAGTGCCACTCCTAGATGGGCCCGGTGTTTGTGTCGGCCACTAGGGTCGCTAATCTTACTCACACAGTCAGCTACCTCATTGCGCCTCTTTTTTTCTTTGCGTCATGTGCTGTTTGGGGAGGGTTTTTTGGAAGGGACATCCTGCGTGACACTGCAGTGCCACTCCTAGATGGGCCCGGTGTTTGTGTCGGCCACTAGGGTCGCTAATCTTACTCACACAGCTACCTCATTGCGCCTCTTTTTTTCTTTGCGTCATGTGCTGTTTGGGGAGGGTTTTTTGGAAGGGACATCCTGCGTGACACTGCAGTGCCACTCCTAGATGGGCCCGGTGTTTGTGTCGGCCACTAGGGTCGCTAATCTTACTCACACAGTCAGCTACCTCATTGCGCCTCTTTTTTTCTTTGCGTCATGTGCTGTTTGGGGAGGGTTTTTTGGAAGGGCCATCCTGCGTGACACTGCAGTGCCACTCCTAGATGGGCCCGGTGTTTGTGTCGGCCACTAGGGTCGCTAATCTTACTCACACAGCTACCTCATTGCGCCTCTTTTTTTCTTTGCGTCATGTGCTGTTTGGGGAGGGTTTTTTGGAAGGGCCATCCTGCGTGACACTGCAGTGCCACTCCTAGATGGGCCCGGTGTTTGTGTCGGCCACTAGGGTCGCTAATCTTACTCACACAGCTACCTCATTGCGCCTCTTTTTTTCTTTGCGTCATGTGCTGTTTGGGGAGGGTTTTTTGGAAGGGACATCCTGCGTGACACTGCAGTGCCACTCCTAGATGGGCCCGGTGTTTGTGTCGGCCACTAGGGTCGCTTATCTTACTCACACAGCGACCTCGGTGCAAATTTTAGGACTAAAAATAATATTGTGAGGTGTGAGGTATTCAGAATAGACTGAAAATGAGTGTAAATTATGGTTTTTGAGGTTAATAATACTTTGGGATCAAAATGACCCCCAAATTCTATGATTTAAGCTGTTTTTTAGTGTTTTTGGAAAAAAACACCCGAATCCAAAACACACCCGAATCCGACAAAAAAAATTCGGTGAGGTTTTGCCAAAACGCGTTCGAACCCAAAACACGGCCGCGGAACCGAACCCAAAACCAAAACACAAAACCCGAAAAATTTCAGGCGCTCATCTCTAATCACAATGCATTCAGCTGCAGGCAGCTAAACTGTACATCTGTGATTTAATAAGTACCACTGTGACATCACAATGCATTAAGCTGCAGGCAGCTAAACAGAACCTCTGTGACATCACAATGTTCAGCTGCAGGCACCTAGACAGTATCACCGTGACATCACAATGCATTCAGCTGCAGGCAGCTAGACAGTACCACTGTAACATCGCAATGCATTCAGCTGCAGGCAGCTAGATAGTACCTTTGTGATTTCATATGTACCACTGTGACATCACAATGCATTCAGCTGCAGGCAGCTACACAGTATCTCTGTGATATCAAAATGCATTCAGCTGCAGGCAGCTACACAGTACCTCTGTGATTTCATATGTACCACTGTGACATCACAATGCATTCAGCTGCAGGCAGCTAGACAGTACCACTGTGACATCGCAATGCATTCAGCTGCAGGCAGCTAGACAGTACCTCTGTGAGATCACAATGTTCAGCTGCAGGCAGCTAGAAAGTATCACCGTAACATCACAATGCATTCAGCTGCGAGCAGCTAGACAGTACCACTGTGACATCACAATGCATTCAGCTGCAGACAGCTAGACAGCACCTCTGTGACATCACAATTCATTCAGCTGCAGGCAGCTACACAGTACCTCTGTGACATCACAATGCATTCAGCTGCAGGCAGCTAAACAGTACCTCTGTGATTTCATATGTACCACTGTGACATCGCAATGCATTAAACTGCAGGCAGCTAGACAGTACCACTGTGACATCGCAATGCATTCAGCTGCAGGCAGCTAGACAGCACCTCTGTGACATCAGAAAGCATTAAGCTGCAGGCAGCTACACAGTATCTCTGTGACATCATAATGCATTCAGCTGCAGGTCGCTAGATAGTACCTTTGTGATTTCATATGTACCACTGTGACATCGCAATGCATTCAGCTGCAGGCAGCTAGACAGCAACTCTGTGACATCAGAAAGCATTCAGCTGCAGGTAGCTACACAGTACCTCTGTGACATCACAATGCATTCAGCTGCAGGCAGCTAAACAGTACCTCATTGATATCACAATGCATTCAGCTGCAGGCAGCTACACAGCTGCATTCAGCTACAGGCAGCTAGACAGTACCTCTGTGACATCACAATGCATTCAGCTGCAGGCAGCTAGACAGTACATCTGGGGCTTCATACGTACCACTGTGATATCACAATGCATTCAGCTGCAGGCAGCTAAACAGTACCTCTGTTACATCACAATACATTCAGATGCATGCAGCTAGACAGCACCTCTGTGAAATCACAATGCATTCAGCTGCAGGCAGCTAGACAGTACCTCTTTGATATCACAATGCATTCAGCTGCAGGTAGCTACACAGTTGCATTCAGCTACAGGCAGCTAGACAGTACCTTTGTGACATCACAATGCATTCAGCTGCAGGCAGCTAGACAGTACATATGTGACTTAATATGTACCACTGTGATATCACAATGCATTCATCTGCAGGCAGCTAAACAGTACCTCTGTTATATCACAATACATTCAGATGCATGCAGCTAGACAGCACCTCTGTGAAATCACAATGCATTCAGCTGCAGGCAGCAAGACAGTACATCTGTGACATCACAATACATTCAGAAACAGGCAGCTAAACACTATGACATCACAATGCATTCAGCTGCAGGCAGCTAGACAGCACCTCTGTGACATCACAATGCATTCAGCTGCAGGCAGCTAAACTGTACATCTGTGATTTAATAAGTACCACTGTGACATCACAATGCATTAAGCTGCAGGCAGCTAAACAGAACCTCTGTGACATCACAATGTTCAGCTGCAGGCACCTAGACAGTATCACCGTGACATCACAATGCATTCAGCTGCAGGCAGCTAGACAGTACCACTGTGACATCGCAATGCATTCAGCTGCAGGCAGCTAGATAGTACCTTTGTGATTTCATATGTACCACTGTGACATCACAATGCATTCAGCTGCAGGCAGCTACACTGTACCTCTGTGATATCACAATGCATTCAGCTGCAGGCAGCTACACAGTACCTCTGTGATTTCATATGTACCACTGTGACATTGCAATCCATTCAGCTGCAGGCAGCTACACAGTACCTCTGTGACATCAAAATGCATTCAGCTGCAGGCAGCTAGACAGTACCACTGTGACATCACAATGCATTCAGCTGCAGGCAGCTACACAGTACATCTGTGACATCACAATGCATTCAGCTGTAGGCAGCTAAATACAGGTTGAGTATCCCTTATCCAAAATGCTTGGGACCAGAGGTATTTTGGATATCGGATTTTTCCATATTTTGGAATAATTGCATTCCATAATGAGATATCATAGTGATGGGACCTAAATCTAAGCACAGAATGCATTTATGTTTCATATGCACCTTAAACACACAGCCTGAAGGTCATTTTAGCCAATATTTTTTTATAACTTTGTGCATTAAACAAAGTGGGGTATATTTACTAAGGTCCCGATTTTGACCGAGATGCCGTTTTTTCTTCAAAGTGTCATCTCGGTAATTTACTAAGCAAAAATCTCGGCAGTGATGAGGGCATTCGTAATATTTTGGAAGTCCTAGGAAAAAATCACGAATCAATACACCATCGGTCAAATACGCCTGCAATTTGCTAGAAATCGGGAATTTACTAAAAAGTGCAAAACACAAACACTGCCGACAATAGCCAAACACTGCCGTGATAAAATACAAATAGTGAAAAAGTGCTAAAAAAAAACAGACCTGCTTTTTTATCCCGTGTTTGTATAGGCATGCACGGATCCATGAGATCCGTGCATGTTTTTCAGTGGGAACGGGGGGAAAATGTTATAAATTTTCAGGAAAAAAATTGCGTGGGGTCCCCCCTCCTAAGGCAAACCAGCCTCGGGCTCTTTGAGCCGATCCTGGTTGCAGAAATATGGGAAAAAAATGGATAGGGGTTCCCCCATATTTAAGCAACCAGCATCGGGCTCTGCGCCTGGTCCTGGTTCCAAAAATACGGGGGACAAAAAGAGTAGGGGTCCCCCGTATTTTTGAAACCAGCACCGGGCTCCACTAGCTGGACAGATAATGCCACAGCCGGGGGTCACTTTTATACAGTGCCTTGCGGCCGTGGCATCAAATATCCAACTAGTCACTTTCGGTCAACCGCTGACCTGAAAGTTCCCACCATTGGTTACACAGTACCTCTGTGATATCACAATGCATTCAGCTGCAGGCAGCTAGACAGTACCTCTGTGATTTCATAAGTACCACTGTGACATTGCAATGCACTAAGCTGCAGGCAGCTAGATAGCACCTCTGAGACATCACAATGCATTCAGCTGCAGGCAGCTAGACAGTACCTCTGTGACATCACAATGCATTCAGCTGCAGGCAGCTAGACAGTACCTCTGTGACAACACAATGCATTCAGCTGCAGGCAGCTAGACAGTATCACTGTGACATTACAATACATTCAGTTGCAGGCAGCTAAACAGTACCTATGTGACATCACAATGCATTCAGCTGCAGGCAGCTAGACAGTATCACTGTGACATTACAATACATTCAGTTGCAGGCAGCTAGACAGTACCTCTGTGACATCACATTGCATTCAGCTGCAGGCAGCTACCCAGTAGCTATGTGACATCACAATGCATTCAGCTGCAGGCAGCTAAATAGTACCACTGTGACATCAGAATGCATTCAGCTGCAGGCACTTAAATAGTAGCAATGTGACATCAGAATGCATTCAGCTGGTGGCAGCTAGACAGCACCTCTGTGACATCACAATGCAATCAGCTACAGGCAGCTAGACAGCACCTCTGTGAAATCACAATGCATTCAGCTGCAGGCAGCTAAACAGTACCTCTGTTACATCAGAATACATTCAGATGCATGCAGCTAGACAGCACCTCTGTGAAATCACAATGCATTCAGCTGCAGGCAGCTAGACAGTACCTCTTTTATATCACAATGCATTCAGCTGCAGGTAGCTACACAGTTGCATTCAGCTACAGGCAGCTAGACAGTACCTTTGTGACATCACAATGCATTCAGCTGCAGGAAGCTAGACAGTACATCTGTGACTTCATATGTACCACTGTGATATCACAATGCATTCATCTGCAGGCAGCTAAACAGTACCTCTGTTACATCACAATACATTCAGATGCATGCAGCTAGACAGCACCTCTGTGAAATCACAATGCATTCAGCTGCAGGCAGCAAGACAGTACATCTGTGACATCACAATACATTCAGAAACAGGCAGCTAAACACTATGACATCACAATGCATTCAACTGCAGGCAGCTAGACAGCACCTCTGTGACATCACAATGCATTCAGCTGCAGGCAGCTAAACTGTACATCTGTGATTTAATAAGTACCACTGTGACATCACAATGCATTAAGCTGCAGGCAGCTAAACAGAACCTCTGTGACATCACAATGTTCAGCTGCAGGCACCTAGACAGTATCACCGTGACATCACAATGCATTCAGCTGCAGGCAGCTAGACAGTACCTTTGTGACCTCACAATGCATTCAGCTGCAGGCAGCTAGACAGTACATCTGTGACTTCATATGTACCACTGTGATATCACACTGCATTCAGCTGCAGGCAGCTAAACAGTACCTCTGTTACATCACAATACATTCAGATGCATGCAGCTAGACTGCACCTCTGTGAAATCACAATGCATTCAGCTGCAGACAGCAAGACAGTACATCTGTGACATCACAATGCATTCAGAAACAGGCAGCTAAATAGTACCACAGTGACATCACAATGCATTCAGAAACAGGCAGCTAAACACTATGACATCACAATGCATTCAGCTGCAGGCAGCTAGACAGTACCTTTGTGATTTCATATGTACCACTGTGACATTGCAATCCATTCAGCTGCAGGCAGCTACACAGTACCTCTGTGACATCAAAATGCATTCAGCTGCAGGCAGCTAGACAGTACCACTGTGACATCACAATGCATTCAGCTGCAGGCAGCTACACAGTACATCTGTGACATCACAATGCATTCAGCTGTAGGCAGCTAAATACAGGTTGAGTATCCCTTATCCAAAATGCTTGGGACCAGAGGTATTTTGGATATCGGATTTTTCCGTATTTTGGAATAATTGCATTCCATAATGAGATATCATAGTGATGGGACCTAAATCTAAGCACAGAATGCATTTATGTTTCATATGCACCTTAAACACACAGCCTGAAGGTCATTTTAGCCAATATTTTTTTATAACTTTGTGCATTAAACAAAGTGTGTCTACATTCACACAATTCATTTATATTTCATATACACCTTATACACACAGCCTGAAGGTCATTTAATACAATATTTTTAATAATTGTGTGTATTAAACAAAGTTTGTGTACATTGAGCCATCAAAAAACAAAGGTTTCACTATCTCACTCTCACTCAAAAAAGTCCGTATTTCGGAATATTCCATATTTCGGAATATTTGGATATGGGATACTCAACCTGTAGTACCACTGTGACATCATAATGCATTCAGCTGCAGGCAGCTACACAGTACCTCTGTGACATCACAATGCAATCAGCTGCAGGCAGCTAGACAGCAGCTCTGTGACATCACAATGCATTCAGCTGCAGGCAGCTAGACAGTACCTCTGTGATTTCATATGTACCACTGTGACATTGCAATGCACTAAGCTGCAGGCAGCTAGATAGCACCTCTGAGACATCACAATGCATTCAGCTGCAGGCAGCTAGACAGTACCTCTGTGACATCACAATGCATTCAGCTGCAGGCAGCTAGACAGTACCTCTGTGACAACACAATGCATTCAGCTGCAGGCAGCTAGACAGTATCACTGTGACATTACAATACATTTAGTTGCAGGCAGCTAAACAGTACCTATGTGACATCACAATGCATTCAGCTGCAGGCAGCTAGACAGTATCACTGTGACATTACAATACATTCAGTTGCAGGCAGCTAGACAGTACCTCTGTGACATCACATTGCATTCAGCTGCAGGCAGCTACCCAGTAGCAGAGGCGTAACTAGAGTTTTTGGAGCCCAGGGCAAGATCAATAATGGCGCCCCCCCCCCCCCCCCCCCCCCCCCCGCCAAAAAAAAAATAATAATTATTTTTTCTTACAAATAATAAATTAATAAAATGATAATAAAAAAAAAAATACAAAAGGAAAGTATGTGTCACTGCATATAAAGATGTCAGGGTGTGTATGTATGTGTATGTAGGTGCAGTGGTCGAAGTTGAATTTTTGAAGGTGGAATGAAAGAGTGCAGATAGCAATTATGAGCGCGCCGAAGGCGCGCGCGCTCCGGAAAAGGGGCGCGGTCACTCAAAAGGGGCGTGTCCTTCAGTGTAGTAGGACCCCTTATACTATCTAGTACTGGTGCCCCTTTCACATTATAGCACACGGTATGAGCCGAAATTCACATTATAGCACACAGTATGAGCCGAAATTCACATTGCCCCACACGGCATGAGCCGAAATTCACATTATAGCACACAGTATGAGCCGAAATTCACATTACCCCACATGGTATGAGCCGAAATTCACATTATAGCACACGGTATGAGCCGAAATTCACATTATAGCACACGGTATGAGCCAAAATTCACATTACTCCACATGGTATGAGCCAAAATTCACATTTCCCCACATGGTATGAGCCGAAATTCACATTACAGCACACGGTATGAGCCGAAATTCACATTACAGCACACGGAATGAGCCAAAATTCACATTACCCCACATAGTATGAGCCGAAATTCACATTATAGCACACGGTATGAGCCAAAATTCACATTACTCCACATAGTATGAGCCGAAATTCACATTATAGCACACGGTATTAGCCAAAATTTACGTTACAGCACATGATATGAGCCAAAATTCCCATTATAGAGTTAGGGGATCCTACACCCAGAATTAACATGGCCTGTGGGGCACTATGATGAGGGGAGCCCACCCCCTTAATAGACTAATTGCAGAGTTTAGCAGCGGAAGGGCTGCAGCGGTTTCTCACCCCAAGCTGCGGCGCTTCTGCCACCTCCGACACTCCACATCTTCGGCACCAACCGGGATGCAGAGCACCGCACCGGGTATGCACCCTTTTCAGTGTGGTCTGCTGCGCTCCGAAGGGGTTATTGTTTCAAGCTGCAGGATCCCGATGTGCGCCTTCCTCCCCGCTGTTACTGTCACGGTAAGCATTAGTATCGTTTACCGCAGAGGCCATTTTCTGAGGCATATGTGTTAAACCTCAGGAACTGAGATGCCCTTCTCACCATACAGCTGTGTGGCCGAGCCGGGCGGGGGGACAGCCAGCAGCAGCATGCCGGATATCAGCAGCAGAGGGTGCGGGCTGTACATACTTGAGGCAGCTGGATATTCAACAGTGCTGAAAGCCTCCGGAGCCCGCACCCCCGGAGCTGCAGTACACCGGCAGAGGACACCCATCCCCCGAACCCTGCGTAGCCCAAAGCCGGAGATCAGCAGCATGTTGAACGCGGAAGCAGAAGCTGCTTATTGCCGGTCAGCATGCTGCTAATCTCCGGCTTTGGGCTCCGCATGTGCATTACAGCCCCCACCCTCGGCTGCTGATATCCGGCATGCTGCCCCTGCTGCTGGCTTTCCACCCGCCCGGCTCGCCCACCCAGCTGGATGGTGAGCGAGAAGGGCATCTCAGTGCCCGTAGTTTAATACATATCTCTCTTCGGTAAATGGCCATTAGTACATCCCACACACACTGATTACACACACACAGACTGGCCACCCCCAAATCCTACACACACCCACTCAGACTACACACACACATTCTCATACTTTCCTCTCCCCCACACACACACTGGACTGCAAAAATTTACACACACTGACACTGTTCCACACACACACAATTAACACACACTCACACTGTCCCACACACACAATTAACACACACGCACACTATCCCACACACCAGTGGCGTGCGGTGAGGTCAGTGGCGTGCGGTGAGGCACTACAGCCATAATGTCCGCCGAATCCTGCCGATGACCCCTACTGCCACCGAGCCAATGCCCGCCACTGCCTCTGAGCCGATGCCCGCTGCCACCACCAATGGCTTACAAACTCGCCCACCATCAACTGACCCAGACCTCCGCCACTAATTTGCAACTCAGTCCAAAGTCGCCAATGCCCGCTGCATGCCTGCTCATCATACTTGTGATATATTGTACATTTTTATAGAAAAAAACAATAATCAGTGTTTGGGACTGGGAAGGGAGTGGGAGGAGGACATGAATGCAATTTTGTTGTCCAGGGTTTCCATTAACTTAATGGAGAAGGGTCTGAATGGGTTAAAAATGTAAAAAAAAAACTGCGTGAGGTCCCCCCTCCTAAGTATAACCAGCCTCGGGCTCTTTGAGCCGGTCCTGGTTGTTTAAATACTGGGAAAAAATTGGACAGGGGTTCCCCGTATTTAGACAACCAGCATCGGGCTCTTAGTCCGGTCCTGGTTCCAAAAATACGGGGGACAAAAGATGTAGGGGTCCCCCGTATTTTTTAAACCAGCACCGGGCTCCACTAGCCAGGGACATAATGCCACAGCCGGGGGACACATTTATGTAGGTCCCTGCGGCCGTGGCATTACCCCCCCAACTAGTCACCACTGGCCGGGGTTCCCTGGAGGAGTGGGGACCCCTTAAATCAAGGGGTCACCCCCCCTCCAGGCACCCAAGGGCCAGGGGTGAAGCCCGATGCTGTCCCCCCCATCCGTGGGCTGTGGATGGGAGGCTGATAGCCATGTAAGTAAAAAAAGAATATTGTTTTTTGTTGTGGAACTACAAGGCCCAGAAAGCCTCCCCCGCTTGCTGGTACTTGGAGAACCTCAAGTACCAACATGCAGGGAAATAACGGGCCCGCCGGTACCTGTAGTTCTACAACAGAAAAAATACCCAAATAAAAACACAACTCACACACCGTGACAGTAAAAATTTATTAAAGCACACTGACACACTCACACATACTTACCTATATCCCACGCCGGTCACGTCCACTTGTCCAGTAGAATCCAATAGGGGTAGCTGTAAAAGTGAGAGACACATTACTTACCTACATCCCACGCCGGTCACGTCCACTTGTCCAGTAGAATCCAGTAGGGGAATCTGTAAAAATGAGAGACAGATTACTTACCTACATCCCACGCCGATCACGTCCACTTGTCCAGTAGAATCCAATAGGGGTACCTGTAAAAATGAGAGACAGATTACTTACCTACATCCCACGCTGGTCACGTCCACTTGTCCAGTAGAATTCAATAGGGGTACCTGTAAAAATGGGAGACAGATTACTTACCTACATCCCACGCTGGTCACGTCCACTTGTCCAGTAGAATCCAGTAGGGGAATCTGTAAAAATGAGAGACAGATTACTTACCTACATCCCACGCCGATCACGTCCACTTGTCCAGTAGAATCCAATAGGGGTACCTGTAAAAATGAGAGACAGATTACTTACCTACATCCCACGCTGGTCACGTCCACTTGTCCAGTAGAATCCAGTAGGGGAATGTGTAAAAATGAGAGACAGATTACTTACCTACATCCCACGCTGGTCACGTCCACTTGTCCAGTAGAATTCAATAGGGGTACCTGTAAAAATGAGAGACAGATTACTTACCTACATCCCACGCTGGTCACGTCCACTTGTCCAGTAGAATTCAATAGGGGTACCTGTAAAAATGAGAGACAGATTACTTACCTACATCCCACGCTGGTCACGTCCACTTGTCCAGTAGAATTCAATAGGGGTACCTGTAAAAATGAGAGACAGATTACTTACCTACATCCCACGCTGGTCACGTCCACTTGTCCAGTAGAATCCAGTAGGGGAATCTGTAAAAATGAGAGACAGATTACTTACCTACATCCCACGCCGGTCACGTCCACTTGTCCAGTAGAATCCAATAGGGGTACCTGTAAAAATGAGAGACAGATTACTTACCTACATCCCACGCCGGTCACGTCCACTTGTCCAGTAGAATCCAATAGCGTTACCTGTAAAAATGAGAGACAGATTACTTACCTACATCCCACGCCGATCACGTCCACTTGTCCAGTAGAATCCAATAGGGGTACCTGTAAAAATGAGAGACAGATTACTTACCTACATCCCACGCTGGTCACGTCCACTTGTCCAGTAGAATTCAATAGGGGTACCTGTAAAAATGAGAGACAGATTACTTACCTACATCCCACGCTGGTCACGTCCACTTGTCCAGTAGAATCCAGTAGGGGAATCTGTAAAAATGAGAAACAGATTACTTACCTACATCCCACGCCGGTCACGTCCACTTGTCCAGTAGAATCCAATAGGGGTACCTGTAAAAATGAGAGACAGATTACTTACCTACATCCCACGCTGGTCACGTCCACTTGTCCAGTAGAATTCAATAGGGGTACCTGTAAAAATGAGAGACAGATTACTTACCTACATCCCACGCCGGTCACGTCCACTTGTCCAGTAGAATCCAATAGGGGTACCTGTGAAAATGAGAGAGAGATTACTTACCTACATCCCACGCCGGTCACGTCCACTTGTCCAGTAGAATACAATAGGGGTACCTGTAAAAATAAGAGACAGATTACTTACCTACATCCCACGCCGGTCACGTCCACTTGTCCAGTAGAATTCAATAGGGGTACCTGTAAAAATTAAAATGATACTTACAAACTGCAATCCACAGGAGGAGAGAGAGAGAGAGAGAGAGAGAGAGAGAGAGAGAGAGAGAGGGGGGGGGAGAGACTAACCTGCTGCTGCTGCTGGGGAGACCGGCACACACTGCAGGGCCACGACGGGAGGACGGAGCCGGCGGAGGAAAGGGAGAGCCGCACACCGCCGCTCCTGTCAGCGGCAGCGGAGGAGGACGGGGCGCACACTACAGACGCCAATAACCGCCGGGACAATTAACACACGCACACTGTCCCAAACACAATTAACACACACGCACGCACACTGTCCCACACACACAAACAACACACACGCACACTGTCCCACACACACAAATAACACACGCACACTGTCCCACACACACAATTAACAAACACGCACTGTCCCACACACACACAATTAACACTCACACTGTCCCACACACACACACACACACACACACACACACACACACACACACTTAACACACGCACACTGTCCCACACACACACAATTAACACACACGCACTGTCCCACACACACACAATTAATACACAAGCACACTGTCCCACACACACACAATTAACACACACGCACACTGTCCCACACACACACAATTAACACACACTCAAACTGTCCCACACACACACACACACACACAATTAACACACTCACACTGTCCCACACATACACAATTAACACACACGCACACTGTCCCACACACACACACACACAATTAACACGCACTCAAAACTGTCCCACACACACAATTAACACACTCACACTGTCACACACACACACACACAATTAACAAACACGCACTGTCCCACACACACAAATAACACACTCACACTGTCACACACACGCACACTGCCCCACACACACACACACACACACACACACACACACACACACACACACACACACACAATTTACACACACTCAAACTGTCCCACACACACAATTAACACACTCACACTGTCCCACACACACACAATTAACACACACGCACTGTCCAACACACACGCACACTGTCCGACACACACACAATTAACACACACACACTTAACACACACACACACACACAAAATGTCCCGCACCCCCTTCCCGCTCACCTGCACTCACTGCTGTTCAGGGGCCGCACGCCCCCCCCGAGGCCGCGCACGCGCATGCGCGCACCTCCGCGGTCGCGATCGCGCACGCGATCGCGTACACACACATTCACTTTGCAGGGGGGAGTAGGGGGAGGCTCCTGGCTGCCGCTGCCTGTCTATTGTGACAGGCACAGCAGCCGGGGAGACAGGGAAAGCGCCGCGGGTAGCGCCGGCGGAATCCCTGAAGCATGGGGCGAGTGGGCCGTGCAGGTGCCGGTGGCGCCCCCCTCTGTTGGGGCTGCCATGGCGCCCAGGGCACGTGCCCTGCTCGCCCCGTGCTAGATACGCCTCTGCCCAGTAGCTATGTGACATCACAATGCATTCAGCTGCAGGCAGCTAAATAGTACCACTGTGACATCAGAATGCATTCAGCTGCAGGCACTTAAATAGTAGCAATGTGACATCAGAATGCATTCAGCTGGTGGCAGCTAAACAGCATCTCTGTGACATCACAATGCAATCAGCTACAGGCAGCTAGACAGCACCTCTGTGAAATCACAATGCATTCAGCTGCAGGCAGCTAAACAGTACCTCTGTTACATCAGAATACATTCAGATGCATGCAGCTAGACAGCACCTCTGTGAAATCACAATGCATTCAGCTGCAGGCAGCTAGACAGTACCTCTTTTATATCACAATGCATTCAGCTGCAGGTAGCTACACAGTTGCATTCAGCTACAGGCAGCTAGACAGTACCTTTGTGACATCACAATGCATTCAGCTGCAGGCAGCTAGACAGTACATCTGTGACTTCATATGTACCACTGTGATATCACAATGCATTCATCTGCAGGCAGCTAAACAGTACCTCTGTTACATCACAATACATTCAGATGCATGCAGCTAGACAGCACCTCTGTGAAATCACAATGCATTCAGCTGCAGGCAGCAAGACAGTACATCTGTGACATCACAATACATCCAGAAACAGGCAGCTAAACACTATGACATCACAATGCATTCAGCTGCAGGCAGCTAGACAGCACCTCTGTGACATCACAATGCATTCAGCTGCAGGCAGCTAAACTGTACATCTGTGATTTAATAAGTACCACTGTGACATCACAATGCATTAAGCTGCAGGCAGCTAAACAGAACCTCTGTGACATCACAATGTTCAGCTGCAGGCACCTAGACAGTATCACCGTGACATCACAATGCATTCAGCTGCAGGCAACTAGACAGTACCTTTGTGACCTCACAATGCATTCAGCTGCAGGCAGCTAGACAGTACATCTGTGACTTCATATGTACCACTGTGATATCACACTGCATTCAGCTGCAGGCAGCTAAACAGTACCTCTGTTACATCACAATACATTCAGATGCATGCAGCTAGACTGCACCTCTGTGAAATCACAATGCATTCAGCTGCAGACAGCAAGACAGTACATCTGTGACATCACAATGCATTCAGAAACAGGCAGCTAAATAGTACCACAGTGACATCACAATGCATTCAGCTGCAGGCAGCTAGACAGTACATCTGTGACTTCATATGTACCACTGTGATATCACAATGCATTCATCTGCAGGCAGCTAAACAGTACCTCTGTTACATCACAATACATTCAGATGCATGCAGCTAGACTGCACCTCTGTGAAATCACAATGCATTCAGCTGCAGACAGCAAGACAGTACATCTGTGACATCACAATGCATTCAGAAACAGGCAGCTAAACACTATGACATCACAATGCATTCAGCTGCAGGCAGCTAGACAGTACCTCTGTGATTTCATATGTACCACTGTGACATTGCAATCCATTCAGCTGCAGGCAGCTACACAGTACCTCTGTGACATCAAAATGCATTCAGCTGCAGGCAGCTAGACAGTACCACTGTGACATCACAATGCATTCAGCTGCAGGCAGCTACACAGTACATCTGTGACATCACAATGCATTCAGCTGTAGGCAGCTAAATACAGGTTGAGTATCCCTTATCCAAAATGCTTGGGACCAGAGGTATTTTGGATATCGGATTTTTCCGTATTTTGGAATAATTGCATTCCATAATGAGATATCATAGTGATGGGACCTAAATCTAAGCACAGAATGCATTTATGTTTCATATGCACCTTAAACACACAGCCTGAAGGTCATTTTAGCCAATATTTTTTTATAACTTTGTGCATTAAACAAAGTGTGTCTACATTCACACAATTCATTTATATTTCATATACACCTTATACACACAGCCTGAAGGTCATTTAATACAATATTTTTAATAATTGTGTGTATTAAACAAAGTTTGTGTACATTGAGCCATCAAAAAACAAAGGTTTCACTATCTCACTCTCACTCAAAAAAGTCCGTATTTCGGAATATTCCATATTTCGGAATATTTGGATATGGGATACTCAACCTGTAGTACCACTGTGACATCATAATGCATTCAGCTGCAGGCAGCTACACAGTACCTCTGTGACATCACAATGCAATCAGCTGCAGGCAGCTAGACAGCAGCTCTGTGACATCACAATGCATTCAGCTGCAGGCAGCTACACAGTACCTCTGTGATATCACAATGCATTCAGCTGCAGGCAGCTAGACAGTACCTCTGTGATTTCATATGTACCACTGTGACATTGCAATGCACTAAGCTGCAGGCAGCTAGATAGCACCTCTGAGACATCACAATGCATTCAGCTGCAGGCAGCTAGACAGTACCTCTGTGACATCACAATGCATTCAGCTGCAGGCAGCTAGACAGTACCTCTGTGACAACACAATGCATTCAGCTGCAGGCAGCTAGACAGTATCACTGTGACATTACAATACATTTAGTTGCAGGCAGCTAAACAGTACCTATGTGACATCACAATGCATTCAGCTGCAGGCAGCTAGACAGTATCACTGTGACATTACAATACATTCAGTTGCAGGCAGCTAGACAGTACCTCTGTGACATCACATTGCATTCAGCTGCAGGCAGCTACCCAGTAGCAGAGGCGTAACTAGAGGTTTTGGAGCCCAGGGCAAGATCAATAATGGCGCCCCCCCCCCAAAAAAAAAATAATAATAATTTTTTCTTAAAAATAATAAATTAATAAAATGATAATAAAAAAAAAATACAAAAGGAAAGTATGTGTCACTGCATATAAAGATGTCAGGGTGTGTATGTATGTGTATGTAGGTGCAGTGGTCGAAGTTGAATTTTTGAAGGTGGAATGAAAGAGTGCAGATAGGAATTATGCGCGCGCCGAAGGCGCGCACGCTCCAGAAAAGGGGCGCGGTCACTCAAAAGGGGCGTGTCCTTCAGTGTAGTAGGACCCCTTATACTATCTAGTACTGGTGCCCCTTTCACATTATAGCACACGGTATGAGCCGAAATTCACATTATAGCACACAGTATGAGCCGAAATTCACATTGCCCCACACGGCATGAGCCGAAATTCACATTATAGCACACAGTATGAGCCGAAATTCACATTACCCCACATGGTATGAGCCAAAATTCACATTATAGCACACGGTATGAGCCGAAATTCACATTATAGCACACGGTATGAGCCAAAATTCACATTACTCCACATGGTATGAGCCAAAATTCACATTTCCCCACATGGTATGAGCCGAAATTCACATTACAGCACACGGTATGAGCCGAAATTCACATTACAGCACAAGGAATGAGCCAAAATTCACATTACCCCACAGAGTATGAGCCGAAATTCACATTATAGCACACGGTATGAGCCAAAATTCACATTACTCCACATGGTATGAGCCAAAATTCACATTTCCCCACATGGTATGAGCCGAAATTCACATTACAGCACACGGTATGAGCCGAAATTCACATTACAGCACACGTAATGAGCCAAAATTCACATTACCCCACATAGTATGAGCCAAAATTCACATTATAGCACACGGTATTAGCCAAAATTCACGTTACAGCACATGATATGAGCCAAAATTCCCATTATAGAGTTAGGGGATCCTACACCCAGAATTAACATGGCCTGTGGGGCACTATGATGAGGGGAGCCCACCCCCTTAATAGACTAATTGCAGAGTTTAGCAGCGGAAGGGCTGCAGCGGTTTCTCACCCCAAGCTGCGGCACTTCTGCCACCTCCGACACTCCACATCTTCGGCACCAACCGGGATGCAGAGCACCGCACCGGGTATGCACCCTTTTCAGTGTGGTCTGCTGCGCTCCGAAGGGGTTCTTGTTTCAAGCTGCAGGATCCCGATGTGCGCCTTCCTCCCCGCTGTTACTGTCACGGTAAGCATTAGTATCGTTTACCGCAGAGGCCATTTTCTGAGGCATATGTGTTAAACCTCAGGAACTGAGATGCCCTTCTCACCATACAGCTGTGTGGCCGAGCCGGGCGGGGGGACAGCCAGCAGCAGCATGCCGGATATCAGCAGCAGAGGGTGCGGGCTGTACATACTTGAGGCAGCTGGATATTCAACAGTGCTGAAAGCCTCCGGAGCCCGCACCCCCGGAGCTGCAGTACACCGGCAGAGGACACCCATCCCCCGAACCCTGCGTAGCCCAAAGCCGGAGATCAGCAGCATGTTGAACGCGGAAGCAGAAGCTGCTTATTGCCGGTCAGCATGCTGCTAATCTCCGGCTTTGGGCTCCGCATGTGCATTACAGCCCCCACCCTCGGCTGCTGATATCCGGCATGCTGCCCCTGCTGCTGGCTTTCCACCCGCCCGGCTCGCCCACCCAGCTGGATGGTGAGCGAGAAGGGCATCTCAGTGCCCGTAGTTTAATACATATCTCTCTTCGGTAAATGGCCATTAGTACATCCCACACACACTGATTACACACACACAGACTGGCCACCCCCAAATCCTACACACACCCACTCAGACTACACACACACATTCTCATACTTTCCTCTCCCCCACACACACACTGGACTGCAAAAATTTACACACACTGACACTGTTCCACACACACACAATTAACACACACTCACACTGTCCCACACACACAATTAACACACACGCACACTATCCCACACACCAGTGGCGTGCGGTGAGGTCAGTGGCGTGCGGTGAGGCACTACAGCCATAATGTCCGCCGAATCCTGCCGATGACCCCTACCGCCACCGAGCCAATGCCCGCCACTGCCTCTGAGCCGATGCCCGCTGCCACCACCAATGGCTTACAAACTCGCCCACCATCAACTGACCCAGACCTCCGCCACTAATTTGCAACTCAGTCCAAAGTCGCCAATGCCCGCTGCATGCCTGCTCATCATACTTGTGATATATTGTACATTTTTATAGAAAAAAACAATAATCAGTGTTTGGGACTGGGAAGGGAGTGGGAGGAGGACATGAATGCAATTTTGTTGTCCAGGGTTTCCATTAACTTAATGGAGAAGGGTCTGAATGGGTTAAAAATGTAAAAAAAAAACTGCGTGAGGTCCCCCCTCCTAAGTATAACCAGCCTCGGGCTCTTTGAGCCGGTCCTGGTTGTTTAAATACTGGGAAAAAATTGGACAGGGGTTCCCCGTATTTAGACAACCAGCATCGGGCTCTTAGTCCGGTCCTGGTTCCAAAAATACGGGGGACAAAAGATGTAGGGGTCCCCCGTATTTTTTAAACCAGCACCGGGCTCCACTAGCCAGGGACATAATGCCACAGCCGGGGGACACATTTATGTAGGTCCCTGCGGCCGTGGCATTACCCCCCCAACTAGTCACCACTGGCCGGGGTTCCCTGGAGGAGTGGGGACCCCTTAAATCAAGGGGTCACCCCCCCTCCAGGCACCCAAGGGCCAGGGGTGAAGCCCGATGCTGTCCCCCCCATCCGTGGGCTGTGGATGGGAGGCTGATAGCCATGTAAGTAAAACAAGAATATTGTTTTTTGTTGTGGAACTACAAGGCCCAGAAAGCCTCCCCCGCTTGCTGGTACTTGGAGAACCTCAAGTACCAACATGCAGGGAAATAACGGGCCCGCCGGTACCTGTAGTTCTACAACAGAAAAAATACCCAAATAAAAACACAACTCACACACCGTGACAGTAAAAATTTATTAAAGCACACTGACACACTCACACATACTTACCTATATCCCACGCCGGTCACGTCCACTTGTCCAGTAGAATCCAATAGGGGTAGCTGTAAAAATGAGAGACACATTACTTACCTACATCCCACGCCGGTCACGTCCACTTGTCCAGTAGAATCCAGTAGGGGAATCTGTAAAAATGAGAGACAGATTACTTACCTACATCCCACGCCGATCACGTCCACTTGTCCAGTAGAATCCAATAGGGGTACCTGTAAAAATGAGAGACAGATTACTTACCTACATCCCACGCTGGTCACGTCCACTTGTCCAGTAGAATTCAATAGGGGTACCTGTAAAAATGAGAGACAGATTACTTACCTACATCCCACGCTGGTCACGTCCACTTGTCCAGTAGAATTCAATAGGGGTACCTGTAAAAATGAGAGACAGATTACTTACCTACATCCCACGCTGGTCACGTCCACTTGTCCAGTAGAATCCAGTAGGGGAATCTGTAAAAATGAGAGACAGATTACTTACCTACATCCCACGCCGGTCACGTCCACTTGTCCAGTAGAATCCAATAGGGGTACCTGTAAAAATGAGAGACAGATTACTTACCTACATCCCACGCCGGTCACGTCCACTTGTCCAGTAGAATCCAATAGCGTTACCTGTAAAAATGAGAGACAGATTACTTACCTACATCCCACGCCGATCACGTCCACTTGTCCAGTAGAATCCAATAGGGGTACCTGTAAAAATGAGAGACAGATTACTTACCTACATCCCACGCTGGTCACGTCCACTTGTCCAGTAGAATTCAATAGGGGTACCTGTAAAAATGAGAGACAGATTACTTACCTACATCCCACGCTGGTCACGTCCACTTGTCCAGTAGAATCCAGTAGGGGAATCTGTAAAAATGAGAAACAGATTACTTACCTACATCCCACGCCGGTCACGTCCACTTGTCCAGTAGAATCCAATAGGGGTACCTGTAAAAATGAGAGACAGATTACTTACCTACATCCCACGCTGGTCACGTCCACTTGTCCAGTAGAATTCAATAGGGGTACCTGTAAAAATGAGAGACAGATTACTTACCTACATCCCACGCCGGTCACGTCCACTTGTCCAGTAGAATCCAATAGGGGTACCTGTGAAAATGAGAGAGAGATTACTTACCTACATCCCACGCCGGTCACGTCCACTTGTCCAGTAGAATACAATAGGGGTACCTGTAAAAATAAGAGACAGATTACTTACCTACATCCCACGCCGGTCACGTCCACTTGTCCAGTAGAATTCAATAGGGGTACCTGTAAAAATTAAAATGATACTTACAAACTGCAATCCACAGGAGGAGAGAGAGAGAGAGAGAGAGAGAGAGGGGGGGGGGGGGGAAAGAGACTAACCTGCTGCTGCTGGGGAGACCGTCACACACTGCAGGGCCACGACGGGAGGACGGAGCCGGCGGAGGAGGGGGAGAGCCGCACACCGCCGCTCCTGTCAGCGGCAGCGGAGGAGGACGGGGCGCACACTACAGACGCCAATAACCGCCGGGACAATTAACACACGCACACTGTCCCAAACACAATTAACACACACGCACGCACACTGTCCCACACACACAAACAACACACACGCACACTGTCCCACACACACAAATAACACACACGCACACTGTCCCACACACACAATTAACAAACACGCACTGTCCCACACACACACAATTAACACTCACACTGTCCCACACACACACACACACACACTTAACACACGCACACTGTCCCACACACACACAATTAACACACACGCACTGTCCCACACACACACAATTAATACACAAGCACACTGTCCCACACACACACAATTAACACACACGCACACTGTCCCACACACACACAATTAACACACACTCAAACTGTCCCCCCCCACACACACACACACACACACAATTAACACACTCACACTGTCCCACACATACACAATTAACACACACGCACACTGTCCCACACACACACAATTAACACGCACTCAAAACTGTCCCACACACACAATTAACACACTCACACTGTCACACACACACACACACACACACACACACACAATTAACAAACACGCACTGTCCCACACACACAATTAACACACTCACACTGTCACACACACGCACACTGTCCCACACACACACACACACACACACACACACACAATTTACACACACTCAAACTGTCCCACACACACAATTAACACACTCACACTGTCCCACACACACACAATTAACACACACGCACTGTCCAACACACACGCACACTGTCCGACACACACACAATTAACACACACACACACACACACACAAAATGTCCCGCACCCCCTTCCCGCTCACCTGCACTCACTGCTGTTCAGGGGCCGCACGCCCCCCCCGAGGCCGCGCACGCGCATGCGCGCACCTCCGCGGTCGCGATCGCGCACGCGATCGCGTACACACACATTCACTTTGCAGGGGGGAGTAGGGGGAGGCTCCTGGCTGCCGCTGCCTGTCTATTGTGACAGGCACAGCAGCCGGGGAGACAGGGAAAGCGCCGCGGGTAGCGCCGGCGGAATCCCTGAAGCATGGGGCGAGTGGGCCGTGCAGGTGCCGGTGGCGCCCCCCTCTGTTGGGGCTGCCATGGCGCCCAGGGCACGTGCCCTGCTCGCCCCGTGCTAGATACGCCTCTGCCCAGTAGCTATGTGACATCACAATGCATTCAGCTGCAGGCAGCTAAATAGTACCACTGTGACATCAGAATGCATTCAGCTGCAGGCACTTAAATAGTAGCAATGTGACATCAGAATGCATTCAGCTGGTGGCAGCTAGACAGCACCTCTGTGACATCACAATGCAATCAGCTACAGGCAGCTAGACAGCACCTCTGTGAAATCACAATGCATTCAGCTGCAGGCAGCTAAACAGTACCTCTGTTACATCAGAATACATTCAGATGCATGCAGCTAGACAGCACCTCTGTGAAATCACAATGCATTCAGCTGCAGGCAGCTAGACAGTACCTCTTTTATATCACAATGCATTCAGCTGCAGGTAGCTACACAGTTGCATTCAGCTACAGGCAGCTAGACAGTACCTTTGTGACATCACAATGCATTCAGCTGCAGGCAGCTAGACAGTACATCTGTGACTTCATATGTACCACTGTGATATCACAATGCATTCATCTGCAGGCAGCTAAACAGTACCTCTGTTACATCACAATACATTCAGATGCATGCAGCTAGACAGCACCTCTGTGAAATCACAATGCATTCAGCTGCAGGCAGCAAGACAGTACATCTGTGACATCACAATACATTCAGAAACAGGCAGCTAAACACTATGACATCACAATGCATTCAGCTGCAGGCAGCTAGACAGCACCTCTGTGACATCACAATGCATTCAGCTGCAGGCAGCTAAACTGTACATCTGTGATTTAATAAGTACCACTGTGACATCACAATGCATTAAGCTGCAGGCAGCTAAACAGAACCTCTGTGACATCACAATGTTCAGCTGCAGGCACCTAGACAGTATCACCGTGACATCACAATGCATTCAGCTGCAGGCAGCTAGACAGTACCTTTGTGACCTCACAATGCATTCAGCTGCAGGCAGCTAGACAGTACATCTGTGACTTCATATGTACCACTGTGATATCACACTGCATTCAGCTGCAGGCAGCTAAACAGTACCTCTGTTACATCACAATACATTCAGATGCATGCAGCTAGACTGCACCTCTGTGAAATCACAATGCATTCAGCTGCAGACAGCAAGACAGTACATCTGTGACATCACAATGCATTCAGAAACAGGCAGCTAAATAGTACCACTGTGACATCACAATGCATTCAGCTGCAGGCAGCTAGACAGTACATCTGTGACTTCATATGTACCACTGTGATATCACAATGCATTCATCTGCAGGCAGCTAAACAGTACATCTGTTACATCACAATACATTCAGATGCATGCAGCTAGACTGCACCTCTGTGAAATCACAATGCATTCAGCTGCAGACAGCAAGACAGTACATCTGTGACATCACAATGCATTCAGCTGCAGGCAGCTAGACAGTACCTCTGTGATTTCATATGTACCACTGTGACATTGCAATCCATTCAGCTGCAGGCAGCTACACAGTACCTCTGTGACATCAAAATGCATTCAGCTGCAGGCAGCTAGACAGTACCACTGTGACATCACAATGCATTCAGCTGCAGGCAGCTACACAGTACATCTGTGACATCACAATGCATTCAGCTGTAGGCAGCTAAATACAGGTTGAGTATCCCTTATCCAAAATGCTTGGGACCAGAGGTATTTTGGATATCGGATTTTTCCGTATTTTGGAATAATTGCATTCCATAATGAGATATCATAGTGATGGGACCTAAATCTAAGCACAGAATGCATTTATGTTTCATATGCACCTTAAACACACAGCCTGAAGGTCATTTTAGCCAATATTTTTTTATAACTTTGTGCATTAAACAAAGTGTGTCTACATTCACACAATTCATTTATATTTCATATACACCTTATACACACAGCCTGAAGGTCATTTAATACAATATTTTTAATAATTTTGTGTATTAAACAAAGTTTGTGTACATTGAGCCATCAAAAAACAAAGGTTTCACTATCTCACTCTCACTCAAAAAAGTCCGTATTTCGGTATATTCCATATTTCGGAATATTTGGATATGGGATACTCAACCTGTAGTACCACTGTGACATCATAATGCATTCAGCTGCAGGCAGCTACACAGTGCCTCTGTGACATCACAATGCAATCAGCTGCAGGCAGCTAGACAGCAGCTCTGTGACATCACAATGCATTCAGCTGCAGGCAGCTACACAGTACCTCTGTGATATCACAATGCATTCAGCTGCAGGCAGCTAGACAGTACCTCTGTGATTTCATATGTACCACTGTGACATTGCAATGCACTAAGCTGCAGGCAGCTAGATAGCACCTCTGAGACATCACAATGCATTCAGCTGCAGGCAGCTAGACAGTACCTCTGTGACATCACAATGCATTCAGCTGCAGGCAGCTAGACAGTACCTCTGTGACAACACAATGCATTCAGCTGCAGGCAGCTAGACAGTATCACTGTGACATTACAATACATTCAGTTGCAGGCAGCTAGACAGTACCTCTGTGACATCACATTGCATTCAGCTGCAGGCAGCTACCCAGTAGCTATGTGACATCACAATGCATTCAGCTGCAGGCAGCTAAATAGTACCACTGTGACATCAGAATGCATTCAGCTGCAGGCACTTAAATAGTAGCAATGTGACATCAGAATGCATTCAGCTGGTGGCAGCTAGACAGCACCTCTGTGACATCACAATGCAATCAGCTACAGGTAGCTAGACAGCACCTCTGTGAAATCACAATGCATTCAGCTGCAGGCAGCTAAACAGTACCTCTGTTACATCAGAATACATTCAGATGCATGCAGCTAGACAGCACCTCTGTGAAATCACAATGCATTCAGCTGCAGGCAGCTAGACAGTACCTCTTTTATATCACAATGCATTCAGCTGCAGGTAGCTACACAGTTGCATTCAGCTACAGGCAGCTAGACAGTACCTTTGTGACATCACAATGCATTCAGCTGCAGGCAGCTAGACAGTACATCTGTGACTTCATATGTACCACTGTGATATCACAATGCATTCATCTGCAGGCAGCTAAACAGTACCTCTGTTACATCACAATACATTCAGATGCATGCAGCTAGACAGCACCTCTGTGAAATCACAATGCATTCAGCTGCAGGCAGCAAGACAGTACATCTGTGACATCACAATACATTCAGAAACAGGCAGCTAAACACTATGACATCACAATGCATTCAGCTGCAGGCAGCTAGACAGCACCTCTGTGACATCACAATGCATTCAGCTGCAGGCAGCTAAACTGTACATCTGTGATTTAATAAGTACCACTGTGACATCACAATGCATTAAGCTGCAGGCAGCTAAACAGAACCTCTGTGACATCACAATGTTCAGCTGCAGGCACCTAGACAGTATCACCGTGACATCACAATGCATTCAGCTGCAGGCAGCTAGACAGTACCTTTGTGACCTCACAATGCATTCAGCTGCAGGCAGCTAGACAGTACATCTGTGACTTCATATGTACCACTGTGATATCACACTGCATTCAGCTGCAGGCAGCTAAACAGTACCTCTGTTACATCACAATACATTCAGATGCATGCAGCTAGACTGCACCTCTGTGAAATCACAATGCATTCAGCTGCAGACAGCAAGACAGTACATCTGTGACATCACAATGCATTCAGAAACAGGCAGCTAAATAGTACCACTGTGACATCACAATGCATTCAGCTGCAGGCAGCTAGACAGTACATCTGTGACTTCATATGTACCACTGTGATATCACAATGCATTCATCTGCAGGCAGCTAAACAGTACCTCTGTTACATCACAATACATTCAGATGCATGCAGCTAGACTGCACCTCTGTGAAATCACAATGCATTCAGCTGCAGACAGCAAGACAGTACATCTGTGACATCACAATGCATTCAGAAACAGGCAGCTAAACACTATGACATCACAATGCATTCAGCTGCAGGCAGCTAGACAGTACCTCTGTGATTTCATATATACCACTGTGACATTGCAATCCATTCAGCTGCAGGCAGCTACACAGTACCTCTGTGACATCAAAATGCATTCAGCTGCAGGCAGCTAGACAGTACCACTGTGACATCACAATGCATTCAGCTGCAGGCAGCTACACAGTACATCTGTGACATCACAATGCATTCAGCTGCAGGCAGCTAAATACAGGTTGAGTATCCCTTATCCAAAATGCTTGGGACCAGAGGTATTTTGGATATCGGATTTTTCCGTATTTTGGAATAATTGCATTCCATAATGAGATATCATAGTGATGGGACCTAAATCTAAGCACAGAATGCATTTATGTTTCATATGCACCTTAAACACAAAGCCTGAAGGTCATTTTAGCCAATATTTTTTTATAACTTTGTGCATTAAACAAAGTGTGTCTACATTCACACAATTCATTTATATTTCATATACACCTTATACACACAGCCTGAAGGTCATTTAATACAATATTTTTAATAATTTTGTGTATTAAACAAAGTTTGTGTACATTGAGCCATCAAAAAACAAAGGTTTCACTATCTCACTCTCACTCAAAAAAGTCCGTATTTCGGAATATTCCATATTTCGGAATATTTGGATATGGGATACTCAACCTGTAGTACCACTGTGACATCATAATGCATTCAGCTGCAGGCAGCTACACAGTACCTCTGTGACATCACAATGCAATCAGCTGCAGGCAGCTAGACAGCAGCTCTGACATCACAATGCATTCAGCTGCAGGCAGCTACACAGTACCTCTGTGATATCACAATGCATTCAGCTGCAGGCAGCTAGACAGTACCTCTGTGATTTCATATGTACCACTGTGACATTGCAATGCACTAAGCTGCAGGCAGCTAGATAGCACCTCTGAGACATCACAATGCATTCAGCTGCAGGCAGCTAGACAGTACCTCTGTGACATCACAATGCATTCAGCTGCAGGCAGCTACACAGTACCTCTGTGACATCAAAATGCATTCAGCTGCAGGTAGCTAGACAGTACCACTGTGACATCACAATGCATTCAGCTGCAGGCAGCTACACAGTACATCTGTGACATCACAACAATGCATTCAGCTGCAGGCAGCTAAATAGTACCACTGTGACATCACAATGCATTCAGCTACAGGCACGTAAATAGTGCCTCTGTGACATCACAATGCAATCAGCTGCAGTACCTCTGTGATTTCATATGTACCACAGTGACATTGCAATGCATTAAGCTGCAGGCAGCTAGATAGCACCTCTGAGACATCACAATTCATTCAGCTGCAGGCAGCTAGACAGTACCTCTGTGATATCACAATGCATTCAGCTGCACGCAGCTAGACAGTACCTCTGTGACATTACAATACATTCAGTTGCAGGCAGCTAGACAGTACCTATGTGAGATCACAATGCATTCAGCTGCATGCAGCTAAACAGTACCTCTGTGACACTGCAGTGCATTCAGCTGCAGGCAGCCAGACAGTACCTCTGTGACATTACAATACATTCAGTTGCAGGCAGCTAGACAGTACCTCTGTGACATCACATTGCATTCAGCTGCAGGCAGCTACACAGTAGCTATGTGACATCACAATGCATTCAGCTGCAGGCAGCTAAATAGTACCACTGTGACATCACAATGCATTCAGCTGCAGGCAGCTATACACCACCTCTGTGAAATCACAATGCATTCAGTTGCAGGCAGCTGGACAGCACCTCTGTGATATCACAATGCATTCAGCTGCAGGCAGCTAGACAGAACCTGTGTAATTTCATAAGTACCACTGTGACATCACAATGTATTCAGCTGCATGCAGCTAAACAGTACCACTGTGACATCACCATATATTCACTGTAGGCAGCTAAACGGTATCTCTGTGACATCACAATGCAATCAGATGCAGGCAGCTAGACAGCACCTCTGTGACATCACAATGCATTCAGCTGCACATAGCAAGACAGTACCACTGTGATTTCATATGTACTACTGTGACATTGCAATGCATTAAGCTGCAGGCAGCTAGATAGCACCTCTGAGACATCACAATGCATTCAGCTGCAGGCAGCTAGACAGTACCTCTGTGACATCACAATGCATTCAGCTGCAGGCAGCTAGACAGTACCTCTGTGACAAAACAATGCATTCAGCTGCAGGCAGATAGACAGTATCACTGTGACATTACAATGCATTCAGTTGCAGGCAGCTAAACAGTACCTATGTGACATCACAATGCATTCAGCTGCAGGCAGCTAGACAGTATCACTGTGACATTACAATACATTCAGTTGCAGGCAGTTAGACAGTACCTCTGTGACATCACACTGCATTCAGCTGCAGGCAGCTGGACAGAACTTCTGTGATTTCATAAGTACCACTGTAAAAATACAATGCATTAACTGCAGGTAGCTAAACGGTACCTCTGTGACATCACAATGCATTCAGCTACAGGCAGCTAAACAGTACCTCTATGACGTCACAATGCATTCAGCTGCAGGCAGCTAGACAGCGACTCTGTGACATCACAAAGCATTCAGCTGCATGCAGCTACACAGTACGTCTGTGACATCACAATGCATTCAGCTGCAGGCAGCTACACAGTACCTCTGTGACATCACAATGTACTCAGCTGCACGCAACTAGACAGCACCTCTGTGACAGACAACACAATGCTTTCAGCTGCAGGCAGCTAGACAGTACCTCTGTGAGATCACAATGTTCAGCTGCAGGCAGCTAGAAAGTATCACCGTAACATCACAATGCATTCAGCTGCGAGCAGCTAGACAGTACCACTGTGACATCACAATGCATTCAGCTGCAGACAGCTAGACAGCACCTCTCTGACATCACAATTCATTTAGCTGCAGGCAGCTACACAGTACCTCTGTGACATCACAATGCATTCAGCTGCAGGCAGCTAAACAGTACCTCTGTGATTTCATATGTACCACTGTGACATCGCAATGCATTAAACTGCAGGCAGCTAGACAGTACCACTGTGACATCGCAATGCATTCAGCTGCAGGCAGCTAGATAGTACCTTTGTGATTTCATATGTACCACTGTGACATCACAATGCATTCAGCTGCAGGCAGCTACACAGTACCTCTGTGATATCACAATGCATTCAGCTGCAGGCAGCTACACAGTACCTCTGTGATTTCATATGTACCACTGTGACATTGCAATCCATTCAGCTGCAGGCAGCTACACAGTACCTCTGTGACATCAAAATGCATTCAGCTGCAGGCAGCTAGACAGTACCACTGTGACATCACAATGCATTCAGCTGCAGGCAGCTACACAGTACATCTGTGACATCACAATGCATTCAGCTGTAGGCAGCTAAATACAGGTTGAGTATCCCTTATCCAAAATGCTTGGGACCAGAGGTATTTTGGATATCGGATTTTTCCGTATTTTGGAATAATTGCATTCCATAATGAGATATCATAGTGATGGGACCTAAATCTAAGCACAGAATGCATTTATGTTTCATATGCACCTTAAACACACAGCCTGAAGGTCATTTTAGCCAATATTTTTTTATAACTTTGTGCATTAAACAAAGTGGGGTATATTTACTAAGGTCCCGATTTTGACCGAGATGCCGTTTTTTCTTCAAAGTGTCATCTCGGTAATTTACTAAGCAAAAATCTCGGCAGTGATGAGGGCATTCGTAATATTTTGGAAGTCCTAGGAAAAAATCACGAATCAATACACCATCGGTCAAATACGCCTGCAATTTGCTAGAAATCGGGAATTTACTAAAAAGTGCAAAACACAAACACTGCCGACAATAGCCAAACACTGCCGTGATAAAATACAAATAGTGAAAAAGTGCTAAAAAAAAACAGACCTGCTTTTTTATCCCGTGTTTGTATAGGCATGCACGGATCCATGAGATCCGTGCATGTTTTTCAGTGGGAACGGGGGGGAAATGTTATAAATTTTCAGGAAAAAAATTGCGTGGGGTCCCCCCTCCTAAGGCAAACCAGCCTCGGGCTCTTTGAGCCGATTCTGGTTGCAGAAATATGGGAAAAAAATGGACAGGGGTTCCCCCATATTTAAGCAACCAGCATCGGGCTCTGCGCCTGGTCCTGGTTCCAAAAATACGGGGGACAAAAAGAGTAGGGGTCCCCCGTATTTTTGAAACCAGCACCGGGCTCCACTAGCTGGACAGATAATGCCGCAGCCGGGGGTCACTTTTATACAGTGCCTTGCGGCCGTGGCATCAAATATCCAACTAGTCACTTTCGGTCAACCGCTGACCTGAAAGTTCCCACCATTGGTTACACAGTACCTCTGTGATATCACAATGCATTCAGCTGCAGGCAGCTAGACAGTACCTCTGTGATTTCATATGTACCACTGTGACATTGCAATGCACTAAGCTGCAGGCAGCTAGATAGCACCTCTGAGACATCACAATGCATTCAGCTGCAGGCAGCTAGACAGTACCTCTGTGACATCACAATGCATTCAGCTGCAGGCAGCTAGACAGTACCTCTGTGACAACACAATGCATTCAGCTGCAGGCAGCTAGACAGTATCACTGTGACATTACAATACATTTAGTTGCAGGCAGCTAAACAGTACCTATGTGACATCACAATGCATTCAGCTGCAGGCAGCTAGACAGTATCACTGTGACATTACAATACATTCAGTTGCAGGCAGCTAGACAGTACCTCTGTGACATCACATTGCATTCAGCTGCAGGCAGCTACCCAGTAGCTATGTGACATCACAATGCATTCAGCTGCAGGCAGCTAAATAGTACCACTGTGACATCAGAATGCATTCAGCTGCAGGCACTTAAATAGTAGCAATGTGACATCAGAATGCATTCAGCTGGTGGCAGCTAGACAGCACCTCTGTGACATCACAATGCAATCAGCTACAGGCAGCTAGACAGCACCTCTGTGAAATCACAATGCATTCAGCTGCAGGCAGCTAAACAGTACCTCTGTTACATCAGAATACATTCAGATGCATGCAGCTAGACAGCACCTCTGTGAAATCACAATGCATTCAGCTGCAGGCAGCTAGACAGTACCTCTTTTATATCACAATGCATTCAGCTGCAGGTAGCTACACAGTTGCATTCAGCTACAGGCAGCTAGACAGTACCTTTGTCACATCACAATGCATTCAGCTGCAGGCAGCTAGACAGTACATCTGTGACTTCATATGTACCACTGTGATATCACAATGCATTCATCTGCAGGCAGCTAAACAGTACCTCTGTTACATCACAATACATTCAGATGCATGCAGCTAGACAGCACCTCTGTGAAATCACAATGCATTCAGCTGCAGGCAGCAAGACAGTACATCTGTGACATCACAATACATTCAGAAACAGGCAGCTAAACACTATGACATCACAATGCATTCAGCTGCAGGCAGCTAGACAGCACCTCTGTGACATCACAATGCATTCAGCTGCAGGCAGCTAAACTGTACATCTGTGATTTAATAAGTACCACTGTGACATCACAATGCATTAAGCTGCAGGCAGCTAAACAGAACCTCTGTGACATCACAATGTTCAGCTGCAGGCACCTAGACAGTATAACCGTGACAGCACAATGCATTCAGCTGCAGGCAGCTAGACAGTACCTTTGTGACCTCACAATGCATTCAGCTGCAGGCAGCTAGACAGTACATCTGTGACTTCATATGTACCACTGTGATATCACACTGCATTCAGCTGCAGGCAGCTAAACAGTACCTCTGTTACATCACAATACATTCAGATGCATGCAGCTAGACTGCACCTCTGTGAAATCACAATGCATTCAGCTGCAGACAGCAAGACAGTACATCTGTGACATCACAATGCATTCAGAAACAGGCAGCTAAATAGTACCACTGTGACATCACAATGCATTCAGCTGCAGGCAGCTAGACAGTACATCTGTGACTTCATATGTACCACTGTGATATCACAATGCATTCATCTGCAGGCAGCTAAACAGTACCTCTGTTACATCACAATACATTCAGATGCATGCAGCTAGACTGCACCTCTGTGAAATCACAATGCATTCAGCTGCAGACAGCAAGACAGTACATCTGTGACATCACAATGCATTCAGAAACAGGCAGCTAAACACTATGACATCACAATGCATTCAGCTGCAGGCAGCTAGACAGTACCTCTGTGATTTCATATGTACCACTGTGACATTGCAATCCATTCAGCTGCAGGCAGCTACACAGTACCTCTGTGACATCAAAATGCATTCAGCTGCAGGCAGCTAGACAGTACCACTGTGACATCACAATGCATTCAGCTGCAGGCAGCTACACAGTACATCTGTGACATCACAATGCATTCAGCTGTAGGCAGCTAAATACAGGTTGAGTATCCCTTATCCAAAATGCTTGGGACCAGAGGTATTTTGGATATCGGATTTTTCCGTATTTTGGAATAATTGCATTCCATAATGAGATATCATAGTGATGGGACCTAAATCTAAGCACAGAATGCATTTATGTTTCATATGCACCTTAAACACACAGCCTGAAGGTCATTTTAGCAAATTTTTTTTATAACTTTGTGCATTAAACAAAGTGTGTCTACATTCACACAATTCATTTATATTTCATATACACCTTATACACACAGCCTGAAGGTCATTTAATACAATATTTTTAATAATTTTGTGTATTAAACAAAGTTTGTGTACATTGAGCCATCAAAAAACAAAGGTTTCACTATCTCACTCTCACTCAAAAAAGTCCGTATTTCGGAATATTCCATATTTCGGAATATTTGGATATGGGATACTCAACCTGTAGTACCACTGTGACATCATAATGCATTCAGCTGCAGGCAGCTACACAGTACCTCTGTGACATCACAATGCAATCAGCTGCAGGCAGCTAGACAGCAGCTCTGTGACATCACAATGCATTCAGCTGCAGGCAGCTACACAGTACCTCTGTGATATCACAATGCATTCAGCTGCAGGCAGCTACACAGTACCTCTGTGATTTCATATGTACCACTGTGACATTGCAATGCACTAAGCTGCAGGCAGCTAGATAGCACCTCTGAGACATCACAATGCATTCAGCTGCAGGCAGCTAGACAGTACCTCTGTGACATCACAATGCATTCAGCTGCAGGCAGCTAGACATTACCTCTGTGACAACACAATGCATTCAGCTGCAGGCAGCTAGACAGTATCACTGTGACATTACAATACATTTAGTTGCAGGCAGCTAAACAGTACCTATGTGACATCACAATGCATTCAGCTGCAGGCAGCTAGACAGTATCACTGTGACATTACAATACATTCAGTTGCAGGCAGCTAGACAGTACCTCTGTGACATCACATTGCATTCAGCTGCAGGCAGCTACCCAGTAGCTATGTGACATCACAATGCATTCAGCTGCAGGCAGCTAAATAGTACAATTGTGACATCAGAATGCATTCAGCTGCAGGCACTTAAATAGTAGCAATGTGACATCAGAATGCATTCAGCTGGTGGCAGCTAGACATCACCTCTGTGACATCACAATGCAATCAGCTACAGGCAGCTAGACAGCACCTCTGTGAAATCACAATGCATTCAGCTGCAGGCAGCTAAACAGTACCTCTGTTACATCAGAATACATTCAGATGCATGCAGCTAGACAGCACCTCTGTGAAATCACAATGCATTCAGCTGCAGGCAGCTAGACAGTACCTCTTTTATATCACAATGCATTCAGCTGCAGGTAGCTACACAGTTGCATTCAGCTACAGGCAGCTAGACAGTACCTTTGTGACATCACAATGCATTCAGCTGCAGGCAGCTAGACAGTACATCTGTGACTTCATATGTACCACTGTGATATCACACTGCATTCAGCTGCAGGCAGCTAAACAGTACCTCTGTTACATCACAATACATTCAGATGCATGCAGCTAGACTGCACCTCTGTGAAATCACAATGCATTCAGCTGCAGACAGCAAGACAGTACATCTGTGACATCACAATGCATTCAGAAACAGGCAGCTAAATAGTACCACTGTGACATCACAATGCATTCAGCTGCAGGCAGCTAGACAGTACATCTGTGACTTCATATGTACCACTGTGATATCACAATGCATTCATCTGCAGGCAGCTAAACAGTACCTCTGTTACATCACAATACATTCAGATGCATGCAGCTAGACTGCACCTCTGTGAAATCACAATGCATTCAGCTGCAGACAGCAAGACAGTACATCTGTGACATCACAATGCATTCAGAAACAGGCAGCTAAACACTATGACATCACAATGCATTCAGCTGCAGGCAGCTAGACAGTACCTCTGTGATTTCATATGTACCACTGTGACATTGCAATCCATTCAGCTGCAGGCAGCTACACAGTACCTCTGTGACATCAAAATGCATTCAGCTGCAGGCAGCTAGACAGTACCACTGTGACATCACAATGCATTCAGCTGCAGGCAGCTACACAGTACATCTGTGACATCACAATGCATTCAGCTGCAGGCAGCTACACAGTACATCTGTGACATCACAATGCATTCAGCTGTAGGCAGCTAAATACAGGTTGAGTATCCCTTATCCAAAATGCTTGGGACCAGAGGTATTTTGGATATCGGATTTTTCCGTATTTTGGAATAATTGCATTCCATAATGAGATATCATAGTGATGGGACCTAAATCTAAGCACAGAATGCATTTATGTTTCATATGCACCTTAAACACAAAGCCTGAAGGTCATTTTAGCCAATATTTTTTTATAACTTTGTGCATTAAACAAAGTGTGTCTACATTCACACAATTCATTTATATTTCATATACACCTTATACACACAGCCTGAAGGTTATTTAATACAATATTTGTAATAATTTTGTGTATTAAACAAAGTTTGTGTACATTGAGCCATCAAAAAACAAAGGTTTCACTATCTCACTCTCACTCAAAAAAGTCCGTATTTCGGAATATTCCATATTTCGGAATATTTGGATATGGGATACTCAACCTGTAGTACCACTGTGACATCATAATGCATTCAGCTGCAGGCAGCTACACAGTACCTCTGTGACATCACAATGCAATCAGCTGCAGGCAGCTAGACAGCAGCTCTGTGACATCACAATGCATTCAGCTGCAGGCAGCTACACAGTACCTCTGTGATATCACAATGCATTCAGCTGCAGGCAGCTAGACAGTACCTCTGTGATTTCATATGTACCACTGTGACATTGCAATGCACTAAGCTGCTGGCAGCTAGATAGCACCTCTGAGACATCACAATGCATTCAGCTGCAGGCAGCTAGACAGTACCTCTGTGACATCACAATGCATTCAGCTGCAGGCAGCTACACAGTACCTCTGTGACATCAAAATGCATTCAGCTGCAGGTAGCTAGACAGTACCACTGTGACATCACAATGCATTCAGCTGCAGGCAGCTACACAGTACATCTGTGACATCACAATGCATTCAGCTGCAGGCAGCTAAATAGTACCACTGTGACATCACAATGCAATCAGCTGCAGGCAGCTAGACAGCAGCTCTGTGACATCACAATGCATTCAGCTGCAGGCAGCTACACAGTACCTCTGTGATATCACAATGCATTCAGCTGCAGGCAGCTAGACAGTACCTCTGTGATTTCATATGTACCACTGTGACATTGCAATGCACTAAGCTGCAGGCAGCTAGATAGCACCTCTGAGACATCACAATGCATTCAGCTGCAGGCAGCTAGACAGTACCTCTGTGACATCACAATGCATTCAGCTGCAGGCAGCTAGACATTACCTCTGTGACAACACAATGCATTCAGCTGCAGGCAGCTAGACAGTATCACTGTGACATTACAATACATTTAGTTGCAGGCAGCTAAACAGTACCTATGTGACATCACAATGCATTCAGCTGCAGGCAGCTAGACAGTATCACTGTGACATTACAATACATTCAGTTGCAGGCAGCTAGACAGTACCTCTGTGACATCACATTGCATTCAGCTGCAGGCAGCTACCCAGTAGCTATGTGACATCACAATGCATTCAGCTGCAGGCAGCTAAATAGTACCATTGTGACATCAGAATGCATTCAGCTGCAGGCACTTAAATAGTAGCAATGTGACATCAGAATGCATTCAGCTGGTGGCAGCTAGACATCACCTCTGTGACATCACAATGCAATCAGCTACAGGCAGCTAGACAGCACCTCTGTGAAATCACAATGCATTCAGCTGCAGGCAGCTAAACAGTACCTCTGTTACATCAGAATACATTCAGATGCATGCAGCTAGACAGCACCTCTGTGAAATCACAATGCATTCAGCTGCAGGCAGCTAGACAGTACCTCTTTTATATCACAATGCATTCAGCTGCAGGTAGCTACACAGTTGCATTCAGCTACAGGCAGCTAGACAGTACCTTTGTGACATCACAATGCATTCAGCTGCAGGCAGCTAGACAGTACATCCGTGACTTCATATGTACCACTGTGATATCACAATGCATTCATCTGCAGACAGCTAAACAGTACCTCTGTTACATCACAATACATTCAGATGCATGCAGCTAGACAGCACCTCTGTGAAATCACAATGCATTCAGCTGCAGACAGCAAGACAGTACATCTGTGACATCACAATACATTCAGAAACAGGCAGCTAAACACTATGACATCACAGTGCATTCAGCTGCAGGCAGCTAGACAGCACCTCTGTGACATCACAATGCATTCAGCTGCAGGCAGCTAAACTGTACATCTGTGATTTAATAAGTACCACTGTGACATCACAATGCATTAAGCTGCAGGCAGCTAAACAGAACCTCTGTGACATCACAATGTTCAGCTGCAGGCACCTAGACAGTATCACCGTGACATCACAATGCATTCAGCTGCAGGCAGCTAGACAGTACCTTTGTGACCTCACAATGCATTCAGCTGCAGGCAGCTAGACAGTACATCTGTGACTTCATATGTACCACTGTGATATCACACTGCATTCAGCTGCAGGCAGCTAAACAGTACCTCTGTTACATCACAATACATTCAGATGCATGCAGCTAGACTGCACCTCTGTGAAATCACAATGCATTCAGCTGCAGACAGCAAGACAGTACATCTGTGACATCACAATGCATTCAGAAACAGGCAGCTAAATAGTACCACTGTGACATCACAATGCATTCAGCTGCAGGCAGCTAGACAGTACATCTGTGACTTCATATGTACCACTGTGATATCACAATGCATTCATCTGCAGGCAGCTAAACAGTACCTCTGTTACATCACAATACATTCAGATGCATGCAGCTAGACTGCACCTCTGTGAAATCACAATGCATTCAGCTGCAGACAGCAAGACAGTACATCTGTGACATCACAATGCATTCAGAAACAGGCAGCTAAACACTATGACATCACAATGCATTCAGCTGCAGGCAGCTAGACAGTACCTCTGTGATTTCATATGTACCACTGTGACATTGCAATCCATTCAGCTGCAGGCAGCTACACAGTACCTCTGTGACATCAAAATGCATTCAGCTGCAGGCAGCTAGACAGTACCACTGTGACATCACAATGCATTCAGCTGCAGGCAGCTACACAGTACATCTGTGACATCACAATGCATTCAGCTGTAGGCAGCTACACAGTACCTCTGTGACATCACAATGCAATCAGCTGCAGGCAGCTAGACAGCAGCTCTGTGACATCACAATGCATTCAGCTGCAGGCAGCTACACAGTACCTCTGTGATATCACAATGCATTCAGCTGCAGGCAGCTAGACAGTACCTCTGTGATTTCATATGTACCACTGTGACATTGCAATGCACTAAGCTGCTGGCAGCTAGATAGCACCTCTGAGACATCACAATGCATTCAGCTGCAGGCAGCTAGACAGTACCTCTGTGACATCACAATGCATTCAGCTGCAGGCAGCTACACAGTACCTCTGTGACATCAAAATGCATTCAGCTGCAGGTAGCTAGACAGTACCACTGTGACATCACAATGCATTCAGCTGCAGGCAGCTACACAGTACATCTGTGACATCACAATGCATTCAGCTGCAGGCAGCTAAATAGTACCACTGTGACATCACAATGCATTCAGCTACAGGCACGTAAATAGTGCCTCTGTGACATCACAATGCAATCAGCTGCAGTACCTCTGTGATTTCATATGTACCACAGTGACATTGCAATGCATTAAGCTGCAGGCAGCTAGATAGCACCTCTGAGACATTACAATTCATTCAGCTGCAGGCAGCTAGACAGTACCTCTGTGATATCACAATGCATTCAGCTGCACGCAGCTAGACAGTACCTCTGTGACATTACAATACATTCAGTTGCAGGCAGCTAGACAGTACCTATGTGAGATCACAATGCATTCAGCTGCATGCAGCTAAACAGTACCTCTGTGACACTGCAGTGCATTCAGCTGCAGGCAGCTAGACAGTATCACTGTGACATTACAATACATTCAGTTGCAGGCAGCTAGACAGTACCTCTGTGACATCACATTGCATTCAGCTGCAGGCAGCTACACAGTAGCTATGTGACATCACAATGCATTCAGCTGCAGGCAGCTAAATAGTACCACTGTGACATCAGAATGCATTCAGCTGCAGGCAGCTATACACCACCTCTGTGAAATCACAATGCATTCAGTTGCAGGCAGCTGGACAGCACCTCTGTGATATCACAATGCATTCAGCTGCAGGCAGCTAGACAGAACCTGTGTAAATTTCTAGAGATGAGCGCCGGAAATTTTTCGGGTTTTGTGTTTTGGTTTTGGGTTCGGTTCCGCGGCCGTGTTTTGGGTTCGACCGCGTTTTGGCAAAACCTAACCGAATTTTTTTTGTCGGATTCGGGTGTGTTTTGGATTCGGGTGTTTTTTTCCCAAAAACCTAAAAAACAGCTTAAATCATAGAATTTGGGGGTCATTTTGATCCCAAAGTATTATTAACCTCAAAAACCATCATTTCCACTCATTTTCAGTCTATTCTGAATACCTCACACCTCACAATATTATTTTTAGTCCTAAAATTTGCACCGAGGTCGCTGGATGACTAAGCTAAGCGACCCTAGTGGCCGACACAAACACCTGGCCCATCTAGGAGTGGCACTGCAGTGTCACGCAGGATGTCTCTTCCAAAAAACCCTCCCCAAACAGCACATGACGCAAAGAAAAAAAGAGGCGCAATGAGGTAGCTGTGTGAGTAAGATAAGCGACCCTAGTGGCCGACACAAACACCGGGCCCATCTAGGAGTGGCACTGCAGTGTCACGCAGGATGTCTCTTCCAAAAAACCCTCCCCAAACAGCACATGACGCAAAGAAAAAAAGAGGCGCAATGAGGTAGCTGTGTGAGTAAGATAAGCGACCCTAGTGGCCGACACAAACACCGGGCCCATCTAGGAGTGGCACTGCAGTGTCACGCAGGATGTCCCTTCCAAAAAACCCTCCACAAACAGCACATGACGCAAAGAAAAAAAGAGGCGCAATGAGGTAGCTGTGTGAGTAAGATAAGCGACCCTAGTGGCCGACACAAACACCGGGCCCATCTAGGAGTGGCACTGCAGTGTCATGCAGGATGGCCCTTCCAAAAAACCCTCCCCAAACAGCACATGACGCAAAGAAAAAAAGAGGCGCAATGAGGTAGCTGTGTGAGTAAGATAAGCGACCCTAGTGGCCGACACAAACACCGGGCCCATCTAGGAGTGGCACTGCAGTGTCACGCAGGATGGCCCTTCCAAAAAACCCTCCCCAAACAGCACATGACGCAAAGAAAAATTAAAGAAAAAAGAGGTGCAAGATGGAATTGTCCTTGGGCCCTCCCACCCACCCTTATGTTGTATAAACAGGACATGCACACTTTAACCAACCCATCATTTCAGTGACAGGGTCTGCCACACGACTGTGACTGATATGACGGGTTGGTTTGGACCCCCACCAAAAAAGAAGCAATTAATCTCTCCTTGCACAAACTGGCTCTACAGAGGCAAGATGTCCACCTCATCATCATCCTCCGATATATCACCGTGTACATCCCCCTCCTCACAGATTATCAATTCGTCCCCACTGGAATCCACCATCTCAGCTCCCTGTGTACTTTGTGGAGGCAATTGCTGCTGGTCAATGTCTCCGCGGAGGAATTGATTATAATTCATTTTAATGAACATCATCTTCTCCACATTTTCTGGATGTAACCTCGTACGCCGATTGCTGACAAGGTGAGCGGCGGCACTAAACACTCTTTCGGAGTACACACTTGTGGGAGGGCAACTTAGGTAGAATAAAGCCAGTTTGTGCAAGGGCCTCCAAATTGCCTCTTTTTCCTGCCAGTATAAGTACGGACTGTGTGACGTGCCTACTTGGATGCGGTCACTCATATAATCCTCCACCATTCTTTCAATGTTGAGAGAATCATATGCAGTGACAGTAGACGACATGTCCGTAATCGTTGTCAGGTCCTTCAGTCCGGACCAGATGTCAGCATCAGCAGTCGCTCCAGACTGCCCTGCATCACCGCCAGCGGGTGGGCTCAGAATTCTGAGCCTTTTCCTCGCACCCCCAGTTGCGGGAGAATGTGAAGGAGGAGATGTTGACAGGTCGCGTTCCGCTTGACTTGACAATTTTCTCACCAGCAGGTCTTTCAACCCCAGCAGACTTGTGTCTGCCGGAAAGAGAGATCCAAGGTAGGCTTTAAATCTAGGATCGAGCACGGTGGCCAAAATGTAGTGCTCTGATTTCAACAGATTGACCACCCGTGAATCCTTGTTAAGCGAATTAAGGGCTCCATCCACAAGTCCCACATGCCTAGCGGAATCGCTCCGTGTTAGCTCCTCCTTCAATGTCTCCAGCTTCTTCTGCAAAAGCCTGATGAGGGGAATGACCTGACTCAGGCTGGCAGTGTCTGAACTGACTTCACGTGTGGCAAGTTCAAAGGGCATCAGAACCTTGCACAACGTTGAAATCATTCTCCACTGCGCTTGAGACAGGTGCATTCCACCTCCTATATCGTGCTCAATTGTATAGGCTTGAATGGCCTTTTGCTGCTCCTCCAACCTCTGAAGCATATAGAGGGTTGAATTCCACCTCGTTACCACTTCTTGCTTCAGATGATGGCAGGGCAGGTTCAGTAGTTTTTGGTGGTGCTCCAGTCTTCTGTACGTGGTGCCTGTACGCCGAAAGTGTCCCGCAATTCTTCTGGCCACCGACAGCATCTCTTGCACGCCCCTGTCGTTTTTTAAAAAATTCTGCACCACCAAATTCAAGGTATGTGCAAAACATGGGACGTGCTGGAATTTGCCCATATTTAATGCACACACAATATTGCTGGCGTTGTCCGATGCCACAAATCCACAGGAGAGTCCAATTGGGGTAAGCCATTCCGCGATGATCTTCCTCAGTTGCCGTAAGAGGTTTTCAGCTGTGTGCGTATTCTGGAAACCGGTGATACAAAGCGTAGCCTGCCTAGGAAAGAGTTGGCGTTTGCGAGATGCTGCTACTGGTGCCGCCGCTGCTGTTCTTGCGGCGGGAGTCCATACATCTACCCAGTGGGCTGTCACAGTCATATAGTCCTGACCCTGCCCTGCTCCACTTGTCCACATGTCCGTGGTTAAGTGGACATTGGGTACAACTGCATTTTTTAGGACACTGGTGAGTCTTTTTCTGACGTCCGTGTACATTCTCGGTATCGCCTGCCTAGAGAAGTGGAACCTAGATGGTATTTGGTAACGGGGGCACACTGCCTCAATAAATTGTCTAGTTCCCTGTGAACTAACGGCGGATACCGGACGCACGTCTAACACCAACATAGTTGTCAAGGCCTCAGTTATCCGCTTTGCAGCAGGATGACTGCTGTGATATTTCATCTTCCTCGCAAAGGACTGTTGGACAGTCAATTGCTTACTGGAAGTAGTACAAGTGGGCTTACGACTTCCCCTCTGGGATGACGATCGACTCCCAGCAGCAACAACAGCAGCGCCAGCAGCAGTAGGCATTACACTCAAGGATGCATCGGAGGAATCCCAGGCAGGAGAGGACTCGTCAGAATTGCCAGTGACATGGCCTGCAGGACTATTGGCATTCCTGGGTAAGGAGGAAATTGACACTGAGGGAGTTGGTGGGGTGGTTTGCGTGAGCTTGGTTACAAGAGGAAGGGATTTACTGGTCAGTGGACTGCTTCCGCTGTCACCCAAAGTTTTTGAACTTGTCACTGACTTATTATGAATGCGCTGCAGGTGACGTATAAGGGAGGATGTTCCGAGGTGGTTAACGTCCTTACCCCTACTTATTACAGCTTGACAAAGGCAACACACGGCTTGACAAATGTTGTCCGCATTTCTGGTGAAATACTTCCACACCGAAGAGCTGATTTTTTTTGTATTTTGACCAGGCATGTCAATGGCCCTATTCCTCCCACGGACAACAGGTGTCTCCCCGGGTGCCTGACTTAAACAAACCACCTCACCATCAGAATCCTCCTGGTCAATTTCCTCCCCAGCGCCAGCAACACCCATATCCTCCTCATCCTGGTGTACTTCAACACTGACATCTTCAATCTGACTATCAGGAACTGGACTGCGGGTGCTCCTTCCAGCACTTGCAGGGGGCGTGCAAATGGTGGAAGGCGCATGCTCTTCACGTCCAGTGTTGGGAAGGTCAGGCATCGCAACCGACACAATTGGACTCTCCTTGTGGATTTGGGATTTCGAAGAACGCACAGTCCTTTGCGGTGCTTTTGCCAGCTTGAGTCTTTTCAGTTTTCTAGCGAGAGGCTGAGTGCTTCCATCCTCATGTGAAGCTGAACCACTAGCCATGAACATAGGCCAGGGCCTCAGCCGTTCCTTGCCACTCCGTGTGGTAAATGGCATATTGGCAAGTTTACGCTTCTCCTCCGACAATTTTATTTTAGGTTTTGGAGTCCTTTTTTTACTGATATTTGGTGTTTTGGATTTGACATGCTCTGTACTATGACATTGGGCATCGGCCTTGGCAGACGACGTTGCTGGCATTTCATCGTCTCGGCCATGACTAGTGGCAGCAGCTTCAGCACGAGGTGGAAGTAGATCTTGATCTTTCCCTAATTTTGGAACCTCAACATTTTTGTTCTCCATATTTTAATAGGCACAACTAAAAGGCACCTCAGGTAAACAATGGAGATGGATGGATACTAGTATACTTATGGATGGACTGCCGAGTGCCGACACAGAGGTAGCTACAGCCGTGGACTACCGTACTGTATTGTGTCTGCTGCTAATATAGACTGGATGATAATGAGATGTAGTATGTATAAAGAAGAAAGAAAAAAAAAACCACGGGGAGGTGGTATACAATTATGGATGGACTGCCGAGTGCCGACACAGAGGTAGCTACAGCCGTGGACTACCGTACTGTACTGTGTCTGCTGCTAATATAGACTGGATGATAATGAGATGTAGTATGTATAAAGAAGAAAGAAAAAAAAAACCACGGGTAGGTGGTATACAATTATGGATGGACTGCCGAGTGCCGACACAGAGGTAGCTACAGCCGTGGACTACCGTACTGTGTCTGCTGCTAATATAGACTGGATGATAATGAGATGTAGTATGTAATGTATAAAGAAGAAAGAAAAAAAAAACCACGGGTAGGTGGTATACAATTATGGATGGACTGCCGAGTGCCGACACAGAGGTAGCTACAGCCGTGGACTACCGTACTGTACTGTGTCTGCTGCTAATATAGACTGGATGATAATGAGATGTAGTATGTATAAAGAAGAAAGAAAAAAAAAACCACGGGTAGGTGGTATACAATTATGGATGGACTGCCGAGTGCCGACACAGAGGTAGCTACAGCCGTGGACTACCGTACTGTACTGTGTCTGCTGCTAATATAGACTGGATGATAATAAGATGTAGTATGTATAAAGAAGAAAGAAAAAAAAAACCACGGGTAGGTGGTATACAATTATGGATGGACTGCCGAGTGCCGACACAGAGGTAGCTACAGCCGTGAACTACCGTACTGTGTCTGCTGCTAGTATAGACTGGATGATAAATAATGATATAAAAAATATATATATATCACTACTGCAGCCGGACAGGTATATATTATATAATGACGGACCTGCTGGACACTGTCTGTCAGCAGAATGAGTTTTTTAATTTTTATAGAATAAAAAAACACCACACAAGTCACACGACGAGTGTACTTTTTCAGGCAGACAATCACAATATACTATACTGGTGGTCAGTGTGGTCAGGTCACTGGTCACAGTGGTCAGTGGTCAGTCACACTGGCAGTGGCACTCTGGCAGCAAAAGTGTGCACTGTTTAATATGTACTCCTGGCTCCTGCTATAACCTATAACTGCTCGCCAGTCTCCCCCACAATTAAGCTGTGTGAGCACAGTCAGATATTATACATAGATGATGCAGCACACTGGGCTGAGCACAGATATGGTATGTGAGTGTGACTGAGTCACTGTGTATCGTTTTTTTCAGGCAGAGAACAAGAACAGAACGGATTATTAAATAATAATAAATTATAAAACTGCACTGGTGGTCAGGTCACTGGTCATCAGTCACTAGTATAACTCCTCCTAAGCTCCAGTAAGTAAATGAAGTGTCTCACTCTCACTCTCCTATCTATTTTAATTTCTAAACGGAGAGGACGCCAGCCACGTCCTCTCCCTATCAATCTCAATGCACGTGTGAAAATGGCCGCGACGCGCGGTTCCTTATATAGAATCCGAGTCTCGCGATAGAATCCGAGCCTCGCGAGAATCCGACAACGTGATGATGACGTTCGGGCGCGCTCGGGTTAACCGAGCAAGGCGGGAAGATCCGAGTCGCTCGGACCCGTGTAAAAAAACATGAAGTTCGGGCGGGTTCGGATTCAGAGAAACCGAACCCGCTCATCTCTAGTAATTTCATAAGTACCACTGTGACATCACAATGTATTCAGCTGCATGCAGCTAAACAGTACCACTGTGACATCACCATATATTCACTGTAGGCAGCTAAACGGTATCTCTGTAACATCACAATGCAATCAGATGCAGGCAGCTAGACAGCACCTCTGTGACATCACAATGCATTCAGCTGCACATAGCAAGACAGTACCACTGTGATTTCATATGTACTGTACTACTGTGACATTGCAATGCATTAAGCTGCAGGCAGCTAGATAGCACCTCTGAGACATCACAATGCATTCAGCTGCAGGCAGCTAGACAGTACCTCTGTGACATCACAATGCATTCAGCTGCAGGCAGCTAGACAGTACCTCTGTGACAAAACAATGCATTCAGCTGCAGGCAGATAGACAGTATCACTGTGACATTACAATGCATTCAGTTGCAGGCAGCTAAACAGTACCTATGTGACATCACAATGCATTCAGCTGCAGGCAGCTAGACAATATCACTGTGACATTACAATACATTCAGTTGCAGGCAGCTAGACAGTACCTCTGTGACATCACATTGCATTCAGCTGCAGACAGCTGGACAGAACTTCTGTGATTTCATAAGTACCACTGTAAAAATACAATGCATTAACTGCAGGTAGCTAAACGGTACCTCTGTGACATCACAATGCATTCAGCTACAGGCAGCTAAACAGTACCTCTATGACGTCACAATGCATTCAGCTGCAGGCAGCTAGACAGCGACTCTGTGACATCACAAAGCATTCAGCTGCATGCAGCTACACAGTACGTCTGTGACATCACAATGCATTCAGCTGCAGGCAGCTACACAGTACCTCTGTGACATCACAATGTACTCAGCTGCACGCAACTAGACAGCACCTCTGTGACAACACAATGCTTTCAGCTGCAGGCAGCTAGACAGTACCTCTGTGAGATCACAATGTTCAGCTGCAGGCAGCTAGAAAGTATCACCGTAACATCACAATGCATTCAGCTGCGAGCAGCTAGACAGTACCACTGTGACATCACAATGCATTCAGCTGCAGACAGCTAGACAGCACCTCTGTGACATCACAATTCATTTAGCTGCAGGCAGCTACACAGTACCTCTGTGACATCACAATGCATTCAGCTGCAGGCAGCTAAACAGTACCTCTGTGATTTCATATGTACCACTGTGACATCGCAATGCATTAAACTGCAGGCAGCTAGACAGTACCACTGTGACATCGCAATGCATTCAGCTGCAGGCAGCTAGACAGCACCTCTGTGACATCAGAAAGCATTAAGCTGCAGGCAGCTACACAGTATCTCTGTGACATCATAATGCATTCAGCTGCAGGTCGCTAGATAGTACCTTTGTGATTTCATATGTACCACTGTGACATCGCAATGCATTCAGCTGCAGGCAGCTAGACAGCAACTCTGTGACATCAGAAAGCATTCAGCTGCAGGTAGCTACACAGTACCTCTGTGACATCACAATGCATTCAGCTGCAGGCAGCTAAACAGTACCTCATTGATATCACAATGCATTCAGCTGCAGGCAGCTACACAGCTGCATTCAGCTACAGGCAGCTAGACAGTACCTCTGTGACATCACAATGCATTCAGCTGCAGGCAGCTAGACAGTACATCTGGGACTTCATACGTACCACTGTGATATCACAATGCATTCAGCTGCAGGCAGCTAAACAGTACCTCTGTTACATCACAATACATTCAGATGCATGCAGCTAGACAGCACCTCTGTGAAATCACAATGCATTCAGCTGCAGGCAGCTAGACAGTACCTCTTTGATATCACAATGCATTCAGCTTGCATTCAGCTACAGGCAGCTAGACAGTACCTTTGTGACATCACAATGCATTCAGCTGCAGGCAGCTAGACAGTACATCTGTGACTTAATATGTACCACTGTGATATCACAATGCATTCATCTGCAGGCAGCTAAACAGTACCTCTGTTATATCACAATACATTCAGATGCATGCAGCTAGACAGCACCTCTGTGAAATCACAATGCATTCAGCTGCAGGCAGCAAGACAGTACATCTGTGACATCACAATACATTCAGAAACAGGCAGCTAAACACTATGACATCACAATGCATTCAGCTGCAGGCAGCTGGACAGCACCTCTGTGACATCACAATGCATTCAGCTGCAGGCAGCTAAACTGTACATCTGTGATTTAATAAGTACCACTGTGACATCACAATGCATTAAGCTGCAGGCAGCTAAACAGAACCTCTGTGACATCACAATGTTCAGCTGCAGGCACCTAGACAGTATCACCGTGACATCACAATGCATTCAGCTGCAGGCAGCTAGACAGTACCACTGTGACATCGCAATGCATTCAGCTGCAGGCAGCTAGATAGTACCTTTGTGATTTCATATGTACCACTGTGACATCACAATGCATTCAGCTGCAGGCAGCTACACAGTACCTCTGTGATATCACAATGCATTCAGCTGCAGGCAGCTACACAGTACCTCTGTGATTTCATATGTACCACTGTGCAGTGGCGGAACAAGCAAGCGGTGGGCCCAGGTGCAACAAAATGCTTTGGGCCCCCCCCCATCCCATCCAAGTCCACCCCATGGGCAGTGCGCGCCGTAGGCGCGCGCAAAAATACATAGTGGCGTGGCTTCGTGGGGAAGGGGTGTGTCCACAAAATAATACCAATTCATAAAACGGTGCACAGTAGTCTCCATTCTTCAAATTACGCCGCACAGTAGCACCACTACACCAGGTAGAGACCCTTTTACTCCTTACAGCGAACAGATTCCCCTTTTTACACATAACGGCAGACAGCGTGCACTTTTTACACATAACGGCAGACAGCGTGCCCTCATTACACATAGCGGCAGACAGCATACACTTTTTACACAATGGCAGACAGCGTGCCCTCGTTACACATAGCGGCAGACAGCGTGCCCTCGTTACACATAGCGGCAGACAGCGTACACTTTTTACACATTACGGCAGACAGCGTCCCCATTTTACACATTACGGCAGACAGCGTCCCCATTTTACACATTACGGCAGACACCATACACTTTTACACATAACGGCAGATAGCGTGCCCTTTTTACACATTACGGCAGGCAGATTCTACCTTTTTACACATAGCGGCAGGCAGATTCCCCATTTTTATACATAGCGGCAGGCAGATTCCCCATTTTTATACATAGCGGCAGGCAGATTCCCCATTTTTATACATAGCGGCAGGCAGATTCCCCATTTTTACATTGCGGCAGGCAGATTCCCCATTTTTACACATTGCGGCAGGCAGATTCCCCATTTTTACATTGCGGCAGGCAGATTCCCCATTTTTACATTGCGGCAGGCAGATTCCCCATTTTTATAGATAGCGGCAGGCAGTCCCCCCTTTTTACACATTGCGGCAGGCAGTCCCAACAAATAAAAAAAGAAAGAGACAGAAAGAAAGAAAGAAAGAAAGAAAGAAAGAAAGAAAGAAAGAAAGAAAGAAAGAAAGAAAGAAAGAAAGAAAGAAAGAAAGAAAGAAGAATTATACTTACCCTCTCTGTTGGCTCAGGCTCCTCGGTGCAGCTTCCCGGGCAGTAGAGAATGAGGAGGAGGGAGGTGAAGGAGGGAGCCGCAGCAGCGCTGTGTTACTGGTGGAGGCGCTGCTGCTGCTGCCCCTTTGCTTCCCTATAGGCTGTTCTCAGAGACAGCCTATAGTGAAGCAGAGGAGCAGCAGCAGCAGCGCCTCCACCAGTAACAAAGCGCTGCTGCGGCTCTCTCCTTCACTGAGAGACTGTCCCTGTGACCTGTTTGTATATGAGGGAGGGAGGGACGGACCCTCCTCCCTCCTTCGTGTGCGGATGACGGGCGGGTCACGGGAGCGCTGGTGTGCGGCTGCGGCATGACATACAATCAGAGGCGTAACTAGGGATTTTGGAGCCCAGGGCAAGATCAATAATGGCGCCCCCCCATCCGGAAAAAAAAAAACCTACAAAGGAAAGTATGTGCGCACGCCACCAGCGCGCACTGATAAAAATGGCCATGGCCACATACCAGAAGGGGGGCGTAGACACTGAAAATGGGATGTGTCAACATGACACGCCAGCTGTGACACGCCAGCTGGGAACATTCTTTTCAATTCCACATGTACCTTACCATCATTATCTCCTGCCCAAATAGGTGTAATTTTTTTAAGAGGGGTATGAAAAAGTGAAGGGTGAAATCATGCGCGCTCTGGGAAAAGGGGGCGTGTCCTTCAGTGTAGTAATACCCCTTACACTCTCTAGTACTGGTGCCCCTTTAAAATTTTAGCACACTGAATGAGCCGAAATTCACATTGTAGCACACTGAATGAGCCGAAATTCACATTGTTAGCACACTGAGTGAGCCGAAATTCACATTGTAGCATATTGAATGAGCCGAAATTCACATTGTAGCACACTGAATGAGCCGACATTCACATTATAGCACACTGTATGAGCAGAAATTCACATCATAGCACACTGAATGAGCCGTAATTCACATTACAGCACACTGAATGAGCCGAAATTCACATTGTAGCACACTGAATGAGCCGAAATTCACATTATAGCACACTGAATGAACCGAAATTCACATTGCAGCACACTGAATGAGCCGAAATTCACCTTGTAGCACACTGAATGAGCCGAAATTCACATTGTAGCACACTGAATGAGCCAAAATTCACATTGTATCACACTGTGTGCATGTCAGTGTATGTCGGTGTGTATGTGTAGGTGTCAGGGTGTGTATGTCAGTGTACGTCGATGTGTATGTACAGGTGTCAGAGTGTGTATGTCAGCGTATGTCGGTGTGTATGAACAGGTGTCAGTGTGTGTATGTCGGTGTGTATGTACAGGTATCAGGGTGTGTATGTCAGTGTATGTCGGTGTGTATGTACAGGTGTCAGGGTGTGTATATCAGTGTAGATCGGTGTGTATGTGCAGATGTCAGTGTGTGTATGTCAGTGTGTATGTACAGGTGTCGGTGTGTATGTCGGTGTGAATGTACAGGTGTCAGTGTGTGTATGTCAGTGTATGTCGGTGTGAATGTACAGGTGTCAGGGTGTGTATGTCAGTGTATGTCAGTGTGTATGTACCGGTGTCAGTGTGTGTATGTCAGTGTATGTAGGTGTGTATGTACAGGTGTCAGGGTGTGTATGTCAGTGTGTATGTACAGGTGTCAGTGAGTGTATGTCAGTGTGTATGTACAGGTGTCAGTGTGTGTATGTCAGTGTATGTCGGTGTGAATGTACAGGTGTCAGGGTGTGTATGTCAGTGTGTATGTACAGGTGTCAGTGGGTGTATGTCAGTGTATGTCGGTGTGTATGTACAGGTGTCAGTGTGTGTATGTCAGTGTATGTCAGTGTGTATGTACAGGTGTCAGTGGGTGTATGTCAGTGTATGTCGGTGTGAATGTACAGGTGTCAGGTGTGTATGTCAGTGTGTATGTACAGGTGTCAGTGGGTGTATGTCAGTGTATGTCGGTGTGTATGTACAGGTGTCAGTGTGTGTATGTCAGTGTATGTCGGTGTGAATGTACAGGTGTCAGGGTGTGTATGTCAGTGTATGTCAGTGTGTATGTACAGGTGTCAGTGTGTGTATGTCAGTGTATGTCGGTGTGAATGTACAGGTGTCAGGGTGTGTATGTCAGTGTATGTCAGTGTGTATGTACAGGTGTCAGTGTGTGTATGTCAGTGTATGTCGGTGTGAATGTACAGGTGTCAGGGTGTGTATGTCAGTGTATGTACAGGTGTCAGTGGGTGTATGTCAGTGTATGTCAGTGTATGTCGGTGTGTATGTACAGGTGTCAGTGTGTGTATGTCAGTGTATGTCGGTGTGAATGTACAGGTGTCAGGGTGTGTATGTCAGTGTATGTAGGTGTGTATGTACAGGTGTCAGTGTTTGTCGGTGTGTATGTATAATATACAATAGCAGCCCCAACTGGTTATTATTACAGACATTACACACACATATATACATGATACATATGATACATGACATAAACAGACATGATAGATACATACATGACACAGTACATGATACATACAGTACATGAAACATACATGATGCAAACACGAGACAGACCTGGGCTGGTGATGAGGCAGCTGGATCCCAGGCAGTGCATCAGGGGCCCTCTCCAGTGTCCAGACGTAGGTGAGGAAGGCAGCGACCATCCCCAGCTTGGCTGTCCTTATCCAGGACTCCTAGAAGCTTGTCTCGTTCCCCAGCAGCAGGGCCACAGTGTCCCCTGGGTGGAGGCCGGACGGGGAGAGCCGCAGTTAAGGTAATTAAGCCCCGGCGGCTGCGGAGCTACGGCTAAAAGTTTACAGGGAAGGAGAGTGCACCCTGTCCTTCCAGCGCCGCACACATTGGAGGGGCCAGCATACATAAAACATCCGCGTTGCAGGGACACACTGTCCCCGAGGCAGAGGCTGGACAGGGGAGCACGATGCTGCAGCCCGGGAGCTCCGCACTCGTGCGGCTGCGGAGCTGAAGCCTGAAGCGACCAGGAAGGGAGGGGGCCCAATGTCCATTAAGTGCCGCACACTGGGGAAGCCGGCACCGTGAACCGCAACGGAGTAATAAATACTCCAGCAGCATGGCCAAACATAGTCCTCGGGGCTTTGGCCGGAAGGCGAGATCGACGCTGCAGCCCGGGAGCTCCCCACTGCCTTTAGCCAGTATGTCCGGTCGGCTGCACATTTGCAGCTAAAGGATACTTGGAGCCGGAGAGCGTCTCCTCTCCATCCAGCGCCGCACACTCCGGTTTAATCAGAAGGTCCGCAGCCAGAACTGCAGCAACTGCGGACATTATGAAAATAACTTTGGATGCACCGCACTAGTGGCGCCCCCCTTTTCCTGGTCTGTAATGGCGCCCAGGGCGTGCGATCTACTCGCACTCCCCTAGTTACGCCTCTGCATACAATGAGTCATTGTGACTCATTCATGTAATGCTGGCCGGCGGCTGTGGGCCCTTGAGTGCGGCGGGGCCCCAGTGCAATGCACTGCCTGCCCCGCCAGTAGTTCCGCCCCTGCCACTGTGACATTGCAATCCATTCAGCTGCAGGCAGCTACACAGTACCTCTGTGACATCAAAATGCATTCAGCTGCAGGCAGCTAGACAGTACCACTGTGACATCACAATGCATTCAGCTGTAGGCAGCTAAATACAGGTTGAGTATCCCTTATCCAAAATGCTTGGGACCAGAGGTATTTTGGATATCGGATTTTTCCGTATTTTGGAATAATTGCATTCCATAATGAGATATCATAGTGATGGGATCTAAATCTAAGCACAGAATGCATTTATGTTTCATATGCACCTTAAACACACAGCCTGAAGGTCATTTTAGCCAATATTTTTTTATAACTTTGTGCATTAAACAAAGTGGGGTATATTTACTAAGGTCCCGATTTTGACCGAGATGCCGTTTTTTCTTCAAAGTGTCATCTCGGTAATTTACTAAGCAAAAATCTCGGCAGTGATGAGGGCATTCGTAATATTTTGGAAGTCCTAGGAAAAAATCACGAATCAATACACCATCGGTCAAATACGCCTGCAATTTGCTAGAAATCGGGAATTTACTAAAAAGTGCAAAACACAAACACTGCCGACAATAGCCAAACACTGCCGTGATAAAATACAAATAGTGAAAAAGTGCTAAAAAAAAACAGACCTGCTTTTTTATCCCGTGTTTGTATAGGCATGCACGGATCCATGAGATCCGTGCATGTTTTTCAGTGGGAACGGGGGGGAAATGTTATAAATTTTCAGGAAAAAAATTGCGTGGGGTCCCCCCTCCTAAGGCAAACCAGCCTCGGGCTCTTTGAGCCGATTCTGGTTGCAGAAATATGGAAAAAAAATGGACAGGGGTTCCCCCATATTTAAGCAACCAGCATCGGGCTCTGCGCCTGGTCCTGGTTCCAAAAATACGGGGGACAAAAAGAGTAGGGGTCCCCGTATTTTTGAAACCAGCACCGGGCTCCACTAGCTGGAACGATAATGCCACAGCCGGGGGTCACTTTTATACAGTGCCTTGCGGCCGTGGCATCAAATATCCAACTAGTCACTTTCGGTCAACCGCTGACCTGAAAGTTCCCACCATTGGTTACACAGTACCTCTGTGATATCACAATGCATTCAGCTGCAGGCAGCTAGACAGTACCTCTGTGATTTCATATGTACCACTGTGACATTGCAATGCACTAAGCTGCAGGCAGCTAGATAGCACCTCTGAGACATCACAATGCATTCAGCTGCAGGCAGCTAGACAGTACCTCTGTGACATCACAATGCATTCAGCTGCAGGCAGCTAGACAGTACCTCTGTGACAACACAATGCATTCAGCTGCAGGCAGCTAGACAGTATCACTGTGACATTACAATACATTCAGTTGCAGGCAGCTAAACAGTACCTATGTGACATCACAATGCATTCAGCTGCAGGCAGCTAAACAGTACCTCTGTGACACTGCAGTGCATTCAGCTGCAGGCAGCTAGACAGTATCACTGTGACATTACAATACATTCAGTTGCAGGCAGCTAGACAGTACCTCTGTGACATCACATTGCATTCAGCTGCAGGCAGCTACACAGTAGCTATGTGACATCACAATGCATTCAGCTGCAGGCAGCTAAATAGTACCACTGTGACATCAGAATGCATTCAGCTGCAGGCAGCTATACACCACCTCTGTGAAATCACAATGCATTCAGTTGCAGGCAGCTGGACAGCACCTCTGTGATATCACAATGCATTCAGCTGCAGGCAGCTAGACAGAACCTGTGTAATTTCATAAGTACCACTGTGACATCACAATGTATTCAGCTGCATGCAGCTAAACAGTACCACTGTGACATCACCATATATTCACTGTAGGCAGCTAAACGGTATCTCTGTGACATCACAATGCAATCAGATGCAGGCAGCTAGACAGCACCTCTGTGACATCACAATGCATTCAGCTGCACATAGCAAGACAGTACCACTGTGATTTCATATGTACTACTGTGACATTGCAATGCATTAAGCTGCAGGCAGCTAGATAGCACCTCTGAGACATCACAATGCATTCAGCTGCAGGCAGCTAGACAGTACCTCTGTGACATCACAATGCATTCAGCTGCAGGCAGCTAGACAGTACCTCTGTGACAAAACAATGCATTCAGCTGCAGGCAGATAGACAGTATCACTGTGACATTACAATGCATTCAGTTGCAGGCAGCTAAACAGTACCTATGTGACATCACAATGCATTCAGCTGCAGGCAGCTAGACAGTATCAATGTGACATTACAATACATTCAGTTGCAGGCAGCTAGACAGTACCTCTGTGACATCACATTGCATTCAGCTGCAGGCAGCTGGACAGAACTTCTGTGATTTCATAAGTACCACTGTAAAAATACAATGCATTAACTGCAGGTAGCTAAACGGTACCTCTGTGACATCACAATGCATTCAGCTACAGGCAGCTAAACAGTACCTCTATGACGTCACAATGCATTCAGCTGCAGGCAGCTAGACAGCGACTCTGTGACATCACAAAGCATTCAGCTGCATGCAGCTACACAGTACGTCTGTGACATCACAATGCATTCAGCTGCAGGCAGCTACACAGTACCTCTGTGACATCACAATGTACTCAGCTGCACGCAACTAGACAGCACCTCTGTGACAACACAATGCTTTCAGCTGCAGGCAGCTAGACAGTACCTCTGTGAGATCACAATGTTCAGCTGCAGGCAGCTAGAAAGTATCACCGTAACATCACAATGCATTCAGCTGCGAGCAGCTAGACAGTACCACTGTGACATCACAATGCATTCAGCTGCAGACAGCTAGACAGCACCTCTGTGACATCACAATTCATTTAGCTGCAGGCAGCTACACAGTACCTCTGTGATATCACAATGCATTCAGCTGCAGGCAGCTACACAGTACCTCTGTGATATCACAATGCATTCAGCTGCAGGCAGCTAGACAGTACCTCTGTGATTTCATATGTACCACTGTGACATTGCAATCCATTCAGCTGCAGGCAGCTACACAGTACCTCTGTGACATCAAAATGCATTCAGCTGCAGGCAGCTAGACAGTACCACTGTGACATCACAATGCATTCAGCTGCAGGCAGCTACACAGTACATCTGTGACATCACAATGCATTCAGCTGTAGGCAGCTAAATACAGGTTGAGTATCCCTTATCCAAAATGCTTGGGACCAGAGGTATTTTGGATATCGGATTTTTCCGTATTTTGGAATAATTGCATTCCATAATGAGATATCATAGTGATGGGACCTAAATCTAAGCACAGAATGCATTTATGTTTCATATGCACCTTAAACACACAGCCTGAAGGTCATTTTAGCCAATATTTTTTTATAACTTTGTGCATTAAACAAAGTGTGTCTACATTCACACAATTCATTTATATTTCATATACACCTTATACACACAGCCTGAAGGTCATTTAATACAATATTTTTAATAATTTTGTGTATTAAACAAAGTTTGTGTACATTGAGCCATCAAAAAACAAAGGTTTCACTATCTCACTCTCACTCAAAAAAGTCCGTATTTCGGAATATTCCATATTTCGGAATATTTGGATATGGGATACTCAACCTGTAGTACCACTGTGACATCATAATGCATTCAGCTGCAGGCAGCTACACAGTACCTCTGTGACATCACAATGCAATCAGCTGCAGGCAGCTAGACAGCAGCTCTGTGACATCACAATGCATTCAGCTGCAGGCAGCTACACAGTACCTCTGTGATATCACAATGCATTCAGCTGCAGGCAGCTAGACAGTACCTCTGTGATTTCATATGTACCACTGTGACATTGCAATGCACTAAGCTGCAGGCAGCTAGATAGCACCTCTGAGACATCACAATGCATTCAGCTGCAGGCAGCTAGACAGTACCTCTGTGACATCACAATGCATTCAGCTGCAGGCAGCTAGACAGTACCTCTGTGACAACACAATGCATTCAGCTGCAGGCAGCTAGACAGTATCACTGTGACATTACAATACATTCAGTTGCAGGCAGCTAAACAGTACCTATGTGACATCACAATGCATTCAGCTGCAGGCAGCTAGACAGTATCACTGTGACATTACAATACATTCAGTTGCAGGCAGCTAGACAGTACCTCTGTGACATCACATTGCATTCAGCTGCAGGCAGCTACCCAGTAGCTATGTGACATCACAATGCATTCAGCTGCAGGCAGCTAAATAGTACCACTGTGACATCAGAATGCATTCAGCTGCAGGCACTTAAATAGTAGCAATGTGACATCAGAATGCATTCAGCTGGTGGCAGCTAGACAGCATCTCTGTGACATCACAATGCAATCAGCTACAGGCAGCTAGACAGCACCTCTGTGAAATCACAATGCATTCAGCTGCAGGCAGCTAGACAGTACCTCTTTTATATCACAATGCATTCAGCTGCAGGTAGCTACACAGTTGCATTCAGCTACAGGCAGCTAGACAGTACCTTTGTGACATCACAATGCATTCAGCTGCAGGCAGCTAGACAGTACATCTGTGACTTCATATGTACCACTGTGATATCACAATGCATTCATCTGCAGGCAGCTAAACAGTACCTCTGTTACATCACAATACATTCAGATGCATACAACTAGACAGCACCTCTGTGAAATCACAATGCATTCAGCTGCAGGCAGCAAGACAGTACATCTGTGACATCACAATACATTCAGAAACAGGTAGCTAAACACTATGACATCACAATGCATTCAGCTGCAGGCAGCTAGACAGCACCTCTGTGACATCACAATGCATTCAGCTGCAGGCAGCTAAACTGTACATCTGTGATTTAATAAGTACCACTGTGACATCACAATGCATTAAGCTGCAGGCAGCTAAACAGAACCTCTGTGACATCACAATGTTCAGCTGCAGGCACCTAGACAGTATCACCGTGACATCACAATGCATTCAGCTGCAGGCAGCTAGACAGTACCTTTGTGACCTCACAATGCAATCAGCTGCAGGCAGCCAGACAGTACATCTGTGACTTCATATGTACCACTGTGATATCACACTGCATTCTGCTGCAGGCAGCTAAACAGTACCTCTGTTACATCACAATACATTCAGATGCATGCAGCTAGACTGCACCTCTGTGAAATCACAATGCATTCAGCTGCAGACAGCAAGACAGTACATCTGTGACATCACAATGCATTCAGAAACAGGCAGCTAAATAGTACCACTGTGACATCACAATGCATTCAGCTGCAGGCAGCTAGACAGTACATCTGTGACTTCATATGTACCACTGTGATATCACAATGCATTCATCTGCAGGCAGCTAAACAGTACCTCTGTTACATCACAATACATTCAGATGCATGCAGCTAGACAGCACCTCTGTGAAATCACAATGCATTTAGCTGCAGGCAGCAAGACAGTACATCTGTGACATCACAATACATTCAGAAACAGGTAGCTAAACACTATGACATCACAATGCATTCAGCTGCAGGCAGCTAGACAGCACCTCTGTGACATCACAATGCATTCAGCTGCAGGCAGCTAAACTGTACATCTGTGATTTAATAAGTACCACTGTGACATCACAATGCATTAAGCTGTAGGCAGCTAAACAGAACCTCTGTGACATCACAATGTTCAGCTGCAGGCACCTAGACAGTATCACCGTGACATCACAATGCATTCAGCTGCAGGCAGCTAGACAGTACCTTTGTGACCTCACATTGCATTCAGCTGCAGGCAGCTAGACAGTACATCTGTGACTTCATATGTACCACTGTGATATCACACTGCATTCAGCTGCAGGCAGCTAAACAGTACCTCTGTTACATCACAATACATTCAGATGCATGCAGCTAGACTGCACCTCTGTGACATCACAATGCATTCAGCTGCAGACAGCAAGACAGTACATCTGTGACATCACAATGCATTCAGAAACAGGCAGCTAAATAGTACCACTGTGACATCACAATGCATTCAGCTGCAGGCAGCTAGACAGTACATCTGTGACTTCATATGTACCACTGTGATATCACACTGCATTCAGCTGCAGGCAGCTAAACAGTACCTCTGTTACATCACAATACATTCAGATGCATGCAGCTAGACTGCACCTCTGTGAAATCACAATGCATTCAGCTGCAGACAGCAAGACAGTACATCTGTGACATCACAATGCATTCAGAAACAGGCAGCTAAACACTATGACATCACAATCCATTCAGCTGCAGGCAGCTAGACAGTACCTCTGTGATTTCATATGTACCACTGTGACATTGCAATCCATTCAGCTGCAGGCAGCTACACAGTACCTCTGTGACATCAAAATGCATTCAGCTGCAGGCAGCTAGACAGTACCACTGTGACATCACAATGCATTAAGCTGCAGGCAGCTACACAGTACATCTGTGACATCACAATGCATTCAGCTGTAGGCAGCTAAATACAGGTAGTACCACTGTGACATCATAATGCATTCAGCTGCAGGCAGCTACACAGTACCTCTGTGACATCACAATGCAATCAGCTGTAGGCAGCTAGACAGCAGCTCTGTGACATCACAATGCATTCAGCTGCAGGCAGCTACACAGTACCTCTGTGATATCACAATGCATTCAGCTGCAGGCAGCTAGACAGTACCTCTGTGATTTCATATGTACCACTGTGACATTGCAATGCACTAAGCTGCAGGCAGCTAGATAGCACATCTGAGACATCACAATGCATTCAGCTGCAGGCAGCTAGACAGTACCTCTGTGACAACACAATGCATTCAGCTGCAGGCAGCTAGACAGTATCACTGTGACATTACAACACATTCAGTTGCAGGCAGCTAAACAGTACCTATGTGACATCACAATGCATTCAGCTGCAGGCAGCTAGACAGTATCACTGTGACATTACAATACATTCAGTTGCAGGCAGCTAGACAGTACCTCTGTGACATCACATTGCATTCAGCTGCAGGCAGCTACCCAGTAGCTATGTGACATCACAATGCATTCAGCTGCAGGCAGCTAAATAGTACCACTGTGACATCAGAATGCATTCAGCTGCAGGCACTTAAATAGTAGCAATGTGACATCAGAATGCATTCAGCTGGTGGCAGCTAAACAGCATCTCTGTGACATCACAATGCAATCAGCTACAGGCAGCTAGACAGCACCTCTGTGAAATCACAATGCATTCAGCTGCAGGCAGCTAAACAGTACCTCTGTTACATCAGAATACATTCAGATGCATGCAGCTAGACAGCACCTCTGTGAAATCACAATGCATTCAGCTGCAGGCAGCTAGACAGTACCTCTTTTATATCACAATGCATTCAGCTGCAGGTAGCTACACAGTTGCATTCAGCTACAGGCAGCTAGACAGTACCTTTGTGACATCACAATGCATTCAGCTGCAGGCAGCTAGACAGTACATCTGTGACTTCATATGTACCACTGTGATATCACAATGCATTCATCTGCAGGCAGCTAAACAGTACCTCTGTTACATCACAATACATTCAGATGCATACAGCTAGACAGCACCTCTGTGAAATCACAATGCATTCAGCTGCAGGCAGCAAGACAGTACATCTGTGACATCACAATACATTCAGAAACAGGTAGCTAAACACTATGACATCACAATGCATTCAGCTGCAGGCAGCTAGA